>NW_012117132.1:1224045-1284051 GCF_000951035.1 Colobus angolensis palliatus
TTGTTTTTTTGAGACAGAGTCTCGCTCTGTCACCCAGGTTGGAGTGCAATGGCACAATCTTGGTTCACTGCAACCTCCACCTCCCAGGTTCAAGGGATTCTCCTGCCTCAGCCTCCCAAGTGGCTGGGATTACAGGCACCTGCCACCACACCCGGCTAATTTTTGTATTTTTATTAGAGACGGGGTTTCACCATGTTGGCCAGGCTGGTCTCAAACTCCTGACCTCAGGTGATCCATCTGCCTCGGCCTCCCAAAGTGCTGGGATTACAGGCGTGAGCCATGGTGCCCAGCCTTCTTGTCCCTCTTAACCTGACACAACTGCTGTGCAGGAATGAGAGTGGAGAGGGGAGAGCTACCCCTTGGGCATAATGAGGTGGGCACCTGGGCCACACAGCAGGAGGGTGACAGGCCATACATTAAAAACGGCTTTTTTTCTTGTTAAAAATGCAGGAAAACAAATCAAGAGAAGAGAACAAAGTACACGAAAAGTACAGTGTGCTACTGCTTCCCCCAGAAACAGTCCTGGCCTCTTCTGAATCCCAGCGGGGTCATGTCATAAACGGGTTGTGTCATTCCTCTAACCAAGAAGGAATTTGTGGTCTCCATTTTATTTTTCAGGAGATAACGCAAAACTTCAGTGAAAGTAAGGGCTGTTAGGGCGCCCCACAGTGGAGCGGGGAAGATCCTTCGCTGTGGACCCACCGTGGGATGTCATCATTCCTGAACCTGAGGCAGTTCCCCTCCGAGTCTCACCCAGCAGCGAGCACCCTCCAGTCTTCAGAGGCACTGAATGAACATCGCTGCTGGGGATGCTTTTATGCGTATGTTCTTTTTCCCTCCTAATTTAAAGAGGATCCAAAAATGAAGTGTCTGGGAACCAGTACACACAGCAATGAGAACTGAGATGTCAGGGTTTGCTCCAGACACAAACACAGGAGTGAAAGACCTGATTGTGCAACCTGCAAACCCAGGCATTTGTGTGCTATTAGTACCCGAAAGTGCAGCCCTGCCCCCTGGACTAAACTCCCACGCTCTTCACTCAGATCAGCAGGGAGAGGCCTCTTCCAGCTCCCGGGTTCCATACAATGCCCATGCCCGTCCCTGTCCCCGGGGCACCTTGTCAGGCTGGGTGGGGCAGGCACACACAATCTCGGCGTCTTCGGTGGAGAAGTAGTCATTCTTCAGTAAGTTGTCCACCAGACACTGAGTGTTGCGGATGCGAGTGACCAGAAGTTCCCGGTTGCTTTTCAGTAATTGAATGTGGGGGTGAGACTCTGATGGGATTATTTCCATCTCACTGTGGCCCTGCTCTTCCATAGTTAAAGTAGCAAGTGGCTACTTTTCCCAAATTCATCTTCGGCTGCGTGTGTCCTCCCAGCAGTAGGGCAATCAGGATTCAGGCCCTACCCTCCAGGGCCCCTGCTACTCTGTGCATCCCCTGAAGAGACCAATGACATCATCAGCAAAGCAAAAGCTACAGAAAGAGCCCACCCCACCTCCCATTGGTCCTGGGTTTCTCTACCTAGAGCAGGAAGGAGCCATGCTTAAGACCTTTATCTGGCCAGGCGAGTTGGCTCATGACTGTAATCCCAGTGCTTTGGGAGGCTGAGATGGGCAGATAGCTTGAAGTAAGGCCAGTAGTTTGAGACCAGTCTATGCAACAGTGAGACCCCCCATCTCTCAAAAAATAAAAAAAAAATAGCCAGGCATGGTGGCGCACACCTGTAGTCCTAGCTATTGGGGAGGCTAAGGCAGGAGGATCACATGAGCACAGGAGTTCAAGGCTGCAGTGAGCTATGATCATAGCACTGCACTCCAGCCTGGGTGACAGAGCAAGGTCCTGTCTGCAACAAAACTTTCATCTTAGATGCATTAAAGAAAAAAAAATCATAATTTAATTGTTTGTGCTTGAGGGTTATATCACTAGAGTAGGTGACCAGAGATAGCCAACCCTTTTTTATTTTTAAATAGAAACTTCTTCATTATTACTATAAAGCAAAAGCGTGCTTCGATCTTAGACTGAGATAGAGATGAAAAGGTGTATTATTTTACATAATAAGGTTAACAGGGCTTGCAGGTTTCTGCATTCCCCAAGCAGGGAACAGGCCCAGAACTGGGAAAGAAGGACCTGTGGGGTTTGCTGGGAGACAGGGTCTCAGCACAAAATAGCCTAAGGAGAGAGACAACAGCATGAAGTCTCCTGTGGTAGCCAGAGCCAAGGAACCTGGGAACAGTGATGTCTCAGTCACTGTTGCCCATTTTGGTTTGTGCTATAACCTCTTCCCCCGTGTCCTTGACCTTCAGCAAAGTCTGTTATACACAAGCACCCTGGGGAAGGAGGGAGAAGCAATGGCCCCATGTGGCATGAAGCGGGACAGAGGGAGGGCAGAGGTGCAGGAGGAAGAGGGAGAGCCAGCACGGAGTTCCCGGGATTAGATTCCCAAGAGAGGCATCTCTCTGGAAACCCTTGAAAACAAGTGCTGAGTTTCTTGTCTGGGTAGGAACAGAGACCCAAGCTATTTCATTTGGGCATTAAAAAACACTTGTGTTTATCTGAGTTATCCCAAAATTGAACTCACTACCTTCCTTGTAACAGTAACAGCAAATAATAATGATAATTTTTTTAAAAAATCCCACAGCAGACCCTTCAGCCTCTTCTTGTCCAGGCATACTTGCACGTGTAAAATGATCTTGGAAGTGGAAAGGCCTGGAATTGGCCACTTTGTCATTTGTCTAGGCAGGAAAACCCATGCATTTCAGAGAGAGAGTTAAAAAAAACAGTTTTTTTGTAGTTCAAATAAAAGTTCATAGGTCTTTTAACACTATCCACATCATTAATATGTTTCACAAGCCACATCTGTTAACATTCAGGTCCAGTGGTTCTCAATTTTTTTTCCACCAAGGGCATGTGAGTCTCCTGCTCTTTGACACGCTTCCATGTTTTCTTTTTTTAACCTATCAAATGCCAGACCCCACGCAATAGCTTTCTTTTTAGAACCCAAATGGTAGAGCAGGAAAGAGTACAATTTCAAATTATCAGCAACAGAAGGGCAAGAGATCCTCACCAAAAAAATTTAAAGGTATGAAAATATTGGTTATTGTTCCAATAAAAGTTATTAAATGCTAATCCAGCCTTTTCTCCTTTTTCTTTTTCTTTTTCTTTTTTTTGGCAGAGTCCCACTGTGTGGCCCAGGCTGGAGTGCAGTGGCACAATCTTGGCTCACTGCAACATCTGCCTCCTGAGCTCAAGCAATTACCCTGCATCAGCCACCCAAGTAGCTAGAACTACAGGCGTGTGTCACCACACCCAGCTAATTTTTGTATTTTTAGTAGAGACAGGGTTTCACCATGTTGGCCAAGCCGGTCTTGAACTCCCGACCTCAAGTGATCTGCCTGCCTCAGCCACCCAAATTGTTTGGATTACAGGGATGAGCCACCACGCCCGGCTATTTTCCATGGCGGTCAATTCTATGACCCACTTTAGGATCCTTAGCTTTAAAAAACCGGCTCATTTAAAGCATACCAGTTGACAATATTAAACTTAAATTAGCAGTTAATAATACCTTTTTAAGTTTCTGACATCAATCTTTGAAGTTAGAATATTTTAAAACAACATTCTTTAAATCTTCAATTTCCAATTTCTTTCTGGAATCTGCAAAATCGAACAAAGACTTTCAAAAATCATTGTGGCACATGGTGAATGAATGAATAAAATTGGCAAGAGAATAATTTTAAAATCTAGTATTCCCAGATATCAGACTACTCTCTGTACCTTATTCTTTTAGGACAGTGTTTTCCAGACGTTCATCATCCCCCCTATAGTCACTTTTTGGTGGTTCTTGCCATAATTGAGACACACCTGTACTTTATTTGCTTAACTTTTTGTTTTCAACTGAGTTTTGAAAACGCTAATAATTTGAAAGGAATGTTATGTCACCACTAGAAACAGAAAAAAAAAAAAATCCTTTGTAATGCATAGAAAGTAACACAAAAATTAATTCACCAGAAATACAACAATATTACTGTATTCCAGCTAGTCCTGCTGCGGTTGGGGCCTGTTTTCTCTCGGAAGCATCTGAGAGATGTTAAAGACACAGTAGCACAGAACTGAGACTTTCTCTTTAAGATCATCACAAGGCTGAGAGAAAACTGGAAAGAAGTGGCTTCTCTCTTCGTGATTTAGCGTTTTTCAACGTCATGCTCCATTCTTTAGAAAGCTGGGAAGGGGTATTGCACAACTTCCTTCATCCCTCCTTTCCCGACCTTTGCCCGCCTCCCACGAGGGGCCCATTTTACTCACTGCTTCTGTCTCTTCCAAGCCTACGATTCCCATAAAAACAGCGACTTGTCTTCCCAGATGTTTTCTGTAATCGCCGCCATAGACAGGTATCTCCACCTCTTGCCATCAAAGGCAGAAACTGAAGGAAAGTCTCCTGACTTACAATCACCTAAATAAAGCAATATATTATATGACAGCCATCTGGCAAGGAGGCTGCTTTATAATTTCTAGAGCCCTGGCTTAAGATTTAATCAAGTGTGCAGAGTTAGCTCAATTCAGCAAGAACTTAACAAGGTGTGGATGTTGGAAAGGAAAGCAGAGAAACTGAACTCAGACCTGGTAAACAGAATCTAAGGGTAGACCAAAACCATACCATGGGAGACTGGTGATCAATTTAAAGTTCATGGGCACTTATTATCAGAAACACCAAAGAGCCAGAGATCTGCTGGCCCTGGCAGGCAATCCTTTCCTTTCTTTACTTGGTAAATGGTGGGTCCAGTTGATGAAGAGGGTCTGGTTCTTTCTTCCAGGCAAAGGGAAGACCAAGGTTGGACCAGGGCCAGGTATCTGGGAGCTGGGTCTGCTCTCCTCAGTGGGGCTTTCCCAGGCCAGTGGTGCAGACCAATGGGGACTGAAGTTGGAGATCCTGGTAAGGCAGCTCCAGGGAATACCCAAAGAAAAAAACCAAGCTAATGGAGGCAGCCAGAAAAAAAGGACGCACCACAGAACAAAAGATGGATCACCAATTGGAAAAATGAAACAGAGGAGATCAGAGGAGGGTGAGTCCACCACCAAAAGCCATCTCCTGAGGCTAAGGCAGGTGGGGGTAGAGCCTGTGGGCAATGAGGGAGCCCTCAAGGGAACTGGGGCTTGCACAGGCATCTCCTCCCAACTCCTCTTCTTTCTAGCTTTCTGCCCTCAGAGAGGGTTAGTTCCCAGGGTAAGGGAATCCCAGGGGCAATTCACCACTCCAGGCTCCTCACAGAAACCAGTGCCCAAGTCCCATCCTGCAATGTGATCTTCCAAACTAAATACAAGGTCTGCAGAGCCTCCAGGAGAAGATTCAGGGAAGCTGCTCTGGTGAAAAGGAAGCAGGGATTGCAGAATGGCGGATCTTCAAAGGGAAAAAGAAGACCACAGAGCAGTTCTGATGAATTGAAATACGACACAACTTCCCAGTAATTTAAAACTTTCTAGTAGCCACATTAATAAAAGTAAAAATGGATGGGTGAAATTAATTTCAATGATATATTTTAATTCTAATACACTCAAAATATTTCAGTATGTCATCCATACAAAATTCATGTATTTATTATTATTATTTTTTTGACATGAAGTCTCACTCACTCTGTTGCCCAGGCTGGAGTGCAGTAGCACAATCTCGGCTCACTGCAACCTCCACCTCCTGGGTTCAAGCAATTCTCCTGCCTCAGCCTCCCAAGTAGCTGGGATTACAGGTGCACACCCCCACATCTGGCTAATTTTTGTATTTTTAGTAGAGACAGGGTTTCATCATATTGCCCAGGCTGGTCTTGAACTCCTGGCCTCAAGTGATCCTCCCACCTCGGCCTCCCAAAGTGCTGGTATTACAGGTGAGAGCCACTGCACCCAGCCCATCAACACAAAATTTATTAATGAGACAGTTTACATTCTTTTTCTTCATACTAAGGCTTAGAACCCTGGCATGTGCTTTAACCTCACATCTCAATTTGGATCAACCACATTTCCAGTGCTCAAGAGCCACATGTGGCCAGGGGCTACTTAAGTGGACAGCGCCACTCCAGGGCAATCACTAAAAGCTAGGGTGGTGAGACGTCAGAGTTCCTGCCTGCTGTCCTTCCATTTAAAATACTGATGCCAGGAATGATCTTTGTTGTTGTTGTTGTTGTTTGAGACAGAGTCTCGCTCTGTCGCCCAGGCTGGAGTGCAGTGGCGCGATCTCGGCCCACTGCAAGCTCCGCCTCCCGGGTTCAGGCCATTCTCCGGCCTCAGCCTCCCCAGTAGCTGGGACTACAGGTGCCCGCCACCACGCCCTGCTAATTTTTTGTATTTTTAGTAGAGACGGGGTTTCACCATGTTAGCCAGGATGATCTTGATCTCCTGACCTCGTGATCCACCCACCTCGGCCTCCCAAAGTGCTGGGATTACAGGCTTGAGCCACCGCGCCCGGCCAGGAATGATCTTAATTGGCTTTTCAGATCATCGGCAACTCAGTGAGACAGAGGTTAAAGACGTGAGGTCACTGAAAATTCTGCAAACTCAGGAAGAAAATACATACTGGACCTACTGGTTTATACTCAATGTAAAATTCCCTTCACTGCTGCATACAATTTGGCAGCTTTGCATTCTTGCAAAGATCAGAGAGTAAGATACAAAAATGCTGTTGATGTTTGGTGAGTCAGGACTCTCCTATACCACTGGTGGAAATGTAAATCTGTGGAAGTCTCTGGAAAGTCCTTTGATATAGTATGTGTCAACAGACTCTGAAAACTTTCTATTTAGTAACTTTCCCTTCTAGAAACCCGCCTTTTGAAAAGAATCAGGGGTTCTGACGGTTTTTTTTTTTTTTTTTTTTGCGGTTTTTTTTTTTTAAACAAGGGACTTCCAGTCCTGGTTATAATAGAATAACTTGTGGCTCACACAGAGGACAACTGCCAGTAAATGGATTGACAAAGTATAGCATATTCATACAGTAGCACACAATTCAACAATAAATGCCAATGAAACAAGAATACATCATGAATGAGTGTCATAGATACTACACTGAGTAAGAGAAGCCAGGCTCAAAAGAGTACATAGGGCTGGGTGCAGTGGCTCACACTTGTAATCCCAGCACTTTGGGAGGCAAGGCAGGTGGATCACTTGAGGCCAAGAGTTCGAGACCAGCCTGGCCAACATTGTGAAACCCTGTCTCCTCAAAAAATACAAAAATTAGCAGGGCATGGTGGCATACACCTGTAATCTCAGCTACCAGGGAGGCTGAGGCAGGAGGAACTGGTTGAATCCGGGAGGTGGAGGTTGCGGTGAGCCAAGATTGTGCCATTGCACTCCAGCCTGGGTGACAGAGTGAGACTCCATCTCAGAAAAAAAGATTTCATGCGTGTGATTCTGAAAATCTGATCTAGAAATCAGATCAATGGTTTCCTGAGGCAGGGAGCAGATGGGAGTGGGGGAGAAATTGACTGCAAAGAGGAATAAGGGTCATTTCTGGGGAGATAGAAATGTTTTGTGTCTTGATTGCAGTGCTTGCTCTCTCCCTTTTATACAGTCACATATGTGTGTCTGTATGTATAAATATACATATAGATACATACAACTTGTCAAAAGTCAGCAACCCATACGCTTGAAATCTGTGAATGTTATTGTATGAAATTATACTTCCATGAAATTGATTTTCTTTTAAGCAAAGGCAAAATAAAGTTTTTCCAGGTAAAAACTGAGACCTTGTTGCTACTATATCTGCACTAAAATAAATACTAAATAGAGTTTTTCAGGTAGAAGAAAAATGATCCCAAGACAAAAACAAAAGTGCTGAGCAATAGGAAGTGTTAATAAGCTGGGAAACAGAAATGGGTACTGACCAAACTATACTATATTAATATCTCGTGAGGTCACCAGGACCCATCAGGAAACGATTGACCTCGAAAGGAGTCTCACCTCCTGGAGAGCAACCAGGACTCTGTCCCTGAATCATCGGCTGGCCCCAGAGAAACCACAGATACACACACACTCAGTGTCACTTTCACCCCAGGCTCAGTGTCACTTTCACCCCAGGCTTCTTTCTTTCCTTGCCCTGTCCCAGGGGACTCTGGGAGGAGATGTGCATTTCTTATAACTGAGATACTGAGATTTAAAAAAAAAAAATTATAAAGATGTTCTCTACATGTACCTTTCTATGTTTTAATAACTTTTTCTGTAAGTATAATACAATACCTGCTCACTGTAGAAAACTTGGGAAATGCAAAAAAAAAAAAAAAAAATTTAGAGGAATAAATTAAGTTCCCTATTACCCATATGCGGTAACCACTATTCTCATTTTGGAGCACTTCCTCTCAGCTTTTCTCTGCATGCATTTGCGCATATGCATTTCCTTCTACAGAGATCCACTGAGCACTTCCTCATGTCTGGCCCTGCGCTGTGCAAGGGCTCCAGCAGGGCCTAGTCTGATAATAGCTAACTCCAAGTGTTTTACTAGGGCGTCAGCATGGATATTAAGGCTTTATACACATGGTGAGAGGCAGGACAACATAAGGGTTACATCCGTGGTGTCTGGGATCTCTCGAGATAGCAGTGTTCAAATTCTGACTCATGAACAAATTAGAGGAAAGTTCCTGTTAAACGGACCGTGTTTGCTGGTGATTTTAGGCTGTGGGGAACAGGGGCACTCTCAGGTTATGTGCTGTGGCTCTCAAGAGCTTCCTTGGGCTCCAGCCAGGAGTCTGCTCCACTGCAGCCCTCTGTAATGGCAGGTGACAGGGAGACCCGGTTAGAGCTCCTCTCTCAGGGAGTTTAAATTTGAGCCATTTAGAGAGATGCTGAGTCCCAAAAACCCACAGTACGTGTGGGTTTGACTGCCCACAGCTGAGGCCACCAGCCACAGCTTCCCTTATTTTGTGTATCTTTATAATAAACCCCCATGAACATAGAGAGCCTAGTGTGCCCCTGTTCTCTGCAGCCTAAAAAACACTAGCACACATGATCCATTTAGTAGGAGCTTCATGCTGTGCAGAATCACCCAGCAGAGGTTTCCCTGCTCCAGTGTGACTATGAGTGCCTTCCTCCCAGGATGAGCAGACAAGACTGGACTCCATCCCAACTGATGGGGCTAGATTGAGAACAGAAACCTCAAGAAAGTCATTTCCCATCATCCACACTGGCCTCATGATTTCACTCTTTTTTTAGGCACCCAATTGTTGGGAATCATTATTTGCTCTTTTGTTTAATGTTTATATTTCAAAATAAATAACACAGCTTTCCACAAACTGGTGTTGCAACAGTAGCAGCTAAGATTCCTAACAGATCTAAGCCCTGTTGTAAAACATTCTGTAGCAATGTAGCAGATGCTCTCTTAGAGTTACAGCCCAGTGTTCTTCACCAGTGAGCTCTGTGTAGTCAGGCCATTCTGTAAGTTTTTCTACTGTGATACTTGCTATATAGGTTGGAAACAAATAAAACCATAAGCAAAACCAAGGCCAGCTTTGCTGGCATCCAGGTCATCTGGAACCTGGCCCAGTGCCATGCCATCCACCTCTGCTCCTGTCCTGACCTTCCCTCCTCAAGCTCTGACCACTTCTTGAAGTGAGTTCCCAAACAGCTCTGCTCTCTGCCACCTTGGTGGCCACAGGTAAAGGCCAGTGATTTTATGTACACAGAAAGGACTGGCTTCTAGGATATAACTTTATGGGTCACAGGAGAGTTTTCACAGACTTTCCCACCCCTTCCTTGAAAACCAGCACAGTGGCAGAAGTACTCTGCTCATCAAACAGTTTAGGTTCTTCTCCTAGACACCTGGTAGGATTACACTTCCCTACCCCCTTGAAGTTACAGGCTTTAACTCACGAATCATGAGCAGAAGTGGAACGCGTTGCTTTGGGTAGGAGGCTTTTAGGCATCACTGCATAATTTATCAATGTGTAATTTTTTTTTTTTTTTGCTTCTGGCACTATGATTAGCACAAGATGGGGGCAGCTCCATCAGCTCAGGCCCACAAATAACCACAATGAGTAGCTCTTGCCAACTCGCAATGGACATAAGATATGAGGAAGAAATCAGCCTTGATTGTTTGATAGCCAGGCATGGTGGCGCATGCCTATAGCCCTAACGACTCGGGAGGCCGAGGCAGGAGGATCACTTGAGCCCAGAAGTTCAGAGTTCAAGGCTACAGTGAGCTATGATCACATCGCTGTACTCCAGCCTGGGTGACAAGTGAGACCCCTGTTTCTTAAAAAATAAACAAAACCTTGGTTGTTTGAGCCCACTACAGTAAAGGACCCCTCTTAGCACAGAAAAGTCGCTACAACCTTTTTCAGATACTATAAATATTTATGGAATTAAAATTTAAGATAAAATATAACACCATTCTCTGTCTACCTCAGACTTAGCAGTCATCTATATAGGGAGATACTACTTCACTAGGAAGAAAAATAGGCAGAACATGCACCTTCTTTGTTTGTCCTGAGGTTACATCATTCACCTTCTCCCAACTCGTGTTGGGTCCCTGGTCCTGACACCTCACTCCACCCCTCACTTGGCCCCACAGAACCACAGCCATCATTTCTGTTAGAATTATTGGGTGGGTACCCATAAAAGCCAAGCAGACCAGTGATGAAAAAGAACATGGTGGAGCTGTATGTACTGACATAGAAAGATCCTCAAGACATCCTGTCAATTGAAAAACGCAAGTTGCAGAAAGAAATATAGAATATAATAACATTTATATGGCTTGCCCACATCCCCTGCCCTCCAAATACACAAAGCACTCCACATTTTCCATAGGCATACGTCCGTGAATGTAAACGCCAAGAAAACTACCTGTGAGAAGACACACGGTGTGAGAATAAAAATTACTTCTGGGAAGGTAGAGGACACCAGGAGTAGGGTAGTACTTTTATTCATAATGTTTTTTTTTTTATAAGAAGGCTATACACTTGCATGATTAAAATATTTTAGAGCTTTTTCCTCATGAGGGCATCTCAGGACATCTCAAGGCAGGCCAGCACAACATTCTCAGTGACTGCCTTCTTTTGAGGAACTGTGACTTTCAACTCAAAGGGCCCATCTGCCCTAGAGAAAAAATGTTTGGTCTCATTAAACTAAATGATGGTTCATTAAGACCAAACAAACTCAGATAAGATGTTAAGATTTTCTGTGCACCTGTACATAAATAAAAAGCTCTTCCTGTTTGGCAAAAGTATCACAGTAAATCTGATGGGATTGTGAGTAGGAACAGTTTTTTGTTGTTGTTGTTATTTTTGTTTGTTTGTTTTGAGACGGAGTTTCACTCTTGTCGCCCAGGCTGGAGTGCAATGGCGTAATCTCGGCTCACTGCAACCTCTGCCTCATGGGTTCAAGTGATTCTTCTGCCTCAGCCTCCTGAGTAGCTGGGATTACAGGCACCTGCCACCACACCCGGCTAATTTTTGTATTTTTAGTAGAGACGGGGTTTCACCATGCTGGCCAGGCTGGTTTTGAACTCCTGACCTCAGGTGATCCACTTGCCTCGACCTCCCAAAGTGCTAGGATTACAGGAGTGAGCCACCGCTCCCGGCCTGTATTTTGTTTTAAATTTAGTAGAAGGCCATCAACTTAGCATGTTACCATTAAGCCTAGTGAGAAATAAGGAATATAATATAAAGTGAAAAATAATCAGTCCCCACAAAAATAGTACAGAGCAAAAGTCAACAATACTGGCTTTCCAGTGGATTTTTAAAATCCCAGAGCCACAAGAAATACCATATTGAAGAAATACTCAATGATTGCCAAACGTTTCATTTCCTTTGTCTTGTATTTCCTCTTTTTTTCATATAACACATACCTCTGAACACTTTAACACATTAGCAGCTCAACTGCCTTCCAGAACATTCTGACACCAAGTGATGTTTTAATTTTGATTTCTCAGCAGCAAATGGATGATGTCGAAGGGGCCTCACATTTTCCCGCCCAGTATCAGCTCCCCAACCCAAATGGTTATTATTACCAAGAAAACTAGCTCAGATTCTGTTTCCCTTTCTGTTAAAAACACATCCTATCACTAAAGTTTAACCAGCAAATGCCATCTCTGGTAAAGTCACAACCTGTTATACACAATATGGGCTTCTAAGACATTCTGCCCACCACCATCCTGGACATTAGGAATAGATAACTGATATTCATTTATTGAATGAACCAAGTTAAAGCCATCATTCCTCACGTAGGTGCCTGCCTACCTCAGAGGTGATATAACCCAGATTGTAAATGTCAATTAGAGTGGGCTCCACCAACCCCAAGCATAACTTGCACACATATATCCATGAATGTGGGGACCACATATATCCATGAATGTGGGGACCACATCTGAATTCTCCTTTGGGAAATGACTTCTCTTGAATATGATTCATTTTGGTGAATTTAATCCACAGGCTCCACAGTTTTACAAGTAAAGAAGATAATTATACTCTACTCATTGACATGCACCGCTTGGATGTTCAGGGTTGTGGTGATGACGTGAACAACAGGCTTCATCATTCTGCAAGGTACCCAACAGCCAGCTGGGCAGATGAAGCCATGCCAACCGCATCTGGCAGGAGCCAGCACCAAACACATTTTACACAGCTTCGACAGAGCTGCATGGAGAACACACACACTTGGTCAGCTCAAACAGGGTCCTACTTTTTCTGCTGCACAATCCACAACAATCTGTGTTTTGTTGTTGCCTGTTTGTTTTTCTTGCTTGGTTTACAATTTCTTAAGGAACTTAGCCTGGAAAACAAGCGTGGTCATGTGTGCCTCTGCCATACCAGAATACTATAGACAGCCGACTCTGGAGAAAATCTAGCAGATGGATGAAGCTACAATTATTATTGGAAGTTTTTTAACTCCATTAACACTCATTGACTTTAAGTATCTGAAAGCCCTTAATCCCTCAGAATTTGAAAGCAGATGGAAGTCAGTCCCTCTCAGTATCTCCTTTCTCCCTCCCGGCTTCCTTCCCCTCCCTACTCCCTCTTCCCTCCCTCTAGCTCCCTCGGTCTCTCATACAAAGCACCTTATAGTGTGAGCTCCAGACACACAGACACTGCCACCCTGCCTACAAAGAAAGGAATGCAGACACAGCCAACGTCAGCACTGGGGGGTGGGCCCACAGCGGAATGCATACGTCCTTTCACAGCTGCCAGGGCCTTCTGGGAAGTCCAATGCCTGCCCCCACATCTCTCAGCGCCAAACATCTTCTGGTCAGGAAACTCTGTTCAGAGTGCACAGAGAGCCAGCTCCTCCCCTCTCTGCTGAAATCCTGGGCTCCTGAGGTCAAACAGAATGTTGTCCAAGCCACCTATTTTAGAGATGAGAAAACGGAGGCCCTGGGCAGGGCCCTGAACTTGTCTGGATCAATCAAAACTAGCATCCAAGTCTCCTGGCCCCGAGACAGTTGCTTCTTTTGTTTACTTCTGGCCAGAGTAGCCCCCTCAGTAGCCAAACATTTCCTCCATCCCCCCAAGCGGGGATGTCACCTGTTAGATTGGGAAAAGGATAGGGTTCCCACCTTACTCTGTTTCTCCCCTAAGCCCATCTCTCCCTGCTGGGAGGGCCCATGGTATTCTATCCCCACCTGCTTCGGAGGGCGGGAAACTTTGTGTGCTAAGTTGATTATTTCCCTTTCACATTGGTTGGTAGTGGCAGGGAAGGGCACAGACTCTAAAGCCAGGCTATCTGGTTCCAATCACCAGCTATGTGACTTGGACAAATAATGCTCTCTTCTGTGCTTCTGTTTTCTTCTCTATAAGTACAGATAATAACTGCACCTACCCCATGTAGGGATCTCTGTGAGCATGCAATGAGTTAATACACATATGTACGGTATTTAGAACAGCACTGGTCACATAGTAAGCACTGGCTGTGACCTACAAGAGGGCAGCCTAGGCCAGCATTTCCATCTGTCATCTTCAAGGCCAGCACTGACGACAAGGGAGAGTGTCCATCTGGTGAGTCACCATATCTCCAGCACATAGAGGGTGCTAGATAGGAACCGTCGAATGAATGAATCTGGCCCGGTACACTGCGAATAGCAGGTGCTTCATCATGTCCACTGATATGTGGATTTTCATAATTCACAGGCTCACTTAGGGAATGCCACTTACCAAGTTTATTGGTGAATAAATTCAATTTTCCATCCCCAATATTTTCTATTGCTCTAAGGCATTTCCCTTCGCTGCTGTCTTTAAAAGGTTAACCAGAGCCCAGCTGTCAATCTCAAAAGCATCGCCTGTGTGACTTGGTACTTAATCACCTACTGCTTGACACTTTCTTGGTTTTATGCAGGCTATGAAAAACAAAGTTCCAAAAACACTGCACTTGATATTCATCTCTGAGGGGCCAGTGAATAAAAATATCTTAATGAAGAAAGCCAACAGAAAACAACGGAGCCTTGAAGTGGAAACCAGTTTCCTGGAACTCCACTCTGTGAGAGGGCTGAAGTGTTTATGCAGAGGAAAGTGCCACAGAAGTGGCCGATCTGGAAGCTGGAGGACATCTGGATATGGCATTTAGGACTGACACAGAAAATGTCTGGGGATCATCAAATGAAAAGCACTCCACAAGAACAAAATATATTAGTCACCCCCGAAGTGGGAGTTGAAACTGGGCCCACAGCAAATAAACACTCTGCTGATCGCTGGCCAAAATGCTTAGTTGAAGACTTTTATTAACCCCACTGAACATGTATACACAGTCAGCAAGCATCTAGGACACAAACCTGTCACAGAGCTAAGTGGGAGAGTACCCAGGGATTTATGTGTGGTGACTCTGAGTGGCATCGAGAGGTTGAGAAGATGACAGAGCCATAACCCCTAAAGTATCTGCCCCAGACACGGCACCCCCTGGGCCAAGACTGCTCTCTTCCCTCTCTAAGTGAGGTCCCATGTTAAGCAGAAGGCCTGCCCAACCAGCCAAGATACACCTGGCCTGCAACACATCTGGCTCTGCAACCTCACGACAGCTTCACAGCAAGGAGGGAGAAACAGGGTCAGTGCAGATGCCTGGAAGCAGCCAGCATGCGATGCTAAGGATGTGGGCCCCACACAGTGGAGGCTTTTCCTGTGACCTGAAAGCTCCCAATAAAGAATTTCTTTTTTCTAAACTCTGGGCCTCCCAAGTGCACGCAAATGATGAATTCAGATTTTCAAAGGTGAACAGAGCCTGGAAGGCACCCCCTTTGGGACTTCTGGGCAATAGCTAGGAGGAGCAGAACAGACTAGCGTGAAAAACTGACAGCCCTTCCCATAGTCAGGGGGCCCTGACATTTGGTGCCTGCAGATTCTGAACCCCTGACCCACACATGCCCAACCTCCCTCCACTCTTCGGGGTCTTTTGTTCCTGTTTCCAAAGAGCCAGGAAGGACTGGACTCCACCCTAGTCCATCCACTGAAGTTCTGGATGAAGGATGCTGGGTGCCTAGGAGGCCCACACCCATTTACACTCCTCTGTCCCAGAAAACTGCGGAACAGGTGTTGTGGGCTGGGCAGACCTGGCTCCAAATCCTGCTTCTGCCTTCTTTCACTTTGTTTTGAGCCTCAGTTCCCTCATCTGGAGATTGAAAACCATACTTTCCGGAATTGTTTTACACACTAAGACAAGGTTTACATAGCTTAAGAAGTAGAGATTGTTCATTATCTGAATAAACAGAGGTGGTTAATGATCTTTTTCTTGTATATTATGAATGACAGGGAAAAGTCAGGAGGGGAAATTCCTCCAAAGTTTCCCTCTGCACTTTAGAATAAAACCCCAAATTCTTACCCAGCCCAGGAGGCCCTGCTTGGCCCAAGTATGTCTCATTATTTAGCTCTATACCCTCCTGGGCTTGGGCCTTACCACACCAGCCACTCAACACACCCACATCCTTCCCATTCACCTCTGGGTCTTTGAACCCGCTGTTCCCTGCATCCAGCATGATTTCACTCTTTTTTCCATCCCAAGTCCTAGTTGAAAAGGCTCATTCCTTGAGAGGTATCCCCAGACTCTCCTAATTCTACTTCCGCTCTGATCTCCTGTCTCATGACATGCTGTTGTTTTCACTTAAAGCACTTTCCACAAGTTATAATTATGTATTTACTTGTGTGCTTACTGCCCTAACCTCCTACTTATGGACTGTTGTTTATGTCCCTCCAAAGTTCACATGGTGAGGGAGAACCCACAGTTTGATGGTGTTTACAGATAGGGCTGTTGGGAGGTGAATAGGTTTAAATGAGGTCAGGGAGGTGGAGCCCCAATGATGGGATTAGTGCCCTTATAGCAAGAGACATGAGAGACCTCTTTCACAAACCAGGAAGAGAGTCCTCACCAAACTCCCACTCTGGCAACCAGGTCTCACACTTCCAGCCTGCAGAAGTGTGAGAGATAAATGTTTGTTGCTTAAGCCCTCCAGTCTATGATAGTTTTAGCAACCCAAGCTGACTAGGACATCCTCTCCACCCCCAGCCTACAAATTCCATATGGTCAGAGGCTGGGTCTGTTTCATTCACTGCTGTAATCCAAGTACTTAGTAGACTCCTGGCACCAGCAAGATTTTCTGATAATATTTGTTGAACTAACATGTTGCAGAATTGAAGCCCCAAAATACCAGAAGGAACCAAGAGCTACAAATAGCTTTCTAACAGCCTTCCACACCAGGGTGGGGGGCCAGCAGAGCACTTCACAACCACAGAAAGTCAGAAAAACAATTACTACCTCATTATCAGGAATGCTAAAGCAGCCACACCTCACTCAACAGAGAATTTGCCTTTCTGGGCCCCCAAATGACACTTACCCAGACCTCAGGGAAGATTGCCAGAACTCAAGAAGAGGCCAAAGCCACTGGGGTAAAGGAGAGGGAGGATGAGTAAGGAATGTCAAAAAAGGTGGTATACTTAGAATAGACCACTGCACCTTCGATGTAATATTGTTTTCAATACTGTTGCTGTCTACCTGAGTCTCAACCTGGGATTTCCTAGGCCTGGTTTCTGTCTTCTAAATACCCCCCACATCTGTCTGGGTGAAGGCATGTTTTATGATACAAAGACTAACAATCTCAGTGCATCAAGATGACATTTATCTCAAAACTAACATTGTAACCCACTCTAATAATGTTAGTCAATACCAGTGTCAGATTTTTTTTTTTTTTCAGTTGATATTAGATTAACCAGCCTAAGCAATGGATGAGGTTTAACGTTATCTGGAAGTGAGAGGAGGTGACAGGAGGAGTGAGCCTCCACTTTCACTTCCTAAGTAAGCTGCTCTTTGGAAGCAGGGGCTCTGTTTTCCAGAAATACAGCCCTACACAGAGCATAAGCACATCTAACTATTAATGGTAGGTGGTGGGCTTCAGGAGGTAGGTAGAATAAGCAGGGGCTGGGGTACTCACTGAGCAGCTGGGGCAGTGGTTAAGAACAGGGACTCTGCTACAAGTCCTGGGATAGACTTTGGGCTAGTTATTTAATCTTGTTGAGCCTCAGTTGTCTCCTCTATAAAACAGGGCAAATGACAACCACTGCGCAGGGTCACTGGGAAGATAAAATGCGCTAAAAAACAAACAACAAAAACCCTAAACTCTTAGACCAGTGTGGGACACAGGAAGTCTATGTAAATGCTATTCTTATTTAGGGTCTACCAGATCGGGCCTGTCATCATTTCATGTAATCAGATCAAGCCTCAAAGCAATCTTTCCAGATAGGTAGAGTTAGCCCATTTTACAGATTCAAAAGCCAAGGCTCAAGAGGATTAAAAACCTTATCTGAAGTCACACAACTAGGAGAAGGAAAAGACCAGCCCTGGAACCAAAGTAATCATCATAATCTTTATCATCATAATCATGACTTCCTAGAAGGTGGGTGATGTGCTAAGCACTTTTCATAGATTAGCTCATCAAATACTGAAAACTACCCAACAAGAAAGGCATTATTGTAACTATTTTACAAAGGAGGACACAGAGCTGGAGTGGTTAAGTATGTTGGCGAATGTCACACAGTTAGTTAAGGCAGTGATCCCCAACCTTTTTGGCACGAGGAACTGGTTTTGTGGAAGACAATTTTTCCACAGACGGTGGGCTAATGGGGGTATGCAGGAGATGGTTTCAGGATGAAACTGTTCCACCTCAGATCATCAGGCATTAGATTCTGATAAGGAATGGACAGCCTAGACCCCTCCCATGTGCAGTTCACAATACTGTTCCCCTCGTATAAGAATCTGATGCCGCCGCTGATCTGACAGGAGGCAGAGCTCTGGCAGTGATGCTAGCTCACTGCTGCTCACCTCCTGCTATGTGGCCCAGTTCCTAAAACAGGCCACTGACTGGTACTGGGCCATGGCATAGGGATTGGGGACCCCTGAATTAAGGAATAAAATAGGAACTTGATCCCGGTTCTGACTCCAAAACCCATTGTTTCTTCCATTTCAGCCCCACATGTCTGGTATACGTTATAGATCCAACATCTCTATTTGAAATCATCAACAAGCCTGTTTTCATATTAAGTATGAAACACTAGGCTGGGCACGGTGGCTCATGCCTGTAATCCCAGCACTCTGGGAGGCTCAGGCGGGCAGATCATGAGGTCAGGAGATCGAGACCATCCTGGCTAACATGGTGAAACCCCGTCTCTACCAAAAATACAAAAAAAATTAGCCTGGCTTGGTGGCGGGCACCTGTAGTCCCAGCTTCTTGGGAGGCTGAGGCAGGAGAATGGTGTGAATGTGGGAAGCAGAGCTTGCAGTGAGCCAAGATGGCGCCACTGCACTCCAGCCTGGGTGACAGAGCGAGACTCTGTCTCAAAAAAAAAAAAAAAGAATAAACACTAGCTTTGTTAAATGGAGTCCAGGAATGACCCACTCACTGAAGGGGCCTGTCTTGTAAGGAGTTAGGATATCCCCTACCAAAAAAGCCTAGCTTTCCCCCAATTCCTTCCAAGAAGGTTTGGTTTTGAGATCATAGGCAGCAATCTGGGCATGTGTTACAAGAAGCAGGGGAAGTTCTTACTCATTAGACCTTTAATCTTTTGGGAATTAGAACAAGAATACTCTCCAGAGTAAATCATCATCTGCTCTTGGCTCTGCTACCATGTAAGGAGTTTACTTAGCAATATGTGACTGCCAGGCCCAGTTGCAGGTGGCTCTGAAAATATCTACCAAGTGACTACATTCTCCCAATTCTGACCCTAACCTGTATGGTGGCAATGACAGAACAGAAGGCCAAGGGATATCAACTTTCTGAAACAAACATAATCATGGTAGATGTTCGTGCTTTATTAAAATCTTAATCTGCCAAAACCTGGCACTAATCTGATATTCACTTTGCAATTATCTGGGCCCTTACTACAGTGTTCTATAATTTGGAGGAAAAGGACACTTCAGTAAAACAAATTCTAAAGCGGCAGTTTACTAGAGAGTAACTATTAACTTCCATACAGTATAATGCAAAATTGCCTTGTTGGTTCTAAGGACGTGCCTCATCAGGGAACTCTGCCGCATTAGAGGACCATGGTAAGATCTCTTCAGAGTGGCATCATCCCCAGTTGGCTCAATGGCTCCAGAGACAGGGAGGATGGCAAGGGGAAGAGGTGGTGGCATGCCTGCCTTGGCCAACTCTTCACAGGAATCTTTGCTCACAGTTTGGTCTGTGGCAGTTCCAGATAAAACACATGTTTAAATAAGAGTTCAAGCCAGGAAGTCTTGCTTGGATGAACTTTCTAGTGGGGGTAAAAAATGTCAACTAACTGACATGCCAGTGACTACTCACCTCTTACCACAAGAGTCAAGTTTAGAAACATCACTTGCCCTCAGCGAATATTTGATGCACTAAAGAGTTTTTCTAGAAACCAGTTCAGACCTTTGGGGTAAATCAAAGAAGGCCCTTTGTGTGACATGCAACTGACTGTCCCCAGAAGATAAAAGAAAAGAGGACTTCTGAAAACTTGCAAGATACCTAGAGCCTCTGCATGACAAAAATTCAGCATAAGTACACATTTTAGCTTTTCTAATTTCTTCTCGCCTAAAACAAATCCCCCCAATAATAAGAATGATAGAAGAAACTAGTAACATAAACCTTAAATCCTACGTTCATATCTTAGATTTTGGGCAAATATTGAATCCTTTTCTTTGAATGAGAGATAAGACTTTGATAGTCTTGTGTAAGCAAATATCAGTGATCACACATACACTAGAAAAACACTTGATCTTTATGACTATATTACTTACTGTTTCTATTTCTGATGTCTAATCCAAACAGCGCTGCTGTTAGGATCAAAGTGACCATCCATGATGCACAGAGCATGTACCAGGGTAAAGTTCCAGCTGGGACGCAGGCATCAGCAATTGTAAAATTTGTGTTCTCCCTTCCTCAGATCCCTGACTGTCCTTGGTCATTGAAGAGAGATTCACTGTCCCTAGGCCGAGAGTCAGGAGCACAACAGGAACATCAAGGGTGTGGCGTGAGGATGTTGCCAGCAGGGAGCAACATGCGTGTGTGTGCACATACACTAATTCTGAGACCCTGTCCACAGCCCAGCTTTCTTGGAAAGCCATTTAAAAGATATATATGTGGCAACAGAAGGGAGGAAGTCTCAAAATTAAGAACAGTTTTTCTGTGTGTGTGTCAAAACATTCATTTCTATCACATGCAGTAAAACTGTATTCCAGAGCCATTAATATGCCCTGGGGGAGTGAGGGGATTTGCAGCCTAAGATTCCAGACTTAAAGCCTGCTAAGGCCTTGAGCTGGGCAGCAGGGTAGGAGAAGGAATGGAGCATTGAAGGGGACATTTTATACAAACATTCTCCCTCATAGTGGCTGTACTAAGCAAACAATTGACAGGCACAAACTGCCACTCCAGTGTCTAATAACTACCCCTGCCTGAGCACCTGCCAGCGCCACCACCTTCCAGGTGTGTGATGCACATCATCTCGCTGAACTATGCTAGCCTCAGGAGAGAGTTGCTCTTCATTTTACAGGTGGGAAAACAGGGGCTTGGAGAGGTCAAGGAACTTGCCCAAAGTCACAGCATAGAAGTGATAGAATCCAAGTTTGGATCCAGATTTGATGGGTTCCAAAGTGTGAACTTATTTCTCCACTCCACAAAAATAAAACCTACTCTTCTTACAATCTTTGAAAGACCCCTCTTCTAGCACACTGCTGTTTGTTTTAAACATAGCTTGCTTATCTGTCTGGCATATTCGGTAGAAGTCTGTACTTTGTCAATGCCTGGCTTGCCTGGATTTCAGCTACCTGGCCCCTGGCATCTACGCCCGGGTGAGAACAGGGTATCCACTCCTCTCTAAGATGCATCGTGGAGTTACTCTTTTACTCTTCCCTGAAAGTGATAGTTCAATCTTCAATATTGGCAAGCACGGCTTCTGGCTTCACTTTTTGTTGTTGTTGTTTGTTTGTTTTTGACGGAGTTTCGCTCCTGTTGCCCAGGCTGGAGTGCAAGGGAGCGATCTCGGCTCACTGCAACCTCTGCCTCCCGGGTTCAAGCAATTCTCCTGCCTCAGCCTCCCGAGTAGCTGTGATTACAGGCACGTGCCACCACGCCCAGTTAATTATTTTTATTTTTATTTTTTTAAGTTGAGACAGAGTTTCACCATGTTGGGCCAGGCTGGTCTTGAACTCCCGACCTCAGGTGATCCGCCCGCCTTGGCCTCCCAAAGTGCTGAGATTACAGGCGTGAGCCACCGCGCCCAACCCTGGCTTCACCCTTAAAGCAGAAAGGCCAGAAGTCATCAAGGCCATGGGTTTACTAGCTTCCCCAGACTTAATTTCAAACACCAACAACCGAAACGTTTCCTAGAATGCAGAGCCAATGGGGCATCATCATCTGTCATTTCCTATGTTTTTCACAATGTGCCAAAACCACTGCGCACATTGGAGGCTTTTTTGAATGTGATATTCAGGCGACCTTGCCAAGCATTGTCTCATTTCCTTACTTTGTGGAGCTTGAAACCAAAGGGAAGTTCTCACCCTGTCTCCAGGACCAAGCAGGGCACTGGGAGCAGCTGTCCCGTCTGCAGGCGGGACTCCATGAAGACTCCAGGAAGGCCCCTGTCTGCCCTTCCAGCCTTTGGTCACAAACCCTCCAACGCTGGCTGTACGCTGGAATCACTTGGGGAGCTTTTAAAAGATACGGAGTCCTGGGTCTGACTCCGTGAAATTCTGACGGAATTGATCTACGGAGCAGCCTGGACCTCTGGATTTTAAAAGCTCCCCAGGTGGTTCTAAGATGCTGGCGCGATTGAGAACCCCTGCCTTCGACCACAATGGGATAAACGATTCCGCTGACGGTGCAGTTCATCCCTCTCAACGTTTCGTTACATTCTTCAAACTCGCGGGTGTCTCCGGTTGGTTCCACCCAGAGCTCCTCCAGAGCGGCGCTGCGTTCCGCCGGCACGCAGATCCCGCCTCCCTGCGCCTCCTCGCTCGCAGCGCCCAGGATCCCCGCAAGCGTCTGCCCCGCGCGAATCCCCAGTCGCTGGGACTTACTTGGCCACCAGGTTTACAGACTTCGCAGCCGCTGAGAGCTAGAGAAGAGCCCAGAGAGCGCCGTGGTCCGGGGGCGCCGGGGCCGGGGAGCGCCGTGGCCCGGGAGGGCGCTGGGCCGCAGTTGCGCGAGGGAGGGGCAGGACCGGGGCGGCCGCCTCGCGGGCCCGGAACGGGAACTGGCCGCGACAACAGCCTCAGCCGCGCCCCTCTGTCGGCGCGCCCAAGAGCCTGCCGGCTGCTGGGAGAGGCCGCGGTCGGGCGGGGGCGGTCAAGGCAGGGTCCCACCGTGTTGCTGTTGCCGCTCGTCCGGGTCGGGCGCGGGGGGAGGGGGCGAAAGAAGCTGCACGCAGAGGAGCGCCTGGTGCGAGAGGGTGAGCAGCCGATGCCACCGCGCAAGGCCCAGTGGACAGGCCCAAGTTCGCCCGGAGGTGACACACTTGGGAATTCGTCGTGCCAGGCCCGTCCCCCTAAAAGTGCCTACCCAGCACCTGCAACCAGAGCCAAGGCCTGGACATGATAGGGAAACTTGTTAATACGCGACACGTGGTCCTGAGGAAATTGAGCTTAGTGTAATCAAATTTTAATAACACTGCATACGTTTCAATTTATACCTTTTTAAAAATCTAAGCTTTTCTTCCTATCCTGAAATTTGTTCTTGGGAGTGCACATTTTATGTTCTATGCATATGCTGTAGTAAGTTGTAAAGGAGTTTTTAACGTGCTAGTAAACGTCCCCAATAAAATAGTTTAAAACGTTTTGAATGGGGAACGTGTCCATAAAGGATATTGATGCTACAGTAAGTTGTCACTTATTCACACTGAAGAAGTACATTCAATCATATAGCCACTAATGCTTGTGAGTATTAAAATTCCCATCAGAGGCTGCTTTCTGAGAAAGAGAAAGTATGTTCTTAAATGTGAAACTGCAAACGTAAAGTTGATAGGATCAAATGTGCCAACTTATAAGGTCAGGCCTCTGAGCCCTAGCCTGCACTTATACATCCAGATGGCCTGAAGCAACTGAAGAATCACAAAGGAAGTGAAAATGGCTGGTTCCTGCCTTAACTGATGACATTACCTTGTGAAATTACTTCTCCTGGCTCAGAAGCTCCCCCACCGGGCACCCTGTGACCCCCGCCCTTGCCTGCCAGAGAACAACCCCCTTTGACAGTAGTTTTCCACTACCCACCCAAATCCTATAAAACTGCCCCACCCTGGCAGGGCGCGGTGGCTCACGCCTGTGATCCCAGCACTTTTGGAGGCCAAGGCTGGCAGATCATGAGGTAAGGAGACGGAGACCATCCTGGCTAACACGGTGAAACCCTATCTCTACTAAAAAATACAGAAAATTAGCCCGGTGAGGTGGCGGGCACCTGTAGTCCCAGCTGCTCTGGAGGCTGAGGCAGGAGAATGGCAGGCACCCGGGAGGCGGAGCTTACAATGAACCAAGATCACGCCACTGCACTCCAGCCTGGGTGACAGAGCGAGATTCATCTCAAAAAAAAAGCCTCACCCCCTAACTCCCTTTACTTAAAAAACTTTATTGCTCACACAAAGCCTGTTTGGTGATCTCTTCACATGGTCGTGCATGACAGTAAGAACTGGAATGATGGCTAGGATATGTGAACCCCAAATATCTGAGGCGGTCTCAGTTAACTTAGAAAGTCTATTTTGCCAAGGTTGAGGATGCTCACCCCTGATGCAGCATCAGGAGGTCCTGACATGTGCCCCAGGTGGTCAGAGCACAGTTTGGTTTTATACATTTTAGGGACACATGAGGCATCAATCAATATATGTAACATGAACATTGGTTCAGTCTGGAAAGGTGGGACAACTCAAGCAGGGAGGTCTTCCAGGTCACAGGTAGGTGAGAGACAAACGGTATATCCTTTTGAGTTTCTGATTAGCCTTTCCGAAGGAAAAGGAGCCAATCAGATACGCATTTATCTCAGTCACCAGAGGGATGACTTTGAATAGAATGGGGAGGCAGGTTTGCCCTAAGCAGACCCCAGCTTGACTTTTCCCTTTAGCTTGGTGATTTTGGGGCTCCAAGATTTATTTTCCTTCACAGATACTAATTCCTCCAGTCTATCCTTATGTGAGCCTATGGTAGAAAAATTAGACACTTGTTTTTCCTTTTCCTCTAGGATTCTGAACTTTACCTTCCATGTAGTAACTTCTCATTCTATTTTCCTTATCCTCTTTCTCTGGCTGCATTCTGAGTCACTTCAGTTCTGTCTTTTGACTCAGTAATTATTTCGTAGATGTTTGAATCTGTTTTTTAACCTGTCTATGGCAGGCAGAGTAATCTCCCCCCAGTGATGTCCACATCCTACCCCTGGAACCTGTGAATATGGCAAAGGGGCACTAAAGTTGCAGGTGGAATTAAGATTGCTAATCAGCTGACCTAGATGGAGGGATTATCCTGGGTTATTGAGGTGGGCCCAATGTAATCACAAGGGAACTAAAAAGTGGAAGAAGGAGGCAGAAGAGGGAGAACCAGAGAGATGGCAGCCTGAGAAGGACTCGGCCAACATTGCTGGCTTTGAAGATGGAGGAATGGGACTGAGCCAAGGAATGTAGGTGGCCTCTAGTGCTGCAAAAGACGAGGAAATGGATTCTCCCACAGACCCTCCAGAAGGAATGCAGTCCTGCCAACACTATGATTTTAGCCCAGTGAGACCCAGTTTGGAATGCTGGCCTCCAGAACCCTAAGATAATAAATTTGTATTGTTTAAGACACTAAATTTATAGTAACTTGTTATAGCAGTAGTAGGAAAGTAACACACCATCTATTTAAGTTTTTAATTTTAACAATAATATCTTTATTTTCTAGGATTTTTAGTTTTTTTTTTTTGGTCTATTTATAGCTTTCTTGGTCATTTTTAATAGTCTCCTTTGTTGATTTTATAATTTAAAAACTATTTCATAGTTGTTTTTGCTTTAAGTTTATTATTGAGACATAATGTTTGTATTTTTATGGGGTACATGTGATACTTTGTTACAAGCATAGATTGTAATAATCAAGTCAGGGTATTAGGAGTGTCCACCACCTTAAGTATTTATCATTTCTTTCTTTCTTTCCTTTTTTTTTTTTTTTTTTTGAGACATAGTTTCACTCTTGTCGCCCAGGCTGGAGTGCAGTGGCACGATCTCGGCTCACTGCAACCTTTGTCTCACAGGTTGCTAATAATGATGTTGAACATCTTTTCATGCACTTATTTGCTGTGTCTTCTCTCAGGTGAAATGTATCTTCGTGGCTTTTCTTCATATTTTTTTGTTTTGTTTTTTATTTTTTGACACTGGGTCTCACTCTGTCACCCAGGTTGGAGTGCCGTGGTATGATCATGGCTTACTGCAGCCTCCACCTCCTAGGTTCAAGTGATCCTCCTGCCTTGGGCTCCTAAAATGCTGGACTACAGGCATGAACCACCATGCCCAGCCTCTTTGCTTCCTTTTCTGATTGGATTGTTTACTTTTTTACTGTTGAGTTTTGAGAGTTCTATATTTGGTGTGTAAATGTTTTCTCCCACTCCTAGCTTGTCTTTTTGTTCTCTTAGGGTCTTTCACAGAGCAAAGGTTTTTTTGTTTGTTTTTGATTTTGGTTTGGTTTTTAATGAAGTCTAATTTATCCATTTCTCCCTTTATGGATCATATTTTTGGTGTCAAATCTAAGAACTCTTTGCCAAGCCCTAGATTGCAAAGATTTTTGACTATGTTTATTTATTTATTATTTCTTTACTAGGAGTTTTATAGTTTTATGTCAGACATTGAAACCTAAGATCCACTTTGAGGTAATTTTTGTATAAGGCGTGAGACATAAGTCAAGGTTATTTTCTTCTTTTTCTTTCGACTATGGATGTCTAATTGCTGCTCTGACACCATTTGTTGAAAAGACTGTCCCTACTCCATTGAATTCCCTTTGAACCTTTCCAAAAAACCAGGTGAGTATATTTGTGTTGGTCTATTTCTAGATTCTCTGTTCTATTCCATCGATCTATGTGTTTATCTCCATGCTAATAACATAAAATCTTGAAATTGGGTAGAGTGATCCCTCTCCATTTATTCTTCTTTTTCAAAATGGTTTTAGTTCCCTTTACTTTCCATATACATTTTAGAAAAATAATTATGCTGGTATTTTGAGAGTAATTTTGTTAACCTGCATATCAGTCTGGGGGAGAATTGACATCTCTGCTATGTTGAGTCTTCCAATCCATGAACATGACATGCCTTTCCATTTATTTAGGTCTTCTTTGAGTTCTTTCATCAGTGTTTTATAGTTTTTAGCATACAAGTCCTGCACATGTTTTGTGAGAGTTACACTTACGTATTTCTTTTTTTTTTTTTTTATTAAAGCAATTGTATGTATTGCTGGTAGGAATGTAAAATGGTTCAGCCAATGTGGGAAACATTTTGGGAGTTCCTCAAACAGTTAAACATAGAATTACCATATAGCCCAGCAATCTACTCCTTGGTATGAATCTAAAATTGAAAAAAGGCACTCAAACAAACATATGTACATAAATGTTTAGAGCAGCACTATTCACAATGATCAAGGGTGAAAATAATCTAAATGTCCATCAATAGATGAATGGATAAGCAATTTATGATATACCCATAAAGCAGAATATTATTCAACCATAAAAAGGAATGAAGTACTGATACATGATACAATGTGGATGGAGCTTGACGATATTATGCTAAGTCAGAGACACCAAACACAAGGTCACATATTGTATGGTTCCATTTATGTTAAATACTCAGCATACCTAAATCCATAGAGACAAAAAACAGATTAGTAGTTTCTAGGGTCTGGGGAAAGGAGAAATGGGCAGTAACTGCTTAATGGGTATGTGGTTTCCTTTAGGGGTGATGAAAATATTTTTGGAGTAGGTAGAGGTCGTGGTTGCACAATATTGTGAATTTATTAAATGCTAATGTATTGTTTACTTTAAAATTAATTTTGTTATGTGATGTGAATTTCATCTTATAAGTAAATATACAATCAAAATGCAATTGTAAATGGTAATGCATTTTAAAATTTGGTGTCCATGTATTCATTTCTAATATATAGGAGTACAATTGATTTTTTGTGTTTATATTGTATCCCATGATGCTGCTGAACTTACTTACTGGTTCTAAGGGATATGTTTTATAGATTCTTTGGGATTTTCTACATAGATAATAATGTCATCTGAAAATAGGGATGGTTTCATTTATTCCTTTCTGATTTGTGTGCTTTTTATTTCCCTTTCTTACCTTATTGCACTGGCTAGAACTTCCAGCACTCTGTTGAATAAAATGGGTAACAGCAGGCTGGGTGCAGTGCCTCAAGCCTGTAATCCCACTCCTTTGGGAGGCTGAGGCAGGAAGACTGCTTGAGACCAGAAGATTGAGACCAATGTAGGCAACATAGTGAGACCCATGTCTACAAAAATTTTTTTAAATTAGCCAGGTGTGGTGGTGTGCACCTGTAGTCCCAGCTACTCAGGAGGCTGATGCAAGAGGATTGCTTAAGTCCAGGAGTTTATGGCTACAGTGAGCTATGATTGTGCCACTGCACTCCAGACTGGGCAACAGAGTGTCTCAAAAAAAAAAAAAAAAAAAAAAAAGACTGGTGAGAGCAAACATCCTCGTCTTCTTCTCAATTTTAGGTAGAAAGCATTCAGTCTTCTATTATTATGTATTAATATAATGTTAGCTCTAGGTAATTTATAGATGATGTTAATCAAGTTACTGAAATTCCCCTCTATTCCTATTTTTCTGAGAATTTTTATCATGCACAGGTGTTGAATTATGCCAAATGCTTTTTCTGCACCAATTGATATGATCATATAACTTTATCCTTTAGCCTGTTAAAAAAAAAAGTGGCTTATTTTGATTGATTTTCAAGTATTGAACCAGCATTGTATCTCTGGAATAAACCCCACCTGGTTATGATGTATAATTGTTTTTGTTCACTCCTGAATTCTATTTTCTTATATATTGATAAGGATTTTTGCATCTATAGAGATATTGATCCATTGGCTTATTTTTGTTTACTTGTGTTTGTTTTGTCTCTGATTTTGCTATCAGGATAATGCAAGTTTCATTAAATGAATTGGTAGGGGTTACCATATATCCTTCCCTGTCACTGGTAATTTTCTTTGCTCTAAAATTTACTTTATCTGATATTAGTATAGCCACTTGTTTTTTCCTTTGGTTAATGTTTGCATTGTATATTTTTTTTCCATCATTTTTACTTCCAAATTGCTTATATTGTTATAGTTGAAGTAAGTTTCCTGTGGACAGCATAAATTTGGGTCATGATTTTTAGTCCACTCTGCCAATGTCTGTCTTTTACCTTGTGTATTTAAACAATTTACATTTAATGTAATCATTAATATGTTAGGGTTTAAGCCTGCCATTTCATCTTTTATGTTCTGTTTGTTCTGTTTTTAATTTCTCTCTTTTCTTATCCCTGCCTTCCTGTGGGTTACTTGAACATTGTTTTGGAATTCCATTTTGATTTATTTGTTGTGTTTTTGAGTATATCTATTTATATACTTTTTTAGTGGTTGTTCTGGGTAGTATATATACATAATTTTTCAGTCTACTGGTATCATCGTTTTACCAGTTCAAATAAAATGCAGAAAACTTATTTCCCTTAGCTCTCCCCTTTTATAATCATTTAAAATATTACCTCTACATATATTTAGAACCATTAGTGTTATAATTTCTCCTTCAACAATCAAACATATTTAAAGAAACTCAAGAGAAGTAAAGTCTATTGTATTTACCCATATTTTTGCTCACAATGATCATTTTTTCCTTTCTGATGTTCCAATGTTCCTGCATTTATTATTTTCTCTCTGTTTAGAGAACAGCCTTCAGCCATTCTTTTAGGGAAAGTTTCTGGCAACAAATTTTATTAGTTTTCCCTCACCTGAGAATGTCATGATTTCTCCTTCATTCTCAAAGGCTATTTTTACTGGATTCTTAGTTGATGGTTCTTTTCTTTCAGCACTTGAAAAATGTGCCACTTCCTTGGGGCTACCACAGTTTGTGATGAGAAATTTGGTGTCATTCGAATAGTTTTTTTTCCTATAGGTAAGGTGTCATTTCTTGCTGTTCTTAAGAATTTCTCTGTCTTTAGTTTTCAGAAGTTTAACTATGATGTGACTTGGTGTGAATTTCTTTGTGTTAGAGGTTCACTCCATTTCTTGAATCTGTAGGTTTATGTCTTTTGCCAAACTTGAGAGACATTTTAGTCATTATTTAATCGGGTACTTTCTCAGCCTGCCCTTTCTCTTCTGGGGAGGCTCCCATAACACAAGCATTAGATCTTCTGCTGTAGTCCCACAGGTCCCTGAGGCTCTCATAGTTTTATTTTCCCTCAAGTATATTTTATATCTATTGTTCAAATTGGATAATTTCTGTTGCTCTATCTTCCCAGTTCCCTGATTCCTCCCTCTGCCCCCTCCATTTTGTTGTTGAGCCCATCTGTTGAGTCTATAGTTTCAGTTATTATATTTTTTCAGTTCTAAAATTTCCATTTGGTTCTTCTTTATGTCTTCTGTTTCTTTGCCAAGACTTTCTATATTTTCATTTGTTTCAAGCATGTTCCTCATTGCTCACTGAAATATTTTTATGATGGCTGCTTTAAAATCTTTGTCAGATAATTCTAATGTTGTCTCAGTTTTGGCATCTACTGATTGTCTTTTTTCATTTAATTTGAGATCTTTCTGGTTGTTGAAATGAGTGATTTTTCAATCGAAACCTGTGCATTTTGGAGATTGTTACGAGATTCTACATCTTATTTAAATTTACTATTTTAGCTGGCTTACTCTGAAACCACTTCAGCAGGAGAAAGTGAGGGGGCACTGCTTCAATACTGCCAGGTGCGGGTAGAAATTCAGGTTTCCCACTCAGTTTCTGTTGTCACCAAAGTGGGCGGGGTGGGTGGAATGCACCTTGTTACTCAGGAGTAACAGTAGGGGTGAGAGGGGTAGAACTTTCAATTGCCCACTAGTTCTCTAATGATATCTTCTTGGCTGGGAGTGGGAATGCTTTGTTACTGCTTCCCATGTGACCTCCACCAACCCCACGAAAAGAGTGGCTTAGTTACCACTGAGAGGTAGTGAAAGTCCTGACTGTTTACTTGAACTTTGATCCCAACCCAGTAGGAAGGGCCAGGGGTACTATTACTGCCAGATGGCGGTATAAGCCCAGGCTCCCCACATGGTTTCCACCAACACCTTGACGGAGAGAGTCTTGTTATTGCCAGAAGGCTCCCTACTTAGCTTTTTCTGACCCTACCTGGTGGTGGTGAGGTTAGGGTTCTTCATTATAGCCTGGCAAGTGTGGAAGTCTAGGCTCTCTCCTCTTGACCTTTGCTGGCATGAGTGGAAACTGGCATCCACAATTTTGTCTGTGGTATAACTGGAATAGACTGATTATTCTCTAAAATCTTTGTCATACTAGGTTGTCCTTTTCCTGGTTCTTTGACGAAAGCAGGCTTTTCTTTTGGGGTGTGTGTGTGTCTGTGCTCATTGGTGCTTTCAAGTTGCTGATTTCTTAAGTTGCAAGTACAAGATATATGAAGCAAAAGAAAACTGAGAATTCAGCATTATGTTGTGCCTTGGGTCCTGAGATCCCTGAATAGCCTGTCCTCTCTCCACCTTTCAGAGTATTCTTCTGTTTGTTTTATATGTAATGTTCAAGGATTTTAGTTGCTCTTAACTAGAGGAATAGGGAAAATCATACCTATTCCATCTTCACAGAAGCCAGTCTCCATACATACTTACTTCATATTGTTTTAAATAGTTTCAATATCTTTTTTTTTTTTTTTCCCTGAGACGGAGGCTCACTCTGTTGCCCAAGCTGGAGTGCTGTGGCATGGACTCGGCTCACTGCAAGCTCCACCTCCTGGGTTCACACCATTCTCCTGCCTCAGCCTCCCTAGTAGCTGGGACTACAGGCGCCCGCCACCACACCTGGCTAATTTTTTCTTTTTTTTTTTTTTTGTATTTTTTTAGTAGAGATGGAGTTTCACTGTGTTAGCCAGGATGGTCTCGATCTCCTGACCTCAGGATCCACCCGCCTCGGCCTCCCAAAGTGCTGGGATTACAGGCGTGTGCAACCGTGCCCAGCCGATCATTTCAGTATCTTAAAACCTTGGGGATCTAAATGTGTTTTTTCTTAACAAATCAGTTTTTTCCTGCTCTCATTCATGATGTATCATTTTCCTTATCTTTTACATTTTTAAGGGTAGTCCTGAGAACCTAAATTTAAGCTTTCTCCAGAGAGGATTTGCTTCTGTTTCTGCTGGGAGCCACTGGGGCTACCAACTGGGGACCATTTTAGTTCTCTTTAAGGATCCTGGCTTCATACAGAGTCTTTAGGTTCAGTATTCCTGTCCTGCAGCAAGGGTGCTCCAGTGTTAGTAGTTCAAATCCAGAGCTATTATTGGCATTTGTGCCCAAGAACATCAGGATCATTTGTTTACCAGTACTTTGTCCTTTCAGCTCATAGTTCATCTTTCTTCTTTTTGTGGAGGAGGAATTGGTACACCCTGAAGATTTTCCTTATTTCCTTGCAAGTCCAGATGTGTTTTTCAAAAACCATTTATTATAGTTTATACAGGATCTGTCAGTATTGTGTTTAGAGGGCCAAAATCACTGGTAGAAAGGGAAACCTCCTACATATAACATTTGCATTTTAAATGTTACCTTGAAAACAATTTAAAAAAACAGTATTTCTCATGATTATTAGGCTTTTCTTTCTTCATCTTTTTTTTTAGACAGGGTCTTGCTCTGTTGCCCAGGCTGGAATCCAGTGGCACCATCATAGCTCGCTGCAGCCTCGAACTCCTAGGCTCGAGTGATCCTCCCAACTTAGCCTCCTGAGTAGCTGGGACTACAAGTATGTGCCACCATACCTGATTTTTTAACTTTTTTGTAGAGACGAGTTTTTGCTGTGTTGCCCAGGCTGGTCTTGAGCTCCTGTCCTCAAGTGATCCTCCCACGTCTGTCTCCCAGAGTGCTGGATTATAGGTGTAAGCCACTGTGCCCAGCCCCAGATTTTTCTTAAAAGGCAAACATGAAGGTTTTTATTGTTAGCATTTTGAATTCTTTAACCAAAGTTGTCATTGTATGTGAGAGATTATTAGAATAATATTCAATTCTTAGTATCTACAGCAAAACTGAGCCTTGTTCACTATATTACTATAAGCCTTGTAAGTGGGTTCTTGCTCACTGACAAACTTGGTTTTCTTGGGAGGAATGAAGAACAAGGAGAAAACTAGAATATGGGGGAGGATATATGGGAAATAGTGAACTGTGATAGCTGTGAAATATGGTCTAACCTGTAGTCTATGACAGCCTGACTACAGAATTGCAGCTGTAGCCTGAAAATTCCTTTTACATTTTTCATAAGAGAACACATTTTTATTTTATACTCCTGCAACTAGTTCAGCCTCATTCCAGCTCAGAAGGCACAGCTCACTGCATTCCACAGAGACATAGAGAATTTTTGATAACTAATATGCATGACTCTTCTTTTCTTCATTTATTCAGTACATAAGTTTAAGGTCACTATTTCTTGAAAAGCCAAGAATCCAAGTGCCTCTGCCGCCCCACATTTTTTTCATCATAGTACTGACTCTCCTACTTTAAAATCCTGTTCCAAAGATGGCCCTGGACAAATTTAATTCTTCAATAAAATAAGAATTGCTAATACTTACCATATGCCACTTTCTATCCTAAGATTTCATATATATATATATATATACTCATTTAATCCTCAAAATAATCCTAAGATGTAGACGTTTTGGTTATCCTCACTTTATATGTGCAGAAACTGAGACACAGAGAATCAATGGTGGCACAGACAATTGATCCTTGGCTATTTGGCTCCAGAGTCTGTACAATACTACTGCAGATGCTGCATAGCCAAGACCAGACCCAGCATGTGTGATGATTTAACAACATAATGAAATGAAGTACTTTAGTAGAGACAACAGGTTAAACCACAAATACATTTATTCCTCTAAAAACAGTATACCATCTTTCCAATTTTCAAAATGTTATTATCAATTCTCTGCAGATTACTCTCATTAAGCTGATTTTTAAAAATCTCAGACAGAGCAGAGCAATTCACCAGCACCATCATCAAGCAAGCTACAAATCTATCTTTTACCAGAGCAAGGAGACACTTAAGATCAATTCAACAGAATAGCTTTCAGTGTTTACAGAAGGGGTACTCACATTCACTTGTCACACATTGCAGGCCCTCATACGCCCCTTTTAAATTGTCTAACTCCTATCCCAGTTTCTTTTTATAGTCTGAAAACAAGGAATCACCCAAGTAAGATACTCCTTCAGAGCACTGCCGCAAATGGATCAAACATGGAGATCCCCCAGATCCGTGTTCTCAAGTGTTAAAAATATTTTATATTAGCACGTAGAATACCCTTAGATATATTCTGTTACGTTCTAAAGAGTTTGTGTTTCCCCCTTTTTGATGATGTCCTCTATTTCTTCTGAGACCTTTCCTGTATAGTCATTTGGTTCTATTGCTTTTAACTTCTCTTGATACTCCAGCGGCAAACCATTTTCTTTTGCACCCATGCAAATAATCTGGAAATGGTTAAAACAAACAAACAAACAAACAAACAAAAAAAACCCTTTAGTTAGGAATATAATATAATGTACCATACCACAGCTTTATTTGCCTTCTCAAGGTATGAAATATTAGCTTTCAGATAACTCTAGAATAAACAGGTATAACAAATAGAATACCATCATTCCTCTCACACTGAGCATGAATGCATATGGAGTTTTCAAAGCCAAATGAAACATCCTCATGGAATATCAACTTTCTCAATATGTGATTTTAAATATTTTAATATTGAGACAAAATATCTATATGGAATTTGTATGGCCTTTTAAGAAAAAAAAAATACCATTCTTCAAAAAAAATTTAAAGTTTACAGAGAGCAGTTTTGGTTACAATGCCAGAGTTTACCCTTGCTCTGAATTAGACATGGGGGAATAAATGGCAACTGTGTTCAGTGATACTTTGAAGATCTATACCAGGTTAATTTCTCTAGGTTCCATACTAGAAAATTCCAGACGAGGCCTAGGAACCAGATTACCTATTACAGGTGCCATGACCTGATTGGGCCTGCCAACAGACAGCTAAGCTTGGGTTCTGAACAGGAATGTTGGGGTCTCTATCCCACATTCTTGTCTTGTGCTTGCAAGGGTGATTTCCCTGATTCTGAAAGGCAGTGTGATGTTTCTTTCTCCACCTAGGGATGAAAAACATTTCAGCAGTAGAAAGTATGTTTTTTCCCCTATAAAAATGAATCTTGGTATTCATAAAATACTGTGTTATGGGGAGAAAAACATTACAAAAGCATATATACACACACACACACACACACATATATACACACGTATATATATATATGGAGAGAGAGCACGAGAGAGATACTAAATCTGTTAAAATACACTCATATTCTTTTCTACTTCAATACATGCCTACATCATAAAAATGAAGCAAAAATTTATTGCCAGGCAAAAGAAAGAAAGAGACAGAGAGAGAGAGAAAGAAAGGAAGAAAATACATATCTAGAATTCTGACTCACATACATTTCTAAAAATTTTTTTTAATAAATAGTTTTAAAAACATAATTCGGCCAGGCGCGGTGGCTCAAGCCTGTAATCCCAGCACTGTGGGAGGCCGAGACGGGCGGATCACGAGGTCAGGAGATCGAGACCATCCTGGCTAACATGGTGAAACCCCGTCTCTACTAAAAAAATACAAAAAAACTAGCCGGGCGAGGTGGCGGGCGCCTGTAGTCCCAGCTACTCGGGAGGCTGAGGCAGGAGAATGGCGTGAACCCGGGAGGCGGAACTTGCAGTGAGCTGAGATCCAGCCACTGCACTCCAGCCTGGGCAACAGAGCGAGACTCCGTCTCAAAAAAAAAAAAAAAAAAGGACATAATTCAATCATTACACATAATAATATTTTTGAATCTGTACATTAGGTAAATAACTATCATTTTTATATTTAAAGACATTTTTATTAAAATAAATATTTATGCAGAATTTAAAACATACAAAGCCTTTTATTTCTTTTTAAAAAATTTTTTTGACAGCGTCTCACTATCACCTGATCTCAGTTCACTGCAACCTCCACCTCCGTGGTTCAAGCTATTCTTATGCCTCAGCCTCCCAAGTAGCTGGGATTACAAGTGCCCGCCACCACGGCCTGCTAGTTTTTGTATTTTTAGTAGAGACGAGGTTTCACCATGTTGGCTAGGCTGGTCTCAAACTCCTGACCTCAGGTGATCTGCCCGCCCCAGCCTCCCAAAGTGGTGCCATTACAGGTGTGAGCCACCACGTCAGGCCTAAAGTCTTTTAAAAACAATATATTCTTTAGTTTCTCTCAGTGAAATTTAAAAAGTAATCACCACCAGTCTGTAAATAGCTTACCTTTTTATACTGTGGGGATGGCGGAGCACTTTCGTAATTTGTCATCAGGTAACTTCGACAGGTTATTTCTCTTCCTTCTTGAGTTGCAACTTTAACTTCTATTACAACATACATTCCACTTTTAACCCCTTCTTGCCTGAAACCAGAACAGCCAAATTGTAACCATATTTGCCCTAGCCAATTTAGCTCACTGGGTAAGGTCTTTTTATAATAGTCAAGATGGGGTATGGGATTAAACATTTAACTACATATGAACATACTTGCTCCCTATGTATTTGGGATAAAAAATATATAAATTTACCACATTAAAAGTAAGCCTAGCATTTAGGCTGGGTGTGGTGGCTCACACCTGTAATCTGAGCACTTTGGGAGCCAGAGGCAGCTGGATCACTTGAGGTCAGGAGTTCAAGACCAGCCTGGCCAACATGGTGAAATGCCATCTCCACTAAAATATGAAAATTAGTCAGGTGTGGTGGTGGGCACCTGTAATCCCAGCTACTCAATAGGCTGAGGCTGGAGAATCACTTGAACCCGGGAGGTGGAGGTTGCAGTGAGCTGAGATTATACTGGGGCAATCCAGGCTGGGAGACAGCAAGACTCCATCTCAAAAAAAAAAAAAAAAAAAAAGAAAAAAAAAAGACCAGGTGCAGTGGCTCACACCTGTAATCTCAGCACTTTGGGAGGCCAGGGCGGGCGATCACCTGAGGTCAGGAGTTCGAGGCCAGTCTGACCAACATGGAGAAACCCCGTCTCTACTAAAAAAAAAAAACACACACACACACAAAATTAGCCCGGCATGGTGGCACATGCCTGTAATCCCAGCTACTCGGGAGGCTGAGGTGGGAGAATCGCTTGAACCTGGGAGGCGGAGGTTGGGGTGAGCACGAGATCGTGCCATTGCACTCTAGCCTGGGCAGCAACAGCGAAACTCCATCTCAAAAACAAACAAACAAACAAACAAAAAAACAAAAAGTAAGCTTAGCTTAGCATTTCAATTAGAAGGCCTGAGACATAATATTACTTGTTATAGTCCTAACATAACTCTCCATATTTATCTTGTCTTAAAACAGGCTTCAATGTAGTTTTTTTTTTCACCTTTATACCCCTGAAACATTGTTCTTTGGGCTACAAAAAATGGATGGTGTTCTGACAGCAAGAGAATATCCACCTAGAAAAAAGGTATAGAGGATGGCTCATTCTCCTTCACAAGTGAGGTAAAGTATCTAGCATGTCAGATAACCCTCTCTTCTCAAAGCCTCTTCTGCAACTTTTCTTTGTATGAAATGCTCTGCCACACAACTCTGAGAGCTCTAGTTATAAAAAGTATCAAAGCATTTCTAACATGTTGTCAAATGCTTCTACAAAGTATTACTTATTTACTGATTCACCTGCCATCTTAAATAATTGTTCTTTAAAAACTGATTTCAAGTAACTTTCAAAATCAACAAAAATATGTAACAATTACAGAAATCTTCATGCCTTTTCACAGTATGAGACTACAAAGAAAAATTATAAGACAATAGAATGAAAAAAAGGGCTTCCATCTTTTACATAAGAGATTACAAACATCCCCCTAAATCTTTATCAGAAAGTGTAGCCCTTCTAGACGTTTTAGCAAACTCACATTATCATGCCTTTTATGTTGACTCTAAAAATATAATGAATATGTCTGTAGTATGTGGTTTTGAAAAACTAACACACAGATACACATCCTCACATATAATCTGCTTTCTGAATTAGTTATTGTTTAACTTATAATTAGAAGCCACCTACTCATCCAGAGAATTTAAATTGCTTTTGTTCATTTTCCATACTACTCCCCACACTTCATCGCCAGGACTTTGAAAAATGGTGGCTATCCCTCCATGCCAAGTTTGACTTGTTTTGCCTTGGGAATTGCCAAAGTCAAGCTTAAAATCCTACAAAGGAAATCAAAGTGATATGATCAATATCCACTTGAACCCAAATTTCCCTCCTCAAAATAAAAAGGATTTACCTTGAACTCCATACAATTAAAACATTCAATAAACAGAGTTCCTTCTATGTCTAAGAAGCTGTGGAAAATATAAAGTTAAACAAACAAAGACCCAGATCTCAAGGACTATGTTTTTTTTATATATTTTTCTTTAAAAATGAAACATATACTGAATATGTACAGACATCTTAACAAAAACAAAAAGTTTAAAGGAAAAAAAGAAATCCCATAACCCCATGCCTTAACACAACTGTTTTCATTTTTGCAAATTACTTCCCAGTCTTCTTACATACACATAAATTTTTACTTAGAGACAAGCTGGGTGATGGCTACATGTGGGTTATAATATTTTCTCTTCTTTTATGTCTGTAGAGTATCCCACCAACATATATCACCAAATTTGCCCTGAGAGACCTGGCATTTGAGGATGAATGATTTGTGTATTTATGAACACTAATACTCATGAATTATACTAATTTATCTACAATAATCATAAGAGCAGCTAACACTAACTGCGAATGGGAAGGACATTTAAGCAGGGGATGAGCATGCCCAAAGGCGTGGATAAAAAGAGTGTGTTTTGGGGGCCAGGTGCAGTCGCTTACGTCTGTAATCCCAACATTTTGGGAGGCCGTGGTGGGTGGATCCTTTTATACTCAGTGCTATTGGCATTATACGGACCATTCCCTTTTATTTTGCTAACAACTTTCTTATATCCGTTTTACAGCAATAAACACTGTGGGTTAGAAAGATTAAGCAACCTGCCTAAGGTCTTGGAACTAGTAAGTAATGAAACTAGGTTTCTAGCTTAACTTCTTTCCTCACAGAGGTGGGCAATCAGGGGCTAGAGTCCTGGGGAAGATTAAAAATCCTTATGTGAAAAAACAAAATAAAAAATAAACAAAAACAAAACAAATACAAAACAGAATCCTTATGTGGCTTATTTGGCCTAGGAAGATTTCTTTCCGTCTTTCCAGAGCTTAGTTTCCTTATAGACAAATTTAAAAGGTTAAAGTAAGTGATAATTCTAGGATCCTTTTCAGGTTTATATTTTACCCCTGTCCCTTGTATTTTCTCGAAAAACGTGTCAGACATCTCAGGCATAGGGTTGGCTGGAGCGACCAGTACCTTTATTCAGCATAAGAGATGTTCTTCTAGGACAATGTGTCTCTGGCAGGACACCAGGAGATCTGATAAAAGTTACAGTTCACACTAACTGGTTGTGTATTGCTAAATCCAATAAACAATTTTCATTCCTCATCTTGTTCCACTTCTCAGTAGAACGTAGGCAACCATCTTCTGATCTGCCTCTTTCCTGATTTTCAAGCTGTTCCTTGATCTCAATCCCCTTTGCCAGCTCCTCCTCCATTACCTGATTTTTAAATGTTGGAGTTGCTCAAGGCTTAGTCTAGGCCACGGGTGTCCAACCCTTTGAATGCAAGAATTTTTTTGCTTACCTGTGGTGGCGGACATCATGAAAATTAGGCATGGCCTTTTGTGTTTGTTTGTTTGTTTAAGCTCATCAGCTATCGTTAGTTTTAGTGTATTTTACGTGTGGCCCAAGACAATTTTTCTTCCTCCAATGTGGCCCAGAGAAGCCAAAAGGTTGGACACCCATGATCTAGGCCATTTTCTGTATTCATTTGGCAATTTGCCCAAGACATTCTCATCCCCTACAATGGCTTCAAATATTCTGATCATCTTTAAATCCAGACTAGATCTCCCTTCTGAGCTTCAGAAGAAGTGCTTAGAACAGGGCCTAGCACACAGTAAGCACTTGATAAATGTTCGCTAATATTATTCTGTTCACTTGACTGTTTAGCAAGCATTTCAAATTCAAAATGTTCAAACTGAACTTACAATTTTCTCCTCCCCAACTGGATTTTCCTCTTCTCTATGCAAACATCACCTGCATCTATCTGCTGCCAAAAACCTGAGTCATCTTTTATATTCTCTTCACACTCAATCACTATGCTTTAACAATGTTATCTCCAAATTAGTTCTCAAATCCATCGACCCTGCCCTGCCACCACCCTAGCTCAAGATGCCATTCATTATCTTTGGCATAAATTGCTGTAAAAACTTCCTGAACTCTCCATATCCAGTCTTCCCTCCTTCAAATCTATTTTCCATGTGACCAGAATGTGCTCTGGGAGATAGAAATCTCATCTTTCATGTGCTTTAGTTCTGCAGTGCGTCTTATTTGGCTTCTGAGGTCTTGGAAGATGTGGCGCTTCCACATCTCTCCAGTCTTCATGCCACATTCCCCTTACTAAACTCCAGCCACACTGACTGAAAGATCCAGCTTCCTCTTTCTTCAGGCCCTTTGCAGAAGATGCTGTCCCCTGTTTTGTGTGCTTCCCACCTCTGCAATCATTCAGGTCTCAGCTTAAAAGTCACATTTTCAGGCAGGGCTTTCCTGCGCATCCTGGTTAGGTCAGTTACCCTGGTCATACACCCCATTTCACTTTGCATGCCTCCTGTTAAAGATGGACCGTATACCTGTAACTGAATAATCCCTTGTTTGATATCTCTTCCCCCTGCCCTGACTATAAGCATTTGGACTCCCGTCCTACAGTTGGGAAATTCCCTACTTTACAAGTTTGGGAATAGGGAGTACCAGAGCCTGACTCCCATTTTTGAGGCTTCAAAGGCCAGAAGTTGGTTCTCTCAGTTTTGCTTAAAGTCATAGCATGGGTATGTGGCCAAAACTTAGCCAATCAAGACATTCTGGGGCTTTCAATTAGAAGCTAGTGCCCAAGACAGCAGGGACTCCGGAGTGGCGGACACATTCGGGTTTCAGGAACTGCAGGGATGTACAGAGGCAGGCAGCGTCCAGGGCAGGTGGTGGTGGTGGTGGTAGACAATACAGCATCCATGCTTACCAAGTTCAGCAGTGGCGCAGAAGAGGCTCCCTGGGCTGGTTCTGTTGTGTGATGCCCACTGTATTACAGTTGCTGCACCTCCCTTTATGCCTGTCCGTTTTGTCAGCTTTGTACTCCTGCCTTCCTGGTCATTCTGTGAGCTCTCCAATAGCCTTTCAGGAAATAGCCTTTCAATATATTTTTTTTTTTTTTTTTTTTTTCTGCTTAAATCAGCCAGTTTCTGTTGCTTGCAACTAAGAACTCTGACGAGGTTAGCAGAGATCATGTTTGTCTCGTTCGACGCTATCAAAAAGTTTTGTACAAACTGTATTGCACCTCTCTCCTACAGGCTGAGAGTTCCTCAAAACAGCCACTTTACTCAATCATGTTTATACCCCTAGTGTTAAGTGCTGGAAGAATATGTGTTAAGTGAACGAATGGACTGGGCTGAAGAGCAATGATTTACCAACACTGGTAATAGTTCATCCAGGCCCTTGACCTAACTGAGCATAGCATTATTACGAATAAGACATGGTCCCAGCTTTCAGGACCTCTCAGAGGAGGAGCCAAAGGCAGGTAAATGGATTTTCACAATGCGAGGTGAGAAGTGCTGTAACAAAGGTATGTACAGGGCAGAAAACAACCAATTCCCAGACCCGGGTCAAAAAAGGCTCCTCAGAAGTACCCACTGAATGCATTCTGTTAAGTTAGTGGACCAGAGGCCAAATCGGCGCAGACCGAGCAGCCAATGCAAAGGCCAGGAGGGGGAAAGCTCCGGGCAGCCTGAGAGGGCACCGTGGCCGGGGCAGCGCCGGGCAGTGGGCCCAGCGGAGGAGGTGGACCAGCCCAGGAGGCGGAAGCCTCGTCCTATTACCCTCATCAGGAAGAACTGCATGCCTGACCCGATCGGCCACATGTGCCCCCGAGGAAGCGCCTTCTGGGCATCCCGGCCCCGGAGTGGGTAGCGCGGGCGGGGGCACTCACCTGCAGGCGGGCCACACAGAAGAACGCCGCCGAGGGGTTTCGGAGGTGGATCCTCTCGGTCAGCAGGTTGCTGCCGTAGGCAAAGTACAGGAAACTCTCCTCATCCGGACCCGGGGCGTCCTTGCAGCCCGAGTTCGCCATGTCCCACTACACGTCTGCACGGGAGCCTGGAGCAGAGCTGTAAGGAGCGGCCAGAGAGCGCAGCACCGCGGCCCACTACTCCGGCGCAGTGACAGCCGCGCCGCAGCCTCAGGGCTAGGGGACTGGCGGGAAGCGTGGGCCGGTCAGGAGCGAGCGCTCTCCTGATTGGCTGCCGATCCCCACCTACCTGAGTCGCCCCCTTTGATTGGCCATCCGCAAGGCCTTCTCTCCGCCTTCCGCTGAGACTCAGAAATACTCTGTCCCGAAGCGACCCGGCGCTGGCTCCTCATTAGACACGATCCAGTGATGTCCTGCCCCTCCTTGCTCAAGGCTTCCTCTGATTCTCTGATTGAGGGGTGGGCAAGCACTCCTCACAGGCGGGTCGGGTCGGATGGGCACCCGCTGAAGGTCTCGGCGCGTGACTGGTTTCTCTGCTCAAGGCTGCGCGCGTGTGGTTCTTTGGTACTTTCTGCGCCTTAGGGAGTTCTGGTCAGATCTGAGGCGAAACAGCGGCCCTGGCCACTCCATCAACGGCTCCCTCACCCGGCAGCTCGCCCTGTCCTGCCTTCCTGGCCTAGAGGAGTCAGGCAGACGGTCCGTTAACCCTTTCTGCTAGTTCCCTCATCCCGAGCCCTGGTCATCAACCTGACCCCTTTCCATCAACAGACCCGTCCCCTGCTGGAGCCCTGGGACTCCCTTCCCTGATGGAAGTAACACGCCTGAGCTTAAATTCCGATGCTGCCAGTTACTAGCCAAGTAACCTTGGGCACCTCTGGTCTCCGTTTCCTCTTTTTAAAAATTGGGATCATAATATAAGTTAGGGTCACAGTAGAAACCCCTATATTATGTTTGGTTTCCCCCTCCCCCACACACACATCCTGAGTGTATTTTTTAAAAAATCTATATTGTTAATTTTTGAATGAAAATATGAATATGAAGGATGTAGGAGCATTGTCTGTCCTTGACATCCAGCTATTAATCTCTAAATGCCACCACCCACTAAAAGGTACCAAGCACTCCTTCGAGCAATGACTGATGCCAGGTCAGAAGCTGGGAGTAAATGAGGACAACTTGTGTCAGCAAGTCAGGACGACTCTCAAGACGAACAAGGTCCTTCTGAAAGGACATGGGAGCCAGCCTGAAGTCGCCAACTGGCCAAAATTAGAGCAATTTGAGAATCAAAAATAACAATGACTGCAAATTGAAAAATGATTGGAAACTTTAAACATAAAAAAGTCACTGACTCAAAGAGTAATCCAAATTTTAAAAAATTAACTTCATTTGCCACACTATTGGTGATGACTATTACACTAACTCTTTACTCTGCAAAATGATAATTTAAGAAAACAAACAGGTATTCGCCTTTCTAGTAGCAGCTGTATTTCGGGCTAACCGAAATACAGCTGATAGATGAGCACCAGTTGATGAGGGAACAGTTCTCTTTACAAAAGTATGACAACTAAGTAATCATAAATGAATAATGGAATTTCATAATTGATTCATGCCAGGATCATCAATGATAGCATTTGATGAAAAGGTGATAAGGAACAGGATATTCAGTTGATGCCAAATTGTTCCCCCCAGGGATTACTGCTGGTTACAATTATTATTATTATTATTTTTTTTGAGACAGAGTCTCACTCTGTCACACAGGCTGAAGTGCAGTGGCTTGATCTCGGCTCACTGCAAGCTTCGCCTCCCGCATTCACGCCATTCTCCTGCCTCAGCCTCCCGAGTAGTTGGGACTATAGGAACGCTTGTATTTTTAGTAGAGACAGGGTTTCACCATGTTGGCCAGGATGGTCTCGATCTGCTGACCTCGTGATCTGCCTGCCTCGGCCTCCCAAAGTGTTGGGATTACAGGCGTGAACCACCGCGTCCGCGTCTGTGAACCACTGCTGGTTACATTTTTACAACACAGGAAAATCTTGCCCCTCCTACCTTAACCCAGATCAATCTTATCACCATAAAAGTGACCCAGCCTGACATTAAATGTCTCCCAATTTGATGCAGTATGAAGCTCCAGCATCATCTTTGAAGTATTGTTTCCAAAAAATTTTAACCTCAACATCATTAAGCCTTGAAATCTATCTTTCTGTCTCAGGGACTGCAAGGATAGAAGAATAACATGACATCAAGAGGAAACAACCAGAAAAACCTAGAATAAATGGTGGAACACCCTACTGAACACGTGGCCCAGACTCTTCAATAAGTCAGTGTCATTAATAAAAAAAAAAAAAAAAAGCTGGACTGAGGGATGGCTGCTCTAGATTAAAAGAAATTTTAAAAACATGGCCAGGCGTGATGGTTCATGCCTGTAATCCCAGCACTTTGGGAGGCGGAGGCAGGCAGATCACAATGTCAAGAAATGGAGACCTTCCTGGCCAACAAGGCGAAACCCTGTCTCTACTAAAAATACAAAAATTAGCTGGGCCTGGTGGTGCATGCCTGCCGTGCCAGCTACTCGGGAGGCTGAGGCAGAAGAATCGCTTGAACCTGGGAGGCGGAAGTTGCACTGAGCCAAGATGGCGCCATTGCACTCCAGCCTGGCAACAGAACGAGACTCCATCTCAAAAAAGAAATAAATAAACAAACAAACATAATAACCAAATGCATGGCTTGTCCTCTGTTGATTCTGGTTTAATAAGCCAGATACAAAAGATATTTCGGGGACAACTGAAGAAATCTGAGTTTTCACTGGGGTATTAGATGATATTAGGCAATTGTTATTAGGTGTGATAATGGTATTGTGCTTCAGTAGAAAAATGTCTCTATTTTTAGACATGCATACTGGCATATATAGGGTTGAAATATTTGATATCTATATTTTAAGATAATTCAGAACAAAAAATATAGAAAGTGTTAAATGTTAAACGGAGTTATGAACACAGATGTTCATTATATTATGTTTGAATATTTTCATGTTAAAAAAAGAACAAGGAAAAAAGTGATACATGGAAAGCCCTCGCCATATAGTGAGCACTAAATAAGCAATAGCATTATTATTATAATATAATCTGCGAATGGGAGATAATACCTCCTCCCACCCCTCAAACATCTAGGCAGAGCTTGAAACACATACTTGGTCATTTCAGGCAGCAAGTTGCTTTTCTTGACGAATCATGTTCTATTGCACTATAAATTCTCAAGGGTCCTATTTCAGAGCACTGCAATTTCAAATGTCTTGCTTTTCAACTGCTCTTAAGAATCTAAATGTGCTTATTATTTAATTATTGTTACAGATATTTAATTTCTCTTCCTATACTTCTTGCTAATTACTTAATTTCATGACAATTGATTTTTCTCAAGACTCTTTTGCAAAAATATTCATAAGCTTAGCATTGATATTACCCTCAACACTGAAAATCTTTCCTTACTCCAAGCACTTGTTTAGCTTCACACAGACTGCAGTGTACTAACCCAGGTTGGCCAGCAAGGGGCAGTAGGTAACAAAGTTAGTTGTGTTTTTGTGTTTGTTTTTTTCAAATTTAACCAAAGCCTGGTTAATATTAGTTAACATTCATTGAGCACTTCTTAAATGCCAGGCACTGGCCTAAATTCTTAAATGTATTAGCTCATTTAATCCTGAAAATAGTCCTATATGGAAAGTACTGATATTATTCTCCTTTTACGGTGAGAGAACAGGCATAGTAGGTCAACTAACTTGCCCCAGGTTGTAGTTAGCAATGACTGAAGCAGAGATTCAGCCATGCAATCTGACTCTAAGTCAAATTTTTAACAGTTGTAAAACCTTGGTGCTCTAGATATATCTAGTTATTAACAGCCCGCTTTCAAGTACAATCGTTATCTACAAGATTATGAAATAATGATTATAGCCTTCAATCACTTGATAAGAAAGACAATGAGATCAGATTTCTTCTTTTGTCATCTTTTATTCTTATTTTTTGAAACAAAGCCTTGCTCTGTCTCCCAGGCTGGAGTGCAGTGGTGCAATCATGGTTCACTGCAGCGTCGACCTTGCAGGCTCAAGTGATCTTCTCACCACAGTTTCTTGAGCAACTGGGACTACAGGTGCGACATGCCTGGCTAATTTTTGTATTTTTTGTAGAGATGGGATTTTGCCATGTTGCCCATGACTGGTCTTGATCTCCTGGGCTCAAGCGATCCCCTCACCTCAGCCTCCCAAAGTGCTGAGGTTACAGACTTGAGCCATCGTGCTGGGCCCCAAATGCCATCTTTTAATCCAGTGGGCTTTAAAGTTTTTTGATTGTGCCATTAAAAATTTTCGAACACACACAATTATATGTTAATATTAATATGCGATTATAGTAGTATATAATTATGTGTATGTTAATATATAAAATATATTCTATAATACCCACAAAATAGAAATTTTAAAATAAAAAAAGCTATTTTATCTGTCATTAATTGTGGTAGTTTCAATCAATCATTGGCCAAGCTCAAGGGAAATACACATATAGGTCAAAGTTAATTACAAGTTATAGTAGATGGAAATTTGTATTGCTAATAGCCCTCCTAGGTGGAGGACTAAATTCTTATACGTATCATTTTGGCTGACCTTGTCAGATGTTACTAGATCACCATTATTTTTACACCACAGTGAATATGACGAGGAGCTTGTACCAGAAGTATGAGAAATGTCGACTCTGTCCCTTTCTTTTTTTCTTTTCTTCTGCTTGCAATTTTAACAGGAGTGCCTGTCCAATTCTTTGCAGACATCTTTTATGTTCCCGTTTTGTGAGAGTTAATTCTTTATAAATCTGTTTAGCTAAGCACAGATAAATGACAGTAAATACTGAGACAAGGAAAGTGACTGACTGAGAGCCAGAGCCACCATCAGCCTCTTCCCCAGGGAAGGCGCTCCCATTCCTCCTCAGGATACATTTTATGTGACAGATGATGACTGCCTGGTTAACTGAGGGTTCTACTGTTATAGTAAAGCAAAATTCTTACATTAGTGTTTATTTACTAAATATAGCAAAGTATAGGAAAGCAAAATTCTTTCTAATATTTTAGATTAAAAATTAAAATAGAATTTGTTTTCACATCTCAGCAGATCAACTTGCTCATCCACTTTCAATAGCACTGTAATCAGTTTTAGCATTTACCATTTTCAGAAGAGCATTTCAAGGAAAGACATTTGTACATCATAGCAAGTCTGAAGAGTTGTATGGTACAAAGGCTGTGTGTCTGCTGAGGAGGGCCAGCTACCTGTGCAGGCAGTGCCATTCAGGGGCAGTAGAACTCTAGTGGTATAGACAGAGACCGGGTCTCAAGAGTCTGTGTCTTACCTCTGTGGGCTGAGAAACACAATCTTGTCGGTACTGCCAGAGGGGGCAGATTCACACTAAGCTGACTCATAAGAGATGGATGTACACATCAGAAAGTCAGTTTGTTGATGTGCAATGAGAACTGTAACAGATAAACCATGTGTTTGTGTTCACAGATCAATGCATTTTCTTCCACTAGGAAAATAAATCCACATGAGGCATGAGTTTATTAGCATGATTGAGGTCAGGAGGTCAAGAGATTAGAGTGGAAGGAACAAAAGCAGGAGCAGTGGGAGAGGAGGTAAAGAGATAGGCACCGGCCGGGTCATGTGGGCCCTTGAGGCCATGTTAAGGAATCTGGATTCTAAGAGATCACAAACTACTGGGGGTGGTTTAGGTAGGAATATGATCTGAATTTCAAAGAAATAATTCTGCATGCTGAGTGGAGAATCAGTTCTAAGGGGATAAAAATGAGGGTTAAGAAATAAGCAAAGACGGGGCCGGGCGCAGTGGCTCACGCCTGTAATCCCAGCACTTTGGGAGACTGAGGTGGGCGGATCACGAGGTCAGGAGATGGAGACAATCCCGGCTAACACGGTGAAACCCTGTCTCTACTAAAAATACAAAAAATTAGCCAGGCGAGGTGGCAGGTGCCTGTACTCCCAGCTACTCGGGAGGCTGAGGCAGAAGGATGGCGTGAACCCAGCAGCGGGAGCTTGCAGTGAGCCGAGATGGCGCCACGGCACTCCAGCCTGGGCGACAGAGCGAGACTGTCTCAAAAAAAAAAGAAAGAAAGAAAGAAAAAGAAGCAAAGACAGTGTGCTGCAGAGGTTTTCACAAGAGTGGATGGTGGCTTTGGACTAGGGAGTGAAGCTGGGAAAAGGATGGATTTCGGTTGCTTTTTGTTTTATGGTAGAGCAGTTGAGACTTGCTGAGAGATTAAATAGGTGATTCCATGCTTACCAAACAACCTTCCAGCTGTAATTTTTCTTCTTGGTAGGTTTTCCTTCTAGAGAAGGCAGCACTGGTCAGGGAACATAGGGATCTGATATTTCTGCTGGTTCCAGTTTTCTTCCCTGAGAATGTGTACCTGAGTCTAAGAGGGTTGGGGCCCTCTCTCTCTGAGCACCTACACATTTGAAACACTCAGAGCTGGTCCCAGTCATCTTAGACGTGTGGGCTGAGAAGTGGAGGAAGATGATCTGAGCTACAGAGAAGGAGAAAGCAAACCATAGCTCAAGCAGAGAAGGGAGTGAGAGAAACAGTCCTGGGCACATTTGAGTGCCCACTCCAGCTGTCAAGACCCAGTGGAATTTCTCACTGTGGGTTTCACAGACACTTTCCTAAGTCTTACACTCCAAATCACACTGGGAATGGAATAAAGATTCTTACTCAATGTATCTATTAATGGTTCATGTGGAAAGCACTGTATCTAATTCCACAATAATATTTTAGAGTGTATCTTAAAGACATCTGGCTCCCAAAGTAAAGTATTTGGTTATGCCTGCATTAATGTACACACACACACACACACACACACACACACACACATATATATATTCATGATCTAGAATACAGAGAAAGCATCATTAATTATATATGGTCCCAGGTTTATGGGCAGTATGAAATAAATATCAACCTCTAATAGCCACAAGGATGTGGGATGAGCAGTTATTGAGAGAGACTTGTATTTGTTGCCTAAAACTGAAAATGAGTTACCTTTGACTCACCTCTCTCCTTCACACCCTATCTGCCATCAGTCAGTGAGGTCTGTGGCTACTTCCTGTGTGCCACCCTCCTCATCCCCACACACTTACCCTCTCCCTCCTATCCTCATCTCACTTCTGGATTACTGCAACAGTTTCTGAGGTGGTTTTTCTGACTGCTTTTCTATGGAGATGGGGTTGCAGGTGAGGACAAGAAGAGGGTGGGAATCACATAAGGACATCACAGAGGTGGCTTTGGGAAATGGCTTCAATTTCAACAGAGCAAGGAGTTAATATTAGGAAATGGGAGACAGTCTGGAAGGAGATTAACATCATTTCTGGGAGGGTCTTGACTTTTGCACCGAAAAGTTCGGACTATTTGGTGACCAAAGAAGAGTCATTTTTGGCTTTTGAACAGAGACATTCCCTTGTGTACCACTGGAAAATCAAACATGTGGCTGTGTTCAGGATGGCTTGGGAGGAAGTAGTGGGAGAGATGGCAGAGTGCTGAATACAAGGTCACTGCAAATAGGCAAAGTCATGGAAGCCTGAGCCAGGGTGGCACTCATGGAATGGAAATGAAAGGGTGTGAAGACACATTGTTTAAATTTGATTTTATCATCTCACTCGTATCTATAAAAACCTGTAGAGGCTGTCTTTTGTTCATTACTTTATCAAATTCAGGCTCTTATGCAAGGCTTCATTATCTGAGTCTCTCCTGTCTGACTAGTCGGATTTCTCAGTAGACGGTAAGCCCTTTGGAGGCAAAGACCACACCTTCTATTTATGCATACTACAGTGTCTACCACAGCACAGATGAATGATACATATTTGCTAATCAGCTGAACCAGAGTCAAAAACCTCCCCTGCTTCATACAGGCACCCATATCCTTTTTCTCTATGATCTTTTCCCCCAGCTTTCCTTGATTTACTGAGAGAAACTTGTTATTTAGCTCTGACTTAAGATGTAGACATTTATACTAATGCTTTAGCATATACTGAACAAATTTCGTTAGACACAGTGTTATTTATATTTATATCTCTTTCAGCTTATGGTTTGCCACATGGCAGGAAACATGCCAGAATATATGAAATCAGAAATGTTCTGGAGGAAAAAAAAAAAGAATGTATTAAAATTCCAGTATGTTTAACAGACAATCTGTATTCTTGTTTTGAGAGTAACTTTGAAAAGTAGACCCAACATAGTTTATTGTTGAGTGCTTGGCCCATGCTTGTCTTTGATATCTCTGTATCTACATTTCTATTCAGATCTATAACTATACACTTTGGAAAGACAAATTCCAAAATGTTAGCCATGATCACCTATAGGAAAAGAAATGGAATTGAGGAAGTGGGAAGAAGAGCAGCAAGTCGAACAAAAAGCTTTTATTTTAAAAATTCTGTATTCTTTTGTTTTTTTGGCACTTTTGAGCATATATTCTTAGGTTTCTTTTTTGTCTTTTTTTTCTTTTTGTTGTATTTTATTTTAAAATATACTATTAATTAAAATACGTATATTATTAAAATTCAGAACAAAACTTTCTATCTTATGGAATTTGGGCCAATATCTAGAAATCTAATGTCAAGAGGATAAAAAGATTGATGGCCAAATAAATTGCCCAGAGAGAAATCAGACACAGTGAATACATTCCCAAGTAGTCCTACCTCTCAGCACATCAATCAGAGAATTAGGCCAGATCAAATCAACCTTGCTGTATGGAAAAATACAGTCTCATCCTGAGAGGCCTGCAACTGCAGAATCTCATGGTGCCTCCCTCTTTGCCCTTTGAGATGTCAGTGAATAGAAGAACCAGAATTTTCCCAGTCTCGTTTAGGAGAAGGCCACAAATCTTCCAGGACAATACCTTGCTAGATCCCAAGGCCAACCTTAATAGTCACTTTTGAAAAGTCCTGGAAATACAACAATTCAGCGATCTCTATGTCATTTACCATAGCTATACTGAATTGAGATGTACCGATCCCAAGATTCACTACTGTTAAAACCTGACAAACTGCATCAGAGTTAATACATTCATTCCCTTAGTGTATGTATTCATGGTATTTATAACACTTTAAATGCAGTTGAAATTCAAATGTAAAAGGAAAATTTTGCTTCATGTGTCTATTGCCGACAAGAGCACTAGTAACATTTTAAAGGAGAATACAGATTTACTTAAATGAAAATTCCAATGTTTCTCTTGGGTGTAGACTTCATTCTTTCCTTCATAGAAAGAACTGTAAACTCAGTAAATTCTTAATATCTTGTATAATAATTAGATGACAGCCAAGCATTTTCTTAAAGATCCTCTAAAAAGAATGGCTTTGGAGAAAAGAAAACATTTACGGAGTGTGAGAGCTATGCTTGCATTATTTGCTTAATTAATGTGCTTGGATGTTGTGTTTTCAGTCTATTCAACAATATTCAATCAATTATTAAATTGTCTTAGAGACATACACTTAAATGAAGCACTGTAATTGACTCTTTTAAAAAAACTCCAGGCGGCGTGTAGTGGCTCATGCCTATAATCCTGGCACTTTAGGAGGCCGAGGCAGAAGGATTACTTGCGGAGTTTGACACCAGCCTAGGCAAATGGCAAGACCCCTGCCGTGCCCTGGCCTCCCACTCACTGATGGCATCTCTCTCTCCAGTACTGGATGCATTGAAGTTCTTGTTTCTCCACCAGCTCACTCAAGTCTGCCTTCTCCTCCAGGAGTTCCATAAAGCCACTCTGGAGTCAACATAATGGGGTTGCATTTCGGCAGCAACCTGCCCCACCCCTGCGCTTCTTGGCCCATGCCAGGACTCACTCACCTCCAGCTTCTCCATGACTTCCTGAAGGGCCCGGTGGGTCTCCCCACTCACAGACTTGCCCCCAGTCCCTGGGGCTGGGACCGCTGCCTCTGGCTCCTTCTGGGCCGGGGCCACCAGGTGAACCAGGTGCTGGCAGCACACTGTTTGCTCTTTCACCTGCTCTTGTAACTGTGCCTGCTTCTCCTGGGCACTGGCTCCAGTGGACTTAAAAATTGCCACCTGAGGGCAAGATGTAAGCATTCTTGTAGGGGCATATACAGAACAAATGGGGCAGAGATGTGGAGTGCAGCCCTTTCCCTTGGGACTTCAGGGAGTGCACCTGTTGGTCACAGGTTAAAGGTGTCTGACCACTGGCTCCTGGAAGGGGTGAGGGTCCAGAGAAATCAGAAGGCAGGGAAACTAAGAGCATAAAGGGGTCTTGAAGGAACCACAGAGGAAGGTGGCAAAATGGGTGCAGGGGGAGTCAGGCTCACCATGGCCTCCCAGCTCTCCAGGTCCTCCGGGACGCTCAGCATGGGACGAGGTGCCTCCTCTTCTTCACTGTCCAGATGCCCTCTTCCACCTCCTGGTGGCGGGTGGCCAGAGGGGTCCCCAGACAACCCAATAAGGGAGGTACTGTGGGCCCACTTCTGCCTCCACCCTCACTATGTAACCCTGAGCCAGCCCCTCCTCAGAGAGGAATGAGCTGCTGTTCTTTATTTTTACTTTTAAGAACCAAAATGTTACTATACCACCCAGACACAGTCCCACCATCTCAGAGGGCACTGCTGGAAGCTCCGGGGGTAGGGGTTCAGCTGAGAAAGGAAGCCGACAATAAGGGCCTCTGGTTCTCAAAACAAAACAAAAACAAAAAAAACCCTCCTCTTGGTGCACAGCTCCCCTCAGGCTCCCCAACTTTGGCCTCACTGCTAATGATTCCTCACACCCAGATGGTAGCCAATCTTCCAAGCCACTTTCAGAGAGAGAGCCCTGTGGGTGGCTGACAATGGGCCCTCTTTGCTGATGGGGACACTGAGGCTCATGTAGATGACAAGACTTGCTGTCTCCTGGCACAGACCTCTTTCCCTCTGCCTCAAAGCCCTTCCATCCACCCACCTCCCTGGGGCATTCTAAGCCACCCCCAGGACCCTCTGATGCCAGGCCTGCTCCCAGGTCACACTAGCCCCATCTTACCCATCTGGTTTTTTAGTTTGGACAAGCTCCTCTCCAGCTTCTCTAGCTGATGCATATCATGCTGCTTCTCCTTCCTCAATGTGTGAACCTGCCCAAAGCACAAGGGGAAAGGGGCCTGGAGAGAGGGGCTGGTGGCTGGACGGGCTACCATCTCCCTTTCTGCCGCCACCTCCACAAAGCCTAGACCCATGATCACCTCTGGCTGTACTATTCCCATTTTACAGATGCCCAGAACGATCCAGTGACCTATCTAAGTGGGGGCGGGCCGGGGGCCGTGCTGAAGGGTCAGATCTCACCTCCTGTGACATTTTCCTCATTCTCTGCTGCCACCAGGCCCTCTCTCCTTTTATATGTTGAGCATATTGATCTCTCTCTAGCTGGACTTGTTTAAGCAACTCCTTCAACTGCAAGAACGGGCACAGAAGTTAGGAAGGGCTGTCACTGGTCCTCACCTGCTCCTGGCCACCTGGGGTCATCTTCCTTCCACATACTGCCCTCTGCAAAACCTCACCCGTGTTAGGTGTGCTTTCAGCCGTGCCTTCTCCTGTACGGACTGCTCTAACTGCCACTCAATAAGTGCTTTACTGCGGCTCGAGAACTGGATGGTGAAGAGTGAGAAGTTTCGATCTGGGGAGCCTGGGCCATTCCACAGGGTGCCCCTTAAAAGGGCTAGGGCTAGGCTCAATATACAACTCGGTCAGTAAAGATCAAGGCATTTCCAAGCCCGTGGTCTGGTTTTTAAAAGAACTCAGTTAAGTTGGAAGGGACAGGGAAAGAGATCAAATTTCCAGCTGGCTAACAGAGGCCCAGAGAGATCAGATAATATTGCGATTGTTGTTACTGTTATTATTACCACTGTTTGAATCTTTATGGAGTGCTTCACCAGGTACCATGCTAGCAATCCCATTTAATCCTTGCAACCACCATAGGAGACAGTTACTATGATTACCTCTATTGTGTAGATGAAAAAACATGGAGTATTTGAGGTTAAGTGCTTGTCTAGATCACTTAGGCTGAGCACTTAGGATTTGAACACCCAGGTCTATCCAATTCACTAAGCCCATTTTTCTTGCTGGGGATGGGGGTACAGACAGGAAGGGGAAAATTAATCTTTTGTCCACTTTTTGAAAGGATGATACATTCACATCGTCCAAAACTCAGAAGGTACAGAAGAGAATTATCTCCCAGTCACCCTGTTGCTCTCTCCTGAATTTTTTATGAACCCTTGCAGACATGTTTTACGTATATTATCATAGTATGTACACACACACACACACACACACACACACACACACACTTTTCCTCTCTCTACAGAAATGGTAACATACTAAAGGTACTCTTCTGTATCTTCACAGTGCAAATACCCAATACCCCACCTAGGACTTGGCCAAGACCACGGTCAGGTAAGGACAGGGCAGGCGCTTGGCCTCCAAGCTCTGTGTCCAGTGCTCTCTCCCCACAGTGCCCCCCAACTCACCCACAGCAGCTGACTCAGCCCCAGGCTGCCTCTAACAACCGCACACAAAAGCAGCGAGAAATAGCCATACTGCCTTCTGGGCAGGACACTCCATCCTGCAGAAGGGACCTTTAGGATCACTCCTCCATCTGCGAAGTGGGCTCCCAGGGGATGGGGCAAGTGGTTGAACTCACACTGGTCTCCTTCTCCTGTGTAGCGGTGACAGCAGAGAGAGCCCTCTCTAACTTTCCTATACACTGCAATGTATATTGCAGGGGGCTGGCCAGATCCTTGGACTCATCTGTAATGAGAGAGTTGAGATGGGGCCTAAAGGACTCTCCCTAAAGACCTGCCAAAGTGCCAGATTGAAGGACGACAGGGTGCCCAGATTCCCACCTTCAAAGTATCTGAGAGAACGTTTCATGTGATACAGGTCTGTGTTTAGTTTCTCTTTCTGTATATTCAATCTCTGGATTTGAATCTTTAGGAGAAAAACCAAGCAAGTGCTGAAAGAGAAGGAAAGAAACATTCTCCAGAGGACAGGAGAAAACTTCACACCCTCCACTCACCTCTAGCTCCCTTTCAGCTTTGTTTCTCATTGTTTGCCTTCTTTTCCTATAGGAAGAAGAAGGCAGAGCTCTCACCAGGGGGAGGCAGAGATGGTACAGCAAGAGACATGCCCCTGGAATGCCACCAGTGCCCCAGGACAGGCCCACCCATGGGACCAGGTTATCAGAGACTCTATGGGGATGGGGATGGGGTGGAATCTGAGGGGTGAGCCTTCTTCCCCAGGCTGGGAGTGGGCGAGACAAGACTAGGGTCTCTACATCTGAGTGCCCCCCAAACCCAGCAGTCATGTCGCGAGGAAACAAATAAATGACGTTACTTCTTCCAGCTGATGTTCCACTTGTTTCTTCTGTTGTTTCTGTGGGGAGAGTCAAATTAAAAGTGACGGAGGGTAGCCCCCTCAACTCTATTCCCCAGACCAGGAAGCGGTAGGCAGGGGCCAGGAATGGATTTTAAAGGCAAAGTTCTCAGACATAATGGGAACATGAACTGGTAAAGTCTCCTCAGGCTCCCAAGGACAGAGGATTTGGGTCTTTGTTAGTTTTTGCCCACAGCCACAGAACTCAGTCTGAATCTGGAATCTCTTGAGAGGACAGTAACATAAACCTCTAGAGATGGAGTTTGAGAAAGGCCCCCCCTTCTGCCAGCTTTGATTTAGAAAAGTGCCTTCATTCAATAAATATTTACTGAGAATGTATGGGCCAGGTATGGTTCTTCACAGCAGATATAGGACAGAAAAGGACAGACAGGTGCCCTTGGCCCTGAGGTTTCCATTCTAGGGGGCCTTTAAATCTTGGACTCTCAGAGCTAACAGAGACCTTTGATACTCACTACCTCCTCTGGACACATGAACCCAGAAAGGAGAGGTGGCTTGTCCAGAATGAAAGAGCAAATTAGGGACTGAGTCATGGCAGAAATATGGGGCCCCTGACAACCAGTCAGGCTAGCACTCCCCTGAGAGGCAACAACCTCAGGGTGTGTGTAGCAAGGACTCGAGCAGGGGTGTCTGGAGAGGAGAGAGTCAGCAAAGAGGGCAGCAAAAGAAAAGTCATGCTGCATACTCTGGGGTCCCTCCAGGTGAGGCCTGCGCACCCCAACTCCCTATTTGTCCTTGGCACCAGGGGCCCCCAGCCCCTTTCTTCAGGGTCCCAAGGGGAAACTGGAGCCCAGGATTGGCAGCATGGAATCAGGGGGCCCCACTGGACTCGTACCAAAAATGTTACAGTGTTATTCAGTTAACTGATTTTTATGGACCTTGAGTCCAGGACTACTGGTAGTTCTTGGCACAGGCTCTGAGGCTCATGCAGAGAGGAGGAAGTGGAGGAGGAGTAGGGGGAGAGGTAGAGAGAACAATCATTAAGGCTGAGGTGTGTGTGGGCTTTCTCAGCTGGCAGAGGGGCACCCATTCCCCGCTGTGGGAGGAGGTTGGAGGGTTGGCCGGCAGGGTCACTGCACCTCCACCCAGAGCCTCTTACCTCCAGATCCTTCAGGGTAGCAGGTGATGTAGGGTCCTCCCATGGATACCTGTTGCTGACAACAGGAGATGAGAGTGCACATGGAGACGTTCTGTCCCCCTCAGTGTCTAAGCCCTCTGACTTCCTTACTTCCCCATCAACTGGCAACATTTTCTTTTCTGCCTATCTTGGATGCTTTGTCCCATAACTCCTTTGTGCCAACTTCTCTCATGGTTCTTATCTCCCCACCATCCCACCCTTGGGCCCTTTCAGTGACTCCTGATGGCAAGTGGCTCTTCTCATTGTTCTGGCTTCCCCTTGTGACTGGGGATGAGGAAAATCAAACATCAATGACCATATCTGGGTATCCTGGGTGTTTACAGCAGGCCATGTACTAGGGATTAACATAAAAACAACAATAACAAATCTCATTTAAACTTCACAAATGGAAGTCAAACAATACCACCTCTACTATACAGATGTAAAAAGAGAGGCCCAAAGAGCTCAAGCAACTTGCCCTAAATCATATCCCTAGCAGACAGAAAGGCAGGATTCAAACCCAGGATTCCTTTTTTTTTTTTTTTTTTTTTAGATGGAGTCTCGCTCTGTCTCCCAGGCTGGAGTGCAGTGGTGCAATTTCGGCTCACTGCAAGCTCCACCTCCCAGGTTCATGCCATTCTTCTGCTTCAGCCTCCCGAGTAGCTGGGACTACAGGTGCCTGCCACCATGCACGGCTAATTTTTTTGTATTTTTAGTGGAGACAGTGTTGCACCGTGTTAGTCAGGACGGTCTCAATCTCCTGACCTCATGATCCACCTGCCTCAGTCTCCCAAAGTGCTGGGATTACAGGTGTGAGCCACCGTGCCCTGCCAAACCCAGAATTCTTAACCAGTACCCAACAGTCCATCCACAATTTTAACAAATACCCTCTACTGCCCCTTGGGCCCCCTGTCTCCAGGAGCCTGGCCAGCCAAGACTCACATCCTCAGGTGAGTGGCAACCACCAGAAGTGGCTGTCTCAGGGCTACTGCCATTTGTTTTCCTGTTCCTCTTTGCTCCTGCTGGAACACCAGGGCAGTTTCTCTGCCAATATTCTTTTAACTGTGGGAAAGAAGAGCAGTAATACTCATGAGAACTATCAACTCCTACAGCCACATCCCCCTTTACAGTTTTTACAAAATACTCTTATACACCATCTGATTTAATGATACCAACAACTGTACAAGGTGTTGTCACAATCATTTAGTGACTGAGAGGGATTGATATCATGGCTAGAAAAAAGAAAAAAGAAAAAGGCGATACTGGAACTTTGGAACCCAGTCTTCTGACTCCAAGCTCTGCAGTTTTGCCAAGAATCAGCAGCTGCCAGGGACCAAAACCAGAGGCAGAGGTAGAAAACTAAACATTAAGTAGGCAGGAACTGTATGCCATGTGATTTAGAGTCATACATCCTCACACGTCTGTTAGTGTGAAGAAGTGCACCAGTACCTCTCAAACTTTTATATCAATGTGTCCTCATGGCAGAAGGCAGCCTTTCTGATAAATCTAGGTATTTATCAGAAAGGACAACCCAAGCCTCATTTCAGAGAGAAGTCTGGTATACTCTTAGAAACCTATGTGACTGTTATCCTTAAGTACATTAATGTTTTTCTCTTGATCTCAAGAGAATCAAGGGAAACCAAAGCTTCAGAAAGATGTCCCACATTTATCCTGTGGCACTCAAAGTACCCCAGGTCGAGATAGTATGAGGAAGGTTCAAGCTGCCAAGTTCAGTTTCCCAAGGTCTATTCCACAGAAGATGAGCAAATCTCACTTCAGAGACCACTGACTGAAGGGCAGTCTCGTCCCAGAACCATGGAGAATTAGAATATGAGGTGGAGAACTCAGAAGAAAATGTTAAGATTTCCCTGGAAAGTAGAAGCCTGGGAGAAAACCAAACCAACCCATTCTCCCATTGCCACCCAGAGATACTGTCAATGTTTTGAGCTCTTGGGGGAAGTGTAGTCTTTTCCCACTGTCAATGTCTATGTTAAGGGAGTAAGGCAGCCTGAAACTTCTTCTTCCTAGGTCCCATAGTCTCCATTCCCCTTCCAGCTGGAAATTTGTGCTGTGACCAGAGGAACCAGAAATGAGGTGACAACACTTAGGGGACTGGGTCATAAGATCAAAGGCCGGTCTTGCGGTAATGACAGTTCCTAGGCAGATTGTGACATCACTACATTCCACTCCTCCTGGTTGAGGGGAGGGACCACATCAGTGCGTTGTCCAAGTCGCCGCTCCATGATGAGGGAGGGAAACACAGGGTTGGGACCCAGGTCCTTGGAGATGCCAGCACAAAGAGCCCAGGGAGGTCACCCATGATGTAGTAGGAAGGGAGGGCAGAGTCTGCAGCAGGGAGCCCCAGGAGTCACCAGCCCAAAGTCATGCAGGGACAACTGGCGAGGACAGGGCTTGGGGCTGGGGTACCCAGGTCCTTGGAGACAAAAGCCCAAAGAGCCCAGGGTGGTCGAATTTGGGGCGGCAGCAGGTGAGGGCACAGTAATGGAGCAGGAAGCCCCAGGAGTCACTTACCCAAAGTCACTCTGGCTGATTGGTGAGGGCAGGGACTGGGCTGCTTGCTGAAGGGACGGGGCTGACTGACAGGACTTTGGTGGGGGGAGCCCAGAGGCACCAGGGTTGGGGGCCCAGTCTGGTGTGCCTCAGGAGTTGTGTGGACTCTGGCAGCGGTCTTGTCATTGGAGGGGATCTGTGGCTGGGTTGTGGTGCATTTTTACCTTTTTGTTGGCTATGGCCAATTTGCTCTGTTGAGTTTCTTCTGCCATCATGGGGTGGGGAGAGAGGCAGGGTTGGGGCAATGTCAGCGAGATCCCAGCCAGCACTGATCAATGCCTCCAGTCACCTACCAGGCAGCTGTGTGACTGAGCCAGAGGAGGTGTAAACAGGGCCCCAGTAGAATGCAGAATAGGGGCGTGGCCTTAATGCTCCAAGCCCATTGGTCAATGAGAAAGATGAAAGGGAAAGGGGGCATGGCCAGGCAGCAGTGTATCCAGGGGGACCTGTGGCTCACAAGGAAAGCTGCCCATGAAACTGCTGTCCACACCCACTCTGGGAGAGGGAAGGGACCAGCTTTTGCTTTAAAAGCTTTAAAACTTTAAAAAATATATGTGTGATATATATATATATCCGTGTGTGTCTGTGTATGTGTATCTATGTGTTCTTCCAGAGCTTTCTTCATTACCCAGCTTCTATGCAAGGTCTATGATTTTGGCCTGTATTTTTCATCTTCAAATACAGTGCAAAAATTACCCATATTACCTTAACTGAAATACAGATCCTATAAAAATGGAAAATCTATAGCATGCTTGATGATTAATGAAGTAGACTATATTATCCAACATTCCAATAAGATGAAATAATCACACTGATTTCCTTTTTTTGGAAAAACATTTCTCTTATTTTCCTACATTATTGTTAAGATATTTTTTCTTAAACAAGAAACATGTCTAATACTTGTAAAAATACAAAACTTTTGGGCCAGGTGCAGTGGCTCACACCTGTAATCCCAGCACTTTGGGAGGCCAAGGAAGGTGGATCACCTGAGGTCAGCCTGGCCAACATGGTGAAACCCAGTCTCTACTGAAAATACAAAAACTAGCCAGGTGTGGTGGTGG
>NW_012117132.1:1284101-1290022 GCF_000951035.1 Colobus angolensis palliatus
TGCCTGTAATCCCAGCTATTCAGGAGGCTGAGGCAGGAGAATCACTTGAACCTGGGAGACAGAGGTTGCAGTGAGCCAAGCTCATGCCATTGCACTCCAGCCTGGGTGACAGAGTGAGACTCCATCTCAAAATAAATAAAATACAAAATAAATCTAAAAAGCTTTCCTTTTAATAAGCACTCAAAGCTCTTTAACAATTTAAAACAAATAGAAGGCCTATTTTTCTAGAATCACCTGGCTTCTTTAAGCCTTGCAAATGAAACTGAATTTCTCACTTGATACTTGGCTATGACTTGCAATGACGAAAACCAAGAATTGTGTTATGTCACTGTGTACTGCTTGTTACCTGAATTTCACACAAGGCTGGGAGTTTTTGTAACCTCAATGACAAATAAAAGGTTTGTATCCTTAGCCTATAAAGAAATCTTTTAAATTACCCAGAAAAAAAACCAAATGATTTTCAACAGAAAATGGGATATGGAGAAACAGGCATTTCTCACAAAATGGCCAATAGATATATAAAAAAGATTCAAAAGCACTAGATATCAAGGAAATGTCATGAAAACAATGATATTTTCTGTATAAAGCCAGCAAAGATGACAAATGGAAGGGGGAAGCTGGAGCTCTGTCCCTCGTGGTGGGCCACTTTTCCTGGAGGATAAAATTTGAGAATTTCTATTAAAGACCCTAAAAATTATTACCCTCTAGAAACTCTACTTCTATGAATTCAGTCCAAAAATGCTTGCTTGAGTCCATTAAAATGTATATATAAGAAAAATCACCTCTGTGGTGGCAATGATTAACTTAATATACATCCAGCTATTAAAAATGATGATGCCAGGATATATTTACTGCCACAGAAATATGCCCAAAATTTAGTAAGTGACAAAAGACTATTATGATACTACTTTTTTAAATGTTTACATGCATAAAAAAGTATAAAAAGCAACAAACCAGAATGTTTTGAGTGGCAAATTAAAGATTTTTCTTAATATTTGTCATCCAAATTATTACAGAAAGAATGTGATTTCCTTTATAATCAGGGAGAAGTGTTATTTTCATTTATTTGTATTTAAAATTCTTTTCTTTTTCTTATATTTTCTCCCATAGGTATCCCATGTAGGCCCCATCCCTGCCTCTTGAGGGAAACAAGCCCATAATTGGAAAGTGCACTACATAAAGCTGCCCCATCTTCCTTTTATTTTAAGAGCTCTGAAGACATTTTTATTTCAGATTGTTTTATTGTTCTCAGAGTATTTTTTTAATACATGAAATTGAGGAAAAGACAAAGGAGAGACTGACTCCTTACCCTACTGGGGTTACTCTTCCAGTTTTTGCTGCTATTGTTATGTATTAATATTCACTGGACACTAAAAAGATGGCCAGCTCCTTAGATCCTTTTTTCTTATCTCTTTCTCATAATCCTACTTCATTCCTTCATTCACTTATTTTTAAAAAGGTCATGTGTATAAATACATAGTCCAGAAAATTTTAAAATCTAACTATAAAAGTATGTGGCAAAATCCCATTCACAGTCTTATTCTCCTTCCACAGCCAAACGCTTTTAATTGGTTTCTTGTATATCTTTTCAGAATTTATCTTTGCAAATACACATGTATATTCTTACTCTACTCTTCTCTTTCAACACAAAAAGTAGCATACCATCCATACGATACCATTTCCTCTTCCTTTTAAAACACACACACAATATATCCGAGTTCTTCTACATGAGTACAGAGGTCTCTCTCATTCTTTTTTCAACTGCACAGTATGCATCATTTGGATGTACCACAGTTTACTTAACCACTTCCCTGTTGGCAGACACTGATACCATCCCTATCTTACTAAAATCATCCCTATCATACTATTACAAACAGAAATGCCAAGCATAACCACCTACACACACCAAGTTCATTTCTGAATCTGCCTTTGATGAAGCCTCTGTTTGAATCACCACAAGGTCATGAGGCTGAAAAGTTAGCCCCTTTTTTAGTTTTCATTATGTACAGCAGTATGTAGCAAAAGACTCCCTCGGGCAAAGCAAACATACTCTTTGGGGTACATTCATAACAATAAATGGATAAATGGAACACAAAGGAGAACCATTTCTATTTAACCATGCATACATATGTATACAATATATGCATATGCATAGAAAGTACAAAATAAATAAATCCATCAAAGCATTAAGCATTGTCTCAGTATGGTAGATCTATGGAGTACTTTGCAGACCGCCCTCCTTGCCTATCAATTCTTTCTAATTTCACAACAGTAAATACATACTACTTCTGCAATATAAAATTTCAAAAAATGTTAAATTAAGCTGCTTATATTCCTTCAGTCTGTCCTATATTTGTATGGTGCTCCAGAGTGCTCAAATAACACTTTACTAAAAAATATTTATTTATTTTTCAAATAGAGAAATGGCAGGGTCTTGCTCTGTTGACCAGGCTGGTCTTGAACTCCTAGATCCTCCTGGATCCTCCCACTTCCACCTCCCAAAGTGCTGGTATTATAAGTGTGAGCCATCAAGCCCGGCCGGCTTCATTTCTGAAATCTTTCCTCAGCACTCCATATATTATGAATAATTCCTTTCTTCTTCTTTAGATAGCATTTTAGTCATATCTCTATTACCTCACTTGTCATATGATAATCAGTTGCTCACCCATCTATCTCCCTTGATTGCTCATGAGCTACTTGAGAAGAGTCTGATTTTCAGCTCCTTGAACAATGTGTGACACATACATGCTTTATACGCAGACAAGGAAATGATTTCACTACAGTGTAATTATTCCCAGAATTCAATACCTGTATTTCTAAATTGTTCTAGATACTCTGCCAACAACCTGAGAATGTTATGTCTTTTCCCTAAAACTTCCATCCATTACTGAGCGTCTACGGTCATAGTTAACGCAATTGCGACGTGACTTCTTGCCAAGCCCATTCATAGTTTTTTTAATGGGATTTTTAATTTTAAGTTTTGATTTTGATTGTTTCCTTTTTGTTTTCTTCATCTAGCGGTGTTTGGTAAACTTCAACATCTCTATATCCGTGTGTCTTTGCACCTGCTGGTCTCTGCTTGGAATAATGTCTCAAGGTTTTATTCACCTGGAAAAAATTTCTACTCAGTCTTAAAGAATCAGCTTAAATAGGCCAGGCATGCTAGCTCATGCCTGTAATCCCAGCACTTTGGGAGGCCAAGGAAGGTGGATCACCTGAGGTCAGTAGTTCAAGACTAGCCTTCCCAACATGGTGAAACCCTATCTCTGCTAAAAATACAAAAAGTAGCTTGGCCTGGTGGTAGATGCCTGTAATCTCAGCTACTTGAGAGGCTGAAGCAGGAGAATTGCTTGAACCTGGGAGGCGGAGGTTGCAGTGAGCTGAGATCGTGCCATTGCACTCCATCTTCGGTGACAGAGTGAGACTTCATCTCCAACAAAAACCAAAACAGACAAAAAAAAAACAACAAAAAACTTAAATAATACCATCTCTGAGAAGCCTTTATATCTTCCTATTCTTTCAGGAAGAGTTGAAAATTCCTCAACTTTTGAAACATTTGTGCCTTTATTACTATGTATCAGGCACTAAACTGAATGCCTAGGATAGAAAGAATGAAACTGTAGACCCTGCCCTCATGGAGCTCATGATTTAGTATGGAAAACAGCCATATGAACAAATAACCACACTATAGGTCTTCGGAACTCAAATCCAATCCTAAATACTGCTAAATTAATGTTCTGTGAGGTTTTGAAAGTACTAGGGTCAGAGACAATATGGCTGCTTGGATGACTTTCCACCCAAGTTCACATTCGGCCGTCACCACCAAAGGTGGTATGTGTGTGCCTCTTCCTTGCAACACACCAGGGCCTAATACATCGTATCACCACTTCTGAAATTAGAAAACAGGCTCAGAAGTCCAAGAGCTTGACCAAAGTAACTCAGCTGGTAGGTAGCAGAACCAGGTCAGTATGATTCTTCTTCAATATCCTGCCAGTAACATGGGCAAGTGACCTCAAAATCAACAAAAGACAAGTAGAGGTTGACATGCATCAGTGGAGAGAGGCTCAGAAGGAAGAGTTTATACACAAGAATAGAACAGAAATGTTCTGGAAGTATGTCTGGGGATGTGAAGTAGGAGGTGGCACACCAGGTTTCACCTTGGTCAAGTGAATCTATAATTCCAAACTGGGCCTCACCCCCTGAGCTCCAGACTTAGCTAACTGTCTTTCTTACTCTAATATAAAATCCACAGGGCAGGACCCTAATCTCTAATTTGTTCATCACAGATTAAAGCAGAGGCCGGCTTACAGTAAGTATTTAATAAAGACATGAATGAATAAATAAATTATCAAAGAAGCTAAAGAAACATTCCACATTCTTGAGGGAAGGGATTACCATGAAACAGGTCCTAGCAGTCACTTACAAATACAGTTGACCCTCATTATTTGTGAATCCCATATTTGCAAATTTGCTTACTTGCTAGTAATCCCCAAATTAATACTTGTGGAGCTTTCAAAGTGGCTCCTGGATAGATACACAATAGTGAAAACTCTGTCACTCCTTGCACACGTCCCAAGCTAAGGTCAAATAAGGTGACCTCGGTCTTGTTTCAGCTTTCATACAAAGACGACTTGAGGACAGAGGCAGTAGAGGACCTGAGGACAGAGACAGTAGACGACAGTGCAGGATAGTGCAAGACGCTGTGGCTCTGGGGTTTGGTAAAGCCTCCCCTTTCTTCCATTAGGAAGCTTTCCCACTCCTCTGCCTGCTTTTTCGCATCTCTTCCAAAATACAAGCGATGGCGTGTGACTCCCTTGTTAGAGCAGGCTCTCAATAAATAGGCTTTGCTTGATTTCATTTGGTTCATCTTCATTTATTTCCACAATAGAAAAAGTACCTTTAAACTGGATGCCAGATATGGTTCCCCGAATCAAAGGAGGAAAAACGCCAAATACTTGGTGAAGATTCTCTGATGGGCATAACTAAGTTTAGCCTTCCTTTGGGTTTTTCGAATTTGGCTCTCTTCGATTCCATGGGCCATGTGAGGGAAGCGTACAGCCCTCCCTGACAGGCAGGCCTTCTCCTGGCCTCCGTCCCTATACCGTGAACAGCCCGTAGTGGAGCCCAGCAACGTGCAGGAATCCTTTTCCCAGAGCGGGACTTTAGTTTAGAATGTCACCGAGGAGCTCCAACAGAGGTCCAGGGTGGGCACAGACACCTCAGGGTGGGGCCCTTCTAGCTCTCTCACACAGGGCAAAGCGAAGTCACAGCCCTTCCTTTTGCAGACAGTCTCCCAGTCCCACGAGGATAACCCTTGGGCAGAAGCCCACACATAGAGCTCACATGCACAAACAATGCTCTGGGATGGTGCAGCGGGAACCTGTGTCAAGGAAGAGGAACATTTTCCTAAAGCAGCATAATTGGAAATAAGGTTCCTTTGCCATAAAAAAACTCACTTTTCCCACATGATTGGAAGAATCACCCTCCTCCCTGTACCTCACCATGCAGAATTTTACTTACACTTTCCTCCACTTCCTGACCCTGTCTGGGGTCTTCCTGTTTGCCATTTTGGAGTCTTCGTCAGCACCCTCCAAACCACCTAATCCTCACCCTGTGCCTCGCTGACCACACAGAGAATGAGGAGGAGCTTGGAAAGCTGGTTTTCATTTGCAGTTCATATTCTTAAACACAGCTGTGTTTTCTCACAAGTCCGGATTAAGAAGAAAGTGACACTGTGAAGATTTGCTCTCCCCTTATCCAGAGCAAACCCTAAGGGGTAGAGGTGAAGACAGTGGGGGTGGGGAGAGCTTTTCTACTCAAACTTGTGTAGGAAGATACGATTTGAATATTGCTTGAATACTTACATATTTAAATATTGCTGCTTTAAAATTTTGACCTGTCTTTTCCTTTTGTTTTGTTTT
>NW_012117132.1:1291212-1296733 GCF_000951035.1 Colobus angolensis palliatus
TCTTCTTCTTTTTCTTCTTCCTCTTCCTCTTCCTCTTCCTCTTTTTTTTTGAGACAGAGTCTCACTCTGTCGTCCAGGCTGGAGTGCAGTGGCATGATCTCTGCTCACTGCAACCTCCGCCTCCTGGGTTCAAGCCACTCTCCTGCCTCAGCCTCCCGAGTAGACTATAGGCGCACATCACCACACCCAACTAATTTTTGTATTTTTATTAGAGATGGGGTTTCACCATGTTGGCCAGACTGGTCTCGAGCTCCTGATCCACCTGCCTTGGCCTCCCAAACTGCTGAGATTACAGACGTGAGCCACTTCACCCAGCCCAGAGTTTTCTTCTTTTTTAAGGCTGAATAACATGCTGCTGTACGTACATGACACGTTTTGCTTATCCATTCATCCATGGCGGACACTGGGTTTCTTCCACCTCTTGGCTGTTGTGAACAATGCTGCTATCAAATAGAGGTGTTCTTTTCTTTTATTTCCTTGTTCTTGACCCTCCTCTGGATGGACCTTTTGACAGTACCTCAGGTAGTGTTGCTAGGGTAAAAATAATCAATTTTCAGCTTTTAAATGTAATTATATTATTTTACTTCTGAAGTACACCTTGAAAACTAAAAGGAAGGTTTGAGGAGAACAGAGCCTGAGTTTTTGCTAAGACAATTATCAGGAAAAAGCTGAGTGTTGGGAGAAACTGAGGCAGGGCTTGCATGTCTGACGTGTCCTCTAGAATGTATCTAGGCTTGCTGGCTCTTTGCTTCTAGCCCTTCCTAGGCTCCTACTCCTATTATCTCAAGTAGCAGAACATGTTCCATATAAAGGCTAAACCATCACAGCTGTAAATCATGTGCTTAATGCAACGTGTCCTTTCCACCTCCACATTCTCACCACCTGTTTCTTTGTTGGATTACCGATAAATAGCTTGGGCTCCCAGAACTCAGGGCCTTTGCAGCCTCCACGATGGTGATGGCCCCTGATGTCCCACCTTTCTCTCTCAAACTGTCTATTTCTTAATCCTTTGACTCTGCTGGACTTTGTCACCCCCACGACCTGGTGTTGGGTCTGATCACCCCAACATTTCTGGCTGCTGAGTGTGGGGCGACAAACATCCCGATGAAGGAAGGCTAGAGCATGTGAAAATGGAGGACACTTCGTCAAAGGATACCCAAGGACATCTAAAAGAATTTCAGTGGGAAAACTGGGTGCTTGGAAGAACCAGGGTAACAATGGGACAAAGCGAAAGAAGCCATTATGCTTATTTAAATGTCTTAAGACACTTATTACGAAAAGGGGGAGTGAAAGTTAGTACACAGAATTAGTTAGCACTCACTGTTTAGTGCAGTAAAGCAGTTTTGCCATCGTTCCCAGAACAAGGGACTATGGAGTTGGAGGAATGGGAGAGAATTGGCAGAGATTTTAAAGAAGTGTATAAAGATGGACTAAAAATTCCAGTCTCCATTTGGTCAAGGTGGGTGCTAATAAAGGCAACTCTTGAGCCATTTCAAATAGATGATGAGGTAGATTCAGATGAGGAAGAGGAGGACGAGTGTAAAGAACTAAATTCAGATTGTGAATGTGAGGAACAGGAAATGGAGGAAATTAAAGAAAAGAAAGGGAAAATAAAAAAAATATGTTTTACTAGTCCATCGGCTCCACCTGCTGAATTAAGTGAATGGCCACCTCCTCTCTCTTCCCTTAATGGGCAAGAAAATGAATTAGCTCCAAAACTTTCCACTCCTATAGTTGTAACATTAAAACCTGGAGCAATTGGTAGCACTAAGACCCAGTGGAATCTGAGGCTTGTTTATTCAGAGAGCACCTCAATAAACCAAAGCATATCTGGCATAGCCAGTGCCTTTACAAATGGCAACAATTGTCTGCCGCCATGGTGAGCAGTGCTGCTGTGGACCTTTGCAGCACAGTTTCCATTTCCCTGCTTCCTGGGGAGCTGCCAGAGGGGTCCTCATGGGAGTTGGGGGACCCTTGCCCTCAGGAACAGTCAGTCTATTACTTGAAAGATCTAGAGAGGTTCCAAGATGACTGAATAGGAACAGCTCCAGTCTCTAGCTCCCAGCGTGAGTGATGCAGAAGACGGGTGATTTCTGCATTTCCAACTGAGGTACTGGGTTCATCTCACTGGGGCTTGTCGGACAGTGGGTGCAGCCCATGGAGCAGAGTGGGGCATCGCCTCACCTGGGAAGCACAAGGGGTTGGGGAATTCCCTTTCCTAGCCAAGGGAAGCCATGACAGACGGTACCTGGAAAATCAGGACACTCCCACCCTAATACTGCACTTTTCCAATGGTCTTAGCAAATGACACACCAGAAGATTGTATCTCACACCTGGCTAGGAGGGTCCCACGCCCACGGAGACTCACTCACTGCTAGAGCAGCAGTCTGCGATCGAACTGCAAGGCAGCAGCGAGGTGGGGGGAGGGGCGTCCACCATTGCTGAGGCTTGAGTAGGTAAAGGAAGTGGCTGGGAAGCTCGAACTGGGTGAAGCCCACTGCAGCTCAAGGAGGCCTGCCTGCCTCTGTAGACTCCAGCTCTGGAGCAGGGCATAGCTGAACAAAAGGCAGCAGAAACTTCTGCAGACTTAAACGTCCCTGTCTGACAGCTTTGAAGTGAGTAGTGGTTCTCCCAACACGGAGTTTGAGATCTGAGAATAGACAGACTGCCTCCTCAAGTGGGTCTCTGACCCCCAAGGAGACACCTCCCAGTAGGGGCCGACTGACACCTCATACAGCTGGGTGCCCCTCTGAGATGAAGTTTCCAGAGGAAAGATCAGGCAGCAACATTTGCTGTTCTGCAATATTTGCTGTTCTGCAGCCTCCGCTGGTGATACTCAGGCAAACAGGGTCTGGAGTGGACTTGAGCAAACTCCAACAGACCTGCAGCTGAGGGTCCTGACTGTTAGAAGGAAAACTAACTAACAGAAAGGACACCGACACCAAAACCCCATCTGTACATCACCATCACCAAAGATCAAAAGGAGATAAAACCACAAAAATAGGGAGAAACCAGAGCAGAAAAGCTGAAAATTCTAAAAATCAGAGTGCCTCTTCTCCTCCAAAGGAACGCAGCTCCTCACCAGCAATGGAACAAAGCTGGATGGAGAATGACTTTGACGAGTTGAGAGAAGAAGGCTTCAGATGATCAGTAATAACAAACTTCTCTGAGCTAAAGGAGAATGTTCAAACCCATCACAAGAAGCTAAAAACCTTGAAAAAAGATTAGATGAATGGCTAACTAGAATAAACAGTTTGGAGAAGACCTTAAATGACCTGATGGAGCTGAAAACCACGGCACAAGAACTACGTCATGCATGCACAAGCTTCAGTAGCTGATTCAATCAAGTGGAAGAAAGGGTATCAGTGATTGAAGATCAAATGAATAAAATGAAGCAAGAAAAGAAGTTTAGAGAAAAAAGAATAAAAAGAAATGAACAAAGTCTCCAAGAAATATGAGACTATGTGAAAAGACCAAATCTACTTCTGATTGTTGTACCTGAAAGTGATGGGGAGAATGGAACCGAGTTGGAAAACACTGTTCAGGATATTATCCAGGAGAACTTCCCCAACCTAGCAAGGCAGGCCAACGTTCAAATTCAGGAAATACAGAGAACACCGCAAAGATACTCCTTGAGAAGAGCAACTCTAAGACGCATAATTGTCAGACTCACCAAAGTTGAAATGAAGGAAAAAAGTTAAGGGCAGCCAGAGAGAAAGCTCGTGTTACGCACAAAGGGAAGCCCATCAGACTAACAGCAGATCTCTCAGCAGAAACTCTCCAAGCCAGAAAAGAGTGGGGACCAATATTCAACATTCTTAAAGGAAAGAATTTTTAACCAGAATTTCATATCCAGTCAAACTAAGCTTCATAAGTGAAGGAGAAATAAAATCCTTTACAGACAAACAAATGCTGAGAGATTTTGTCACCACCAGGCCTGCTTTACAAGAGCTCCTGAAGGAAGCACTAAACATGGAAAGGAAAAACTGGTACCAGCCACTGCAAAAACATGCCAAATTGTAAAGACCATCGATGCTAGGAAGAAACTGCATCAACTAATGAGCAAAATAACCAGCTAACATCATAATCACAGGATCAAATTCACACATAACAATATTAACCTTAAATGTAAATGGACTAAATGCTCCAATTAAAAGACACAGACTGGCAAACTGGATAAAGAGTCAAGACCCATCAGTGCGCTGTATTTGGGAAACCCCATCTCATGTGCAAAGACACACATAGACTCAAAATAAAGGGCAGGAGAAAGATCTACCAAGCAAATGGAAAACCAAAAAAGCAGGGGTTGCAATCTTAGTCTCTGAAAAAACAGACTTTAAACAAACAAAGATCAAAGAGACAAAGAAGGCCATTACATAATGGTAAAGGGATCAATTCAACCAGAAGAACTAACTATCCTAAATATATATGCACCCAATACAGGGGCACCCAGATTCATAAAGCAAGCCCTTAGAAACCTACAAAGAGACTTAGACTCCCACACAATAATAATGGGAGACATTAACACCCCACTGTCAACATTAGACAGATCAACGAGACAGAATGTTAACAAGGATACCCAGGAATTGAACTCAGCTCTTCACCAAGCAGACCTAATAGACATCTACAGAACTCTCCGACCAAAATTGACAGAATGTACCTTCTTCTCAGCACCACATCGCACTTACTCCAAAATTGACCACATAGTTGGAAGTAAAGCACTCCTCAGCAAATGCAAAAGAACAGAAATTCTAACTGTCTTTCAGACCAGTGCAATCAAACTAGAACTCAGGATTAAGAAACTCACTCAAAACCGCTCAACTACATGGAAATTGAACAAACTGCTCCTGAATGACTACTGGGTATGTAACAAAATGAAGGCAGAAATAAAGATGTCCTTTGAAACCAATGAGAACAAAGATACAACATACTAGAATCTCTGGGACACATTTAAAGCAGTGTGTAGAGGAAAATTCATAGTATTAAATGCCCACAAGAGAAAGCAGGAAACTGACATCCTAACATCACAATTAAAAGAACCAGAGAAGCAAGAGCAAACACATTCAAAAGCTAGCAGAAGGCAACAAATAGTTAACTAAGATCAGAGCAGAACTGAAGGAGACAGAGACACAAAAAACCCTTCAAAAAAATCAATGAATCCAGGAACTGGTTTTTTGAAAAGATCAACAAAATTGATAGACTGCTAGCAAGACTAATAAACAAGAAGAGAGAAGAATCAAATAGATGCATTAAAAATAATAAAGGGGATATCACCACTGATCCCACAGAAATACAAACTACCATCAGAGAACACTATAAACACCTCTACGCAAATAAACTAGAAAATCTAGAAGAAATGGATAAATTCCTGGACACACACACCCTGCCAAAACTAAACCAGGAAGTTGAATCCCTGAATAGACCAATAACAGGCTCTGAAATTGAGGCAATAATTAATAGCCTACCAAAAAAAAAAAACAGAAAAACAGTCCAGGACCAGATGGATTCACAGCCAAATTCT
>NW_012117132.1:1296783-1297210 GCF_000951035.1 Colobus angolensis palliatus
AAAAAAAAAAACAGAAAAACAGTCCAGGACCAGATGGATTCACAGCCAAATTCTACCAGAGGTACAAGGAGGAGCTGGTATCATTCCTTCTGAAACTATTCTAACCAACAGATAAAGTGGGAATCCTCCCTAACTCATTTTATGAGGCCAGCATCATCCTGACACCAAAATGTGGCAGAGAGACAACATCAAAAAAAAAGAGAATTTTAGACCAATATCCCTGATGAACATCAATGCAAAAATCCTCAGTAAAATACTGGAAAACTGAATCCAGCAGCACATCTCAAAGCTTATCCACCACGATCAGGTTGACTTCATCCCTGGGATGCAAGGCTGGCTCAACATATGCAAATCAATAAACGTAATCCATCATATAAACAGAACCAAAGACAAAAACCACATGATTATCTCAATAGATGCAGAAAAG
>NW_012117132.1:1298941-1299414 GCF_000951035.1 Colobus angolensis palliatus
AAAGACACATACACATGTATGTTTATTGTGGCACTATTCACAATAGCAAAGACTTGGAACCAACCCAAATGTCCATCAATGATAGACTGGATTAAAAAAAATGTGATATATACACCATTCCATATACACCATGGAATACTACACAGCCATAAAAAAGGATGAGTTCATGTCCTTTGTAGGGACATGGATGAAGCTGGAAACCATCATTCTGAGCAAACTGTCGCAAGGACAGAAATCCAAACACCGCATGTTCTCACTCACAGGTGGGAATTGAACAATGAGAACACTTGGACACAGGGTGGGGAACATCACACACCGGGGCCTGTCATAGGGTGGGGGGAGGAGGAAGGGATAGCATTAGGAGATATACCTAATGTAAATGATGAGTTAAGGGGTGCAGCACACCAACATGGCACATGTATACCTATGTAACAAACCTGCACGTTGTGCACATGTACCCTAGAACTTAAAGT
>NW_012117132.1:1299464-1333623 GCF_000951035.1 Colobus angolensis palliatus
ACCAACATGGCACATGTATACCTATGTAACAAACCTGCACGTTGTGCACATGTACCCTAGAACTTAAAGTATAATAAAAAAAAAAAAGGATCTAGAGGTGTCACTGTGCATGCGAGAATGATTGGTTCTGATTATGCTGGAGAAATTCAATTAGTTATTAGTTCCTCAACTCCATGGTCTGCTTCCCTAGGAGAAAGAATTGCTCAGTTGTTGACATAAAGCTGGGAAGCAGCACAGTGAAAGGAACAGGAGGCTTTGGTAGTACTAATCCAACAGGAAAGGCTGTATATTGGGTTAATCAAGTGTCTGACAAAAGACCTATTTGTACAGTAGACCTGATGTTGGATGCTTACAGGTTGACACACGGGCCTGGTTGTCAGTAGTCCCCAGAAAAAATAAATCATGGGCTGCTTTGCATAGGGCAAGTAAAGTCATCTTGAAGCTTCAGTTTCATGGTTAACCTGCCTCTGCTAGAGAAAAACAGATTTAATGAGCACTCAAGGAATGTGTTCATTGTGGTGTTTGTGGCCTTTATGATGGGAATGTCCAACCTCTACTCCTACTACATTGGTGCAAAACAAAATGGAGCCTTCACAACAGAGTTTTAAGACACTATTCTGGGCTATATTTGGATTTTCTGAAGTGGAATCAGAGGACATCAACTATAACTACAAATTCATTGGTATAATGTTCCAGGAAATTGAGGATGATGCTGATGTGGAGTGGAAATTTACAAGGGCCAAACTCTTGTTTTCCTGCTTTGGGGAGGGCAGAGCACTTCCTGTTCCCTTCAATCTGGTGCAGGGTTCAGGGTCTCTGTTTTGTCTCTTGCTGAAGCTTAAAGGGTGGATTTTTGAGCTCTACTCGGAGTCATAAAAATGTTTTCCAGGAAAGATGTAGAGATAAGTAAGTAAATACAGCTAAGTAAGTCTAAGTAGAGCTAAGGGAGATAAATATAGAGATAAATAGAGATAGAGATAGATAGAGATAGAGAGATAAATACAGAGATAGAGATAGAGATAAATAGAGATAGAGATAGAGACAAATAGAGATACAGATAAATAGAGACAGAGACTTGCAGGAACTCACAGGAACTAAGAGGTACCACAGAGACAGATAGGGATAGATGAAGCCTAGCAATATAAAATCAGTGCCCTAAAGAGGTACAAAAGCAAAGACTAGCAATATAAGGTCAGTGCCCTAAAGAGGTGCAAAAGTAGAGACTAACAAAGACTAACAGAGATTTGCAGGGACAGACAAGAATGTTCTGAATTATGGAAATTAGCTATGGCTCAAAGGGCAAATATAAAAGGAATAGAGGGGAGGAAGGTAAGGATAAAAGTGCTCTTTCTTTTCTCTCCAACAGGACTCTTTGGTCCTTTAAACTTAAAGGGCGAATGCATTGGTGTCTGTGTTCTTTGCTGATGCACACGCATTCCATTCTTTAATGTGGGGAACAGGATTTGTTTGTGTCTCTCTAGGTGATGATCAGATGCCTGCGTGGGTGCTCATCAAACATGTGAAGATCTATCATGAGCCACAGCATCTAGTGGACCCACCTGTACAGTACAAATTGAAGGTTTAAGGACTGCTTTTAGGCCTCGATTTGCTTTCCTTGTGCCTTCTGTTGGAAGGGGCCTGTTTCTCAATATCAGTGGCCTCCCAGCTACAGCCACAAAAGTTTTTGCTTCTGTTTCAGTAGATTTACTAAGGTGGGGGTGAAGGTATGCTTGTGTTTTTGCAGGAGATGAACGAACCATGTGGATGCCCTCAGGATGTGTACGACCTCGGAATGGGAGACTGGAGGGAACCTAAGGATCCTAACCATGGACTGGATTCCCCAGTACGAGCCATGAGCCAGTTGAATCTGAATGAGAAGATGGAACGAGGACCAACTGGAGTCACAATGCTTAACGGACCAATGCTTTCTGACTTGAGCTCCTCTCTACCCTGAATACAAGAGACCCTAATAGTTAGGCAGCAGTATCATCGCTGCTATTCAGCATGAAGAAGTTACAGAAAGTGGACCTTCATCCTTCTGCGACCCCTAGGATTAAGGGTCCTCTTGTAAAAGGGAAAGGGGAGATATGTGGGAAGCATTCAAACCAGAGTGACTCCAGTTTGAATAAGGGCTAAGAAAAATGAAGCTGGATCACCAACCAGCAATTAAGGGCTGCACAGCCTGCAATCACCTTGCTAATGATAGCTAGTAATAATGATACTTTCTCTTTTACAAAAAAGAGAAGGCGGGCATGTTGGGAAAAAGCTGAGTGTTGGGAGAAACTGAGGCAGGGCTTGCATGTCTGACATAATGTCCTCTGGATTGTGTCTAGAATTACTGGCTCCTTGCTTCTAGCCTTCCTAGGTTCCTATTTCCATTATCTCAAGTAGCAGAACATGTTCCATATGAATGCTAAACCATCACAGTTGTAAATCATGTGCTTAATGCAATGTGTCCTTTCCACCTCCACATTCTCACCACCTGTTTCTTTGTTGGTTTACCGATAAATAGCATGGGCTCCCAGCGCTCAGGGCCCCTGTAGCCTCCACAATGGCCCCCTGGTGTCCCACTTTTCTCTCTCAAACTGTCTTTTTCTCAATCCTTTGACTCTGCTGGACTTTGTCACCCCCACAACTTGGTGCTGGGTCTGATCACCCCAAAAGACAATAGATTTGAAAAGAAAACAGAGCTTCTTGGCTCTGGCTGCATTGGGGAAATTCGAAAAAGTATCAGTGCCCAGCCCCTCCACCCCAGAGAGTGTCAGCGAATTGGTCTGGGCGTGTTGGAATCAACTGAGAGCTTTTACACAACACCACTGCCCAGGCCCCACCTGAGCCCCACGAAATTAGACATGCTGGGGGCGGGGCCCAGGCACTGATGTATTTTGAAGCTTCCCCAGTTGAGTTGATTCTAGCTGGAACTGAGAACCACCCCTATCTCCACCCACAGAAGGGCCAAGGAAGGCCATCTGCAGTGGAATGGAGTTGGGAGAAGGCAGAGGCATGGTCTCATAGAAAGGGGGATCACTGAGTGGGGTCATTCCCCAAACCTGTCACATCTGTATAAATCCTATCGTTAAACTCTCCTCAACATGTAAATTATACTTTAGCTAATTTAATAAATGGAGGTGTTCTCAACATCTTCCTCCAAAAGCAAAAAACAAAAGCAGCTATCGTCAGTTACCTTGTGTGAGTGTCACCTGCTTCCTGCCAGATCCTGACTGATGTGCTGTGTTAGGCACCTGGTTGCAAAAAAATCAGGTGGTCTGGTTGCCACAAGCATGTGGTATAAGGCAACACCTGGACAAGAGCTGGACTTGAAAGCTGTTCATGAGCCTAAGTTTAGAAAACGCTTCTGCTGCCAACCCTCCTTTCCCATGCCTCTCTCAGACCAGAATGGTCATGTCTTCCTGTGCTGCTTTTGGCTCTGTTCTCTCCATGCCCTTTACCTGCCCCAAATCTGCAGCCCAAATGCCAGTAGAGCACCAGTGTCTGACCACCCTCCACCTCAGGTCCTGGTGGGTATGTGGCAGTGGACACCACACCCGCCTCCACCCAGAACAGTGCCTTGTGGCGTCCCTGGGTAGAAGACTTCAGACAGGGCAGTGTCATCAAAAAGGGAACAGCAAACTATGCTTGACGTTTCCAGGACAAAGAACGATGACTACTCATTAGCTTGATGGATTTTATGCATTGTTATTTTTGCTTTTTGGTTGATTAATTACACAAAGTGCGTAAAACTTCAAGTATGCAGGTGGATACATTTTTATACATGTATGCACCTGTGAAACTGCCACTCTGAAAAAGATAAAGAAACTTCCAACATTTCAGGAGACTCCCTGCACACCCCCTGCTGGCATTGGTAATTATCCATATGGGTCTACAGCAACTTCAATTCTTGCCTCCTCCGAAGAAAGAATTTGACTGAGGGGCATAAGGCAGAAGGAGAGACCAAGGCAAGTTTTAAAGCAGAAATGAAAGTTTACTTAAAAGCTTTAGAGCAGGAAGGAAAGGAAGGAAAGTACACTTGGAAGAGAAGCAAGTGGGCGACTCGAAATACAAGCGCATGGTTTGACCTTTTGACTTGGGGTTTTTATACGCTGGCATGCTTTTGGGGTCTTGTGTTGCTTCTCCCAACTCCTGAGATCTTATCAGGAAACTGATGATCACCAGTATCAGGTGTTTCCTATCTATTAGGACCATGTCGTTCCCTGGTGCCAGCTGTGATCAATTATTACTTAGCCAGTTCACAACTGCCTGACTGTGACCTGCTGGTTGCCTGACTTTTCTGGTGTGTGTATGGGAGGAGCCCTCTCCTGCCCTGTTCATACCTGAGTAGCTACCCACGGTAACACTCCCAGTCAACTCTCCCTGCTCCCCACCCCCTGCTAAGGGCTACCGTTATTTTTCATTCTATCACCATAGATTAGGTTATACTTATTCTTGAACTCCATGTAAATGGAATCACCTATTATGTACTCTTTTATGTCTGGCTTCTTCCATTCAACATAGTATCTGTGAGAATTATCTGTGTTATTACATGCAGCAATAGTGTGTATTTTTCTTGCTATGTGGAATTTCCTTTATACATATATCACAGATTATCCATTCTTCTGTTTTTGTTTGTTTGTTTGTTTGAGACAGAGTCTTATTCTGTCTCCCAGGCTGAAGTGCAGGGGCACAATCTCGGCTCACTGCAACCTCTGCCTCCCAGATTCAAGAGAGTTTGCCTCAGCCTCCAGAGTAGCTGAGACTATAGGTACCTGACTGATTTCTGTATTCTTAGTAGAGATGGGGTTTCACCATGTTGACCAGGCTGGTCTTGAACCCCTGACCTCAAGTGATCCATCTGCCTTGGCCTCCCAAAGTGTTGGGATTACAGGCATGAGCCACCGTGCTTGGCCCCATTCTACTGTGAATAGACATTTGTGTTCTTAACAGTTTGGGGCTATTATGTATACAGCTGCTATGAACATTCTCAAACACATCTTGAACACAGGCAGTAATTTCTCTTGGGAATAGACCTAGGAGTGGAATTGCTGGATCATAGGATAGACACATGTTTTACCTTTAGAAGACACTGCCAAGTTTCCAAAATGATTGCACCAATTTATATACCCACCAGCAATATATGAGATTCTCATGAATACTTGTTAGTATCAGTTTTTCTCATTTTGCCAATTCTGAGAAGGGTGTGGTGGTATATCATGAGGTTTTAATTTGAATATTTCATATATTATTAAAGAAACAAATGAATTTATAAACCAAAAAAATCAAGGAGTTCCTTATGTAAATTGCCAACTTATTCCCAATAATCTTTTCTTAACTTTTCCCCAATATTACGAAAACTTTAAAATACAGCAAAGATGAAAGAATTTTACAGTGACATGTATCCCACCATTTTTGTTCTTGTTTAATCACAGATCTACCCATCTCTCCATTCTTGCATCCATCCACTTTACTTTTTTTTTTTTTTTTGAGATGGAATCTCCCTCTATTGCCCAGGCTGGAATGCAGTGGCACAATCTCAGCTCACTGCAACCTCCACCTTCTGGGCTCAGGTGATTCTCCTGCCTCAACCTCCTGAATAGCCAGGATTACAGGCACCTGACACCATGCCCGGCTAATTTTTGCATTTTTAGAAGAGATGGGGTGTCACCATGTTGGCCAGGCTGGTCTTGAACTCCTGACCTCAGGTGATCCGCCTGCCTCAGCCTCCCAAAGTCCTGGGATTACAGGTGTGAGTCACCATGCTCGGCCCATCCACTTTACTTCTCTGAAGCATTTAAAATTAAATAGACATCATTACACCCCCTTCTTAAATACTTCACCATGCATATTATTACTAGAGTTTGATATTTCCTCATTTTTTCTTTCTAATCTTAGTAAAATCATATAAAACTTACTATTCGAACCATTTTTAAGTATATAGTTCAGTAGTGTTAAGTACATTCATATTGTTGTGGAACCAATCTCCAGAACTTTCTCATCTTACAAAACGACAACTCCATACCTGTTAAAAAACAATGTCCCATTCCCCCTTTCCACAACTCCATACCTGTTAAAAAAATAACGTCCCGTTCTCCCTTGCCCCCAAGCCCCTGGCAACCAACATTCTACTTTCTGTCTCTATGAATTTGACCACTCTGGGTACCTCATATACATAGAATCACACGGGGTTTGTGACAGGTTTATTTTACTAAGCATAATGTCCTCAAGTTTCTTCCCTGAAGTAGTATGTAATAGAATTTCCTTTCTTTTTAAGGCTGAATACTATTTTATTGTATGTACTCAAATTTTTTCTTTCGATGTGAAATTTAAATTCAATTAAATGAAGAAGAAACCCCTTAAGTGCACATCCACTAAGTTTCAACAACGTGTAATCCCAGATCACCCCCAAATGTTCCAGCACATCTCCTCTCAATTCATCTTTGTCCTCACCATTCCTCCTTGAGGCAACTGCTCTTCTGAGTTTAAAAAAAAAAAAAAAAATGTTTACTTTAGGTTTGGAGGTACATGTGAAGGTTTGTTACATAGGCAAACTTGTGTCAAGGGGGTTTGTTGTACAGATTATTTCATCACCCAGGTATTAAGCTCAGTACCCAATAATTATCTTTTCTGCTCCTCTCCCTTCTCACACCCTCCACCCTCATAAGTCCCTGTGTCTGTTGTCCCCTTCTTTCTTTCTTTTTTTTTTTTTTTTTGAGATGGAGTCTCACTTTGTCACCCAGGCTGGAGTGCAGTGGCATGATCTTGGCTCACTGCAACCTCTGCCTGCTGGGTTCCAGTGATTCTCCTGCCTCAGCCTCCCGAGTAGCTGGGATTACAGGCATGCACCACCACGCCTGGCTAATTTTTGTATTTTTAGTAGAGATGGGGTTTCACCATGTTAGCCAGGCTGGTCTTGAACTCCTGACCTCAGGTGATCTGCCCGCCTTGGCCTCCCAAAGTGTTGGGATTACAGTCATGCGCCACCGCCCCTAGCCTGTTGTTCCCTTCTTTCTGTTCATGAGTTCTCATCATTTAGCTCCCACTTATAAGTGAGAACATCTGGTATTGGGTTTTCTGCTCCTATGTTAGTTTGCTAAGGATAATAGCCTTCAGCTCCCTGATTTTTCCACTATGGATTATTTTTGCTTTTTCTGGATCTTCGTATAAATCCAGTAATCTTTAAGTGTTTTCTTTCATTAGGTATATAGCAGACTAGGGAAGCAAAAAACAGACAAAAAACCAAGATACTGAATGAGAAGCCTCTGCTAATTGATTTTCAACCAGAAAGAGATGACACAGGGACTGCTAATTTAAATTTAGTTTAAATCAATAGGAAGTCTTATTAAGACATCCAAACTCAAACACAACATTTTGGCAAAATCGTCCTTTAAGAATGCTAGTTACCTTTTCACTTATCAATTCAATGACTTACATGAACGACATGGTTTGGCTGTGTCCCCACCCAAATCTCATCTTGAATTCCCACATGTCGTGGGTAAGACCTGGTGGGAGGTAATTGAATCATGGGGGCAAGTCTTTCCCATGCTGTTCTGCTGATAGTGAATAAGTCTCGTGAGATCTGATGGTTTTAAAAAGAGGAATTCACCTGCGCAAGCTCTCGCTCTTTGCCTGCTGCCATCCATGTAAGACATGATTTGCTCTTCCTTGCCTTCCACCGTGATTGTGAGGCTTCCCCAGCCACATGGAACTGTAAGTCCAATTAAACCTCTTTCTTTTGTAAATTGCCCAGTCTTGGGTATGTTTTTTATCAGCAGCATGAAAACGGACTAATACAGTAAATTGGTACCAGTAGAGTGGGGCATTACTGAAAAGATACCCCAAAATGTGGAAGTAACTTTAGAACTGGGTAACAGGTACAGGTTGGAACAGTTTGGAGGGCTCAGAAGAAGACAAAAAGTGTAGGAAAGTTTGGAACTTCCTAGAGACTTGTTGCATGGATTTGACAAAAATGCTGATAACTATATAAACAATAAAGTCCCCGCTGAGGTGGTCACAGATGGAGATGAGTAACTTCTTGGGAACTGGAGCAAAAGTGACTCTTGTTATGTTTTAGCAAAGAGACTGGCAACATTTTGCCCTTGCCCTAGAGACTGTGGAGCTTTTAACTTGAAAGAGATGATATACGGCATGATATCTGCCAGATGATATCTGGCAGAAGAAATTTCTAAGCAGCAAAGCATTCAAGAGGCGACTTGCATGCTGTTAAAGGCATTCAGTTTTATAAGGGAAGCAGAGCATAAAAGTTCAGAAAATTTCTAGCCTAACAATGCAATAGAAAAGAAAATTCCATATTCTGAGGGGAAATTCACACCAACTTCAGAAATTTGCATAAGTAATGAGGAGCCAAATGTTAATCCCCAAGACAATGGGGGAAATGTCTCCAGGGCATGTCAGAGGTCTTCATGGCAGCCCCTCCCATCACAGGTCCAGAGGCCTAGGAGGAAAAAGTGGGTTAGTGGGCCAGGCCCAGGGTCCCTGTGCTGTGTGCAGCCTAGGGACTTTGTGCCCTGCATCTCAGTTGCTTCAGTCATGGCTGAAAGGGGTCAACATAGAGCTTGGGCCATGGCTTCAGAGGGTGCAGGCCTCAAGCATTGGCAGTTTCCACATAGTGTTGAGCCTGCAAGTGCACAGAAGTCAAGAATTGAGGTTTGGGGACTTCTGCCTAGATTTCAGAAGATGTATGAAAATGCCTGGATTTTCATCCGGCATACATACATACAGGCAGAAGTTTCCTGAGGCTTCTCCAGCCACATGGAATTATATATCTGATTAAACCTCTTTCTCTCTCACTGCATGGAGAACCTCTACTAGGGCAGTTTGGAAGGGAAACATGGGGTTGGAACCCACACACAGAGTCCGTACTGGGGCACCACCTAGTGGAGCTGTGAGAAGAGGGCCACTGTCCTCCAGACCCCAAAATGGTAGATCCACTGGTAACTTGTACTGTGCACCTGGAAAAACTGCAAACACTCAACGCCAGCCTGTGAAAGCAGCCAGAAAGTACCCTGCAAAGCCAGAAGGGTGGAGCTGCCCAAGACCATGAGAACCCACCACTTGCATCAGCATGACCTGGATATGAGACATGGAGTCAAAGGAGATCATTTTGGAGCTTTGCCCCACTGGATTTTGGACTTTCTTGGGACCTGTTGCCCTTTGTTTTGGCCAATTTCTCCCATTTGGAATGGCAGTATTTACCCAATGCCTGTACCTGCACTGTATCTAGGAAGTAACTAACCTGCTTTTGATTTTACAGGCTCATAGGTGGAAGGGACTTGCCTTGTCTCAAATGAGACTTTGGACTGTGAACTTTTGAGTTAATGCTGAAATGATTTAAGACTTTGGGGGACTATTTGGAAGGTATGATTGGTTTTGAAATGTGAAGATGTGAGATTTGGGAGGGGCCAGGAGTGGAAATGATATGGTTTGGCTGTGTCCCCGCCCAAATCTCATCTTGAATTCCCATGTGCTGTGGGAGGGACCCTGCAGAAGATAACTGAATCATGGGGGCAAGTCTTTCCCATGCTGTTCTTGTGACAGTGAATAAGTCTCATGATATCTGATGGTTTTAAAAGAGGAATTCCCCTGCATGAGCTCTCTCTTTGCCTGCTGCCATCTATGTAAGATGTGACTTGCTCTTCCTTGCCTTCCACCATGATTGTGAGGCTACCCCAGCCACGTGGAACTGTAAGTCCAATTAAACCTCTTTCTTTTGTAAATTGCCCAGTCTTGGGTATGTCTTTATCAGCAGCATGAAAACAAACTAATACAATGAATGTACCAGGACGCTAGATTCCAAGCTGTGCTCCTTGAAACCCCTAGGACTTTACATTTAAATCAAATCCATGAAGTGGCCCAAGGGGATCTTCAGAAACTTAGGAGGGAGCTTAAAGCTTAAAAATTGTAAAAGCCATTCTCCTAAATCAGTGAGATTTAATGATTCAAAGGAACTTAAAAATTATATCATCAAACATTTTTACCTTCAGGTGAAGAAACCATGGACAAGTCTTGTTTCCTAGGACCTTCTGACAGGGCCTCTACTGATCTTGAGTGCAGTCCACAGGTCTAAAGGAGGAAGGATGGACTGGCTGCTGGCCTGCCAACTGCAGGGGTTCATGTGGCTTGGTCTGCCTTACCAGTGTCCAGGTTGAACCCCTCATCACTAGTGTAATTCCTCAGTCAAGCCTATGTAAATCCAAGTGCTTATTTAAAAATGAGTTACTTCAAATCAGCTTGCAACATGATGATGATGACGACGATTACTATTATCATTCTTGAGACAGGGTCCCACTCTGTTGCCCAGGCTGGAGTGCCAGGGGCATGATCTCAATTCACTGCAGCCTCCACCTTCTGGGCTCAGGAGATACTCCCACCTCAGCCTCCTGAGTAGCTGGGACTATAGACGTGTGCCACCACACCCAGCTAATTTTTATGTATTTTTTTTTTTTGTAGAGATGGGGTTTCACCATGTTGGCCAGGTTGGTCTGGAATTCCTGGACTCAACCAATCCACCTGCCTCAGCTTTCCAAAGTACTGGGATTATAGGCATGAGCCACCACGCTTGACCCAATTACTTTTAATAATAATAGTGCATGTGATGTTGATTAACATTAGAGAAACTCATGATTAAAAGGGCCCTCTGAAAGGCCCCAGGCAATGATTTTGAACCTTCTCTTTGGGCATGTACTATTTTCAGAAGCTGATGAAAACTCTGGACCTTCCTCCCAGAAAAATGAACACACTTCCAGACACATTCCTTCCGGCCCAAAATTTCAGGGGGTGTATAGACTCCTTGAAGCCGCTACTTAAACTCCAGATTAAGTATCTGTGTTCTTCAGCATACACCCTGGGCAGAATTTTTCATCTGTCTTTGACAGAAGATCCAGATGGCAAAAACTTCATGGTTCATCTTTCCACCTGCCTGGTACACATCTTTTTATTTTAAACTTACTTATCTCATTAACACAGATGTAAAACAACAATCACAATCCTTTGACTTATGCTAGAAAAGGAAATAAGGAGAACTGAGTTGAGTAGCCAATACCCATGGATAGGAGGGCACTTTTCCTGTCATTAATACCAAGACGATTGAGGTCCTCTCATCCCAGGCAAAGGGCAAAATGCACAAACCTAACAGCACTTTTTGCTCAGTTGCTCTGTGACATATTCCTGATTTTAGATGCAGGTAAACTAACTCCTAAAATGGACATTTAGTATTCATATATATACTAAATATTTAAGGTATGTGACCATCAGAAGTAATTTCATTACAACAAAGCATAAAGGAAAACATTTTTCAATAGTACAGGAAAATATACATAATGTGAGTTTCTCCAAGCCTTAAGAGGATGTGGGGAGCCTTAGGGGGTCACAGTAGCAGTTATAATTCTTGCTCCTACCGGCTACTGCAAGACTTCCAACTTCTTGTAAATTTCTCTCCAAACATTTCTCTTCCCAGGAAGTGTCTCTCAGCGCTGGTGGTGCCGGACATGATGTCCTACACCATGATTTCCACCAGGTGGCAGCGCTATGTCAACAGGCACTGCCTTCAATTTCCGTAGGGAACCCTCCTCCCAGTGAGACAAAGAAAGTCTTTCTCCCTCTGCATTACTATCAGAGAGTCCCTAAAGAGACTAAAGTTTTGTTTTGCTTTGTTTTGTTTTAATGATACAGCTTGTTAAGCCCTTGTCTCTCCGTAGGTGTCAGACAGGCCCCTGAAAATCAAATCGGAGACATGGCCATCGGGCTGTCTTCAGAACTGCCTTGCCCTTCTAATGACAAAGGCTTTTCTCCCTGATTTGAGGTTAGAAAAAAAATTACAAAGATGACAGGCTTTGCTGCTGGCTCTTCTCACCACTGGGTTGGTTGAGAGCTTGGGAATAAGACAGAGCTTGAGTGAGTCCAATCTCTGCCACTCACTAGCTATGAGACTTTGGGCAGAGTAACCCCTCCAAGCCTCTGTTTCCTCATCTGTAAAATGAGGAGAATGATGGTCCCTACCTCATACGGCTGATGTGCAGATTAAATGAGAGTCTAGCATAATCTCTGGTACATGAGATGCATGTAATCAAAGATAGAGCTGATTGTGATAACCATGTAGACCTACAGAAGTGATACAATTGCTACTAGTGGTTATTTCTGGTGGCAGGATCAGAGACGATTTTTAATTTCTTGTTTTTCCAAATTCTCTTCAGCAGGCATGCATTGCTTATATAATCATGAAAAGAGGCAATTAAAATATAATAGATTGCTGATCCCCTGTTCTTGATGATTCCTCTGAAACACTGAAACTTTCTCTACGGCTCAATGAACTCCCCAAGGCTGGGCCTATGTCTTACCTACTTTGGAGTCTTTAACATGAAACACATAATTTGACACACAGTAGGCAGTCAATACTCATTTCCTGAAAAAAATCTCAAAGGCAATTGCTTCAGGTTTTAATTCCTCAGTGTAACTAAACATCTTTTCTTCCTCCAAGAATTCTCTTTTCTCACTTAGATCCAACTGCTAATCCTTTTGCCAAATTAATGAAATCCTCTCCAGATTCTGGTTTCTCCAGACACAGAACCAGTGTCTGTCCTCCAAATTCCTTCGACTACTGAGTTGGTTTTAGGCGGTGATATAGTTTGTCTGTGTCCCCACCCAAATCTCATTGTGAATTGTAGCTCCTATAAATCCCATGTGTCGCGGGAGGTAATTGAATCATGGGGGTGGGTCTTTCCCATGCTGATCTCGTGATGGTGAATGAGTGTCACAAGACCTGATGGTGTTTTAAAGGGGTGTTCCCCTACACAAACTCTCTCTTCCCTGTTGCCATGTAAGATGTGACTTAGCTTCTCATTCGCCTTCCACCATGATTGTGAGACCTCTCCCAAGCCATGTGGAACTATAAAGGAAGCCTCTTTCCTTTATGAATTACTCAGTTTCAGGTATGTGTTTATTAGCAGTATGACAACAGACTAATACAGGCAGGTTTCCAGAAAGCGTTTTACCTGAGTTCCCAGAATTCATGCTGGGGGTTGTATGGGGAGGGAGGGGGGCAGGGGTGGTTAGATCATTGAGTTGAGATCAAATCTTTTCATTAGCTAAATGAAGACCTAAGAGTCAGAATAACATAGATTATATAAAGAAGATTATAAAAGGAAATAGACATTTCTAAAAATGTATTATATTTTAAATTGAAACCCATAATGAAGAGGATGATTGTTCTTTACCCATGGACAGAACACAGGGTTACTGATGATTACACTTGGCTATTGCTGTCATTTGGTTCTTTTGATCTTCACTTTGAGTCAATGGAACTGTTCAGGCATTCTCTAAGGAGGACAGAGACAAGTATGACACTGCATCAGCATTTCTTCTACAAAAGAAAAATCAAAATAAATGACATTCGCCCATAGCAGCTGATATATTTTAATTCTTTCCTCATACTATTAACAAACATGAGACTTTCTCTTTCCAGGGAAATTGGATCTGTATGGGAATCCAAATTACAGCAGAGTTATACTGAGGGACAGCCCCTGAGAAGCATAGAAATTGCCAAAGTGGCCTCTTTTACACAGAATCTGGATATTCAGTTCTTCCTTTGATCCCATGTTACAAACTAGATTATTCTTTGCTTTAGATGTCCAACCATTCAGACTCCTAGCTGGGTCTTACAAGTTTCTAGGTCAGGAGGGAGTCGTTGGGTGGCAGGGGGTGGCTCTGTGGTTGCTGGTTATGTGGGGAACATGTGGGAAGTGCAAGGAGAAAGGAAAGTTCCAGGCTTGCACACGTCAGTCGGGGCTGGTTTCTGTTCCTGTAACCTAAGATTTCAGTTGACATGGTGCCAATTCCCTGGCAGGCATGCAGAGAAGCCTCTGTTCTCTCTGCCGCGCTGTGGCATCTCACCTGGACACCTGGCCCCTGAAGCAGAGATATTTCTGCTGTCACCACAGCTCCTCTCTCCAGACTGTTCAGATCTGGTCCTTGTTGGATGGAAGTGCACACACTGTCTCTGCCTGTCCCCAGGGAGCAAGACGTAAACTTCCTCCTTCATCATTCAGGCAAAAACGGAATAAATAGATGAACACCAAATTATGCAAATCTCCGTCATGCAGGCCAGGTTGCCAAACATGCCCAGACCTGCTTAAGCGGAGAAGTAAAGGCTGATCGAGCTCACATCTAAAATCCTGGGTTATAAGGAAAATTCCAGCTGACTTGGAACACAGCCCCAACTCCTCCCACATGATACCAGCAAAGAGCTGGTCCAGGAAAAACTCCACTTGTTCAAAGATGAGTCATCAAAAAGGAAGACATACAGGATCTCTGCAAATGTAGGAAACGGATAGGAAAAACCAGTGGCAGATGTGGAATACTCACCAAGAAGAGGCTGTCATGGAGCAGACACTAGTCGTAACCAAGCAATTGCCAGGCACTTAAAAATTTAATGAAATGGTTGCCTCTACGAAGGAAAAGGATAAAGTGAGCTCAGGGAAAGGATGGTAAGATATCAGGAGGGGGAACATGGGCTCAGAAGAAAAGTGAAAAAGAAAAGAAAGGCAACTAGGGCTAGTCAGGGTTCTCCAAAAAAAAAAACAAAAAACAGAACCAATATGATATCTATCTATCTATTATTTTGTATGTGCATATAAAATATATATAATATGTGTGTGTGTGTATATCTTACCTAACCAAACCAATGCGATGATGATTCAAATCAAATTTAACAACAAATCCTAAACTAGAGTGACCTACTCCCCTTCGGATCGTCTCTTTGTAAGGGAGAATGGCCATGAACGTCCTTCCATCAGGGATGAGGGTCTTTGCTCCCTGCATTGCCTCCTGTAGTCACTGGCATTGATATCAGTGAATCTAAACTCCCATGAGTGGGTCATAATGAATCCTAGACTGATATGAGATTTTATCCTAGCTATCTGAAATAAGAATGACTGCTCTCCCTTGCCCCCAGAACTTCTAAACAGTCGGCTAAGCCCAGGACCCTGGGGACATGGGTGAGATCAATATGGCAGACTTGCCTCACTGCATGACTTGAAGTCCTGTCAATAGCAGCCTTAATTTTAAATGTGATAGGAATCAAATTAAATGGACTTGGTCCCTCTGTTGGTCAGACGAATCAGAGCAGCTGATGAGGTAGCATACTCATGGGAAAATGTGAATTTGGCCAAGGATCCGTCAGGCTTTGTGGTGGATTTTTGTGACAGGCAATTTGCCACGGGCTCTGATTGCCTTTTCGTGCTCTTGCTGGGGATGACAAGAATGCAAGGTCCTGACTGTTCCTTGCTTGAGACATTTCTCAGGGTTGTGTTTGCAGTAGACAGCCTTGACAAAGCAATATCCGCCTGCCCCAGACAAAGAGGCAGGCTTGCTCATTACTTACTGTTAAATTGGATGTTCCCAAGCTCAGTGTTCCTTAGTTGCAGTACAAACACACTGCGTGTACAGTAACCACCTGGGCCCCTCCACATCACCCCTGTGGAACTTGGGGACATGGAAAACCAATGCTAACTAACACAAACCTCTTGCAACTTGTTCTGTCATGAGTAGTGTAGTCCTTTGTCTCTGATCCAGTCTCATGTCATCTGCCAGCATCCATGAAACTGTAACAGGCTTACTAGCTTGTAAGATGGGCAAAATTCCAGACTTTCACAGATTCCAACACACATGACCCAAGTAGGGCCAATCAGGGATTCTTCCCAAAGATATTTCCTCAAGAGCGCTTCCCCAGAGTTCTTTCCCGCTGATAGATGGGTGATGGGAAAATGCCATCCATTTTCTCTCTCTCTCTCCTTCTTCATTAGTTTATATACAAGTTGTTGGAGGTTAATTTTACAATTTGGTCTTTTGGTAACAGAATATTTAGAGGGACTGCGATCAAATTCGAGTAATGAATATAGCCAGAGATAGATACAATTGTTGTTGGCACTGAGTATCTTTTCATTTGGGAGAAAGGGTAGGAATATCTTTACTGGTAAGAAGGATAGCTATATTTTGTTCATTGTTGTATAGAAGTTCAGATATGTGTAGGAGGGTGCATATGGAAACTCAGTAGCCAAAGGGGTGGGTTGTGACAGTTACCACTTTAGTGCCTCTGAATTCCAAATCCACTCTTCGTTATCCTCCTTTGTGATACTGGAGCTGAATCCTGCAAACATTTCTTTGCCTGCTAGCACGATACTAAGTGCTGTCATTGGAGGGCTCTGGAGGGGCACTGCGGGAAGAAGAGGCTCCCCTCCTTTCCTCTTGCTCCCGCTCTTGACTGGTGCATGGGGCATCCAGGGATGCTCATCCCTGGTGAGTTTCCTAAGGAGTTCTGCTAGCACCTCAGTCAGCTCTCCAGCAAATTTAGCAGCAACCCCACAGGCAGGTTTTCACCAAACGCTGCTGAAGCCCCAGATGGTGGCCCAGTGTATCTCATAAACGCTCCAGCAGTTGGCTCCCCTGAGTTTCAGTAACACACCACGGGTGAAGTCCTAGTGAGTGCCTACGCCTCAGACAGCAGCTTCTCAGTGAGTGTTGTCAGCCCCCACCCCGCCGCCCCCACCGATGCATGGGTTTCTTGCATGCCAGCCCGGCCTGAAGCACTACAACAAATTTCTTTGCCATCCTGCGGGCTCTAGTCACACCATCTCCAATGGTGTCTGGGTCTCATCCCTGGGGAGACCCTTTTCCAAGTTGGTTCCTTCCTTGGGTTCTCTGCTTCAGCCCTAGAGCTAGTGCCTGCCACCTATATCCACGATTCCTGGTTTTTGTTTGTTTATTGTTTTTGAGACGGAATCTCACTCTATCGCCCAGGCTGGAATGCAGTGGCGCGATCTCGGCTCACCGCAACCTCCACCTCTCGGGTTCAAGTGATTCTCCTGCTTCAGCATCCAGAGTAGCTGGGATCACAGGCGTGTGCCACCACACCCGGCTCATTTTTGTATTTTTAGTAGAGACAGGGTTTCGCCATGTTGGCCAGGCTGGCTTGTATTTTTTTATTGTGGTAAAACATACATAACATTTATCATTTTAACCATTTTTAAGTGTACAATTCATGGACGTTAGATACAGTCACAGTATTTTGCAGCCATTACCACTATCTATTTCCAAAACTTTTCTATCATTCCAAGGTGAAACTGTATACCCATTGTAATAGTCTGTTCTCACACTGCTACAAAGATACCACCTGAGACTGGGTAACTCATGAAGAAAAGAGGTTTGATTGATTCACAGTTCTGCGTGCCTGAGGAGGCCTCGGGAAACACGTTCATGGTGGAAGGCGAAGGGGAAGTTAGGCAGATCTTCTCTTCACAAAGTGGCAGGAGAGACAGGAAAAGAGAGAAGAGAGCCACACACTTTTAAACCATCAAATCTCATGAGAACTCACTCACTATCATGAGAATCACCTCTATGATCCAATCATCTCCCATCAGGTCCCTCTCTTGACATGGGATTACAATTTGAGAGGAGATTTGGGTGGGGACCCAGAGCCAAACCTTATCACCCATTAAACAATAACTTCCCATTCTCCCCTTCCTCCAGCTCCTGAAAACCTCCATTCTACTTTCTGTCCCTATGAATCGACTATTCATGGTACGTTGTATAAATGGCACCATACAATATTTGCCCTTTTGAGTCTGGCTTATTTCGTTTCGCACATAATGTCTTCAAACTTTATCCATGTGGAGCATTTGTCAGAATTTCATTCCATTTTACGGCAGAATCACATTTCATTTTGTTTATCCATTCACCTGTTTCAGTAACCTTTAGACTTCTTTTTATCCCTTAGTGGCTAACCCCCTATTATTAGTTCATGATTATTTATATTACACTTTCCCTGTTGACATTGTATAGCTCCTGTCTCCTGCCTGATACATCTGTCTTAGGAAACTGCCTTTCCATCCCTGTGACTGACAGGGCCATTCATGGAACCTCATTTCCCTCACCATATATAGTATTGGCCCATCACTCTGATAATAGTGATGGGTCCCAGGATAGGCACAAAACCAACCAGCAGCAATCCCATGCCCTCCCCAGGATGGAAAGATGAGTACTGGGAAAAAGCTTTTCACTGGGATTGCCACACTGGTGTTCTTGAGGCCACATTCCCAGATACGTATATGGTCTCATCTTGTGGTAGGAGAAATTGAGGCCAACAGACAAACAGCAGTAGAGACGAAAGTGAAAAATGGAGACGTTTCTCATATACCTGGAGAAAGTGCAGCATGAGAAAGTTAAAATTTAAGGAAGTGAGAGCGCAAATAAGAGAGTGAGAAAGAGCAGCTGGATGTGCAGAGGACATATCAGGAGATAGCAGATCATGATACCATGAACATCAGGCTGTCAAGGGAGCATTTTCCAAAAGAAGGAATGAGTAAAAGTAGCCTGCAAAATGCCACTGGCTTGGGCACCAGGTTATCGTTGACCTTGGTGACAGCAGAGGCAGCATGGCCTGGCCTCGGTGCCTCTCCACGGCCATCTCCGGCACCCCGGAGACGCCATCCTCTGGCCATACTTGCCATTCTGCAGAGCTGCCACAGCTGTCAAGCTTCTCCATTTTCCTTGACCCATTCCCATTTGTCCTCTTGACCAATTCTGACGGATTCTCCAAAATTCAGCTCAACCTTAGATCTCCAGGTTAGTTTCTCACTCCCAAAGAGGAGGAGATGCTCCCCAGCTCTTTGTGTGTTCCTTCCTTTGATAGCCTGTGATTACACTGTTTACTGTGCATGTCTGCCTCCTCCTCCAGTCTGTGAGCTCCTTAAAAACAGGGACTCTGCCTTATGCATCTTTGTATTCTAAGCACTCAGCCCAAGGCCTGGCTCTGAAATGAGCTCAGTGCACATTAATGGATCAATGCCTGGAGGGAGGCACTGGTTGATCTGATCCTTTTTTAGAAAAACAGGATCTGGTTGCCATGGCGCTGAAAGAGCGCTTTCTGTACCTGCTGGTTTCAGGATGAGCAAATCACTTTCAGCTGACCACACTGTGGCATCTGGCCAGCAGGATCTGCAGAATCCAGCAGGATGGATGCCGAGCCAACCCTGAGATGGAAGAGACACCTTTCTTTCTCCCGAGCAGGTAAACTATTGAATAATATCAAAGAATTTCATTTTTTCTAACCCTGAAAGATTTAAAGGTCTCCTCTTTTGTCAATATGCCCCAGCTCTCCTGCCAGTTTTCTCTCGCCTCCTGCACAGTTTTTCTGTCTCCTTATCTGCTGCTACTCTAAGATAGGGCTTTAGCCTATAGGCCAAATCTGGCCCACCACCTGTTTTTGCAAATAAAGTTTTATTGGAAGACAGCCATACCCATTTGTTTACGTTTTGTCTATGGCTGCTTATACTTTACAATGGTAGAGCTGTGGCAGAGATTGCATGCCTGCAAAACAACATGTTTAGTATCTAGCCCCTTGCAAAAAATAAAAAATTTTCTGATCTGTATACTAGAGAACGAGCTTCAGTTGATAAGAGATGATAAGGAAATAGTGCAACTCAAAATGGGACAACAAGGGAAAGAGAAAGAAAAAAACAGAATATGTTTCTAGATTGTTGTGTGGGCAATGTATGGGAGATGAAGAATACTACAGTATTTACAAACCAGATAGTAAAAACTAAAACAAGAAAATAAGAGTAAGAGCCAAGGGAGGCTGAGGTAAGAGGATCGCTTGTGCCCTGGATCGGCTGATTGAGACCAGCCTGGGCAACACAGGGAGACCCTGTTTCTACAAAAAATACAAAAATATAGCTGGGTATGGTGACACATGCCTGTAGTCCCACCTACTTGGGAGGCTGAGGTGGGAGGATTTCTTGAGCCCAGGAGGCCAAGGCTTTGGTGAGCTGGGATTGCACCATTATACTCCAGCCTGGGCAAAGAGCAAGACCCTGTCTTAAAAAATTTTTTTTTAAAAAGAGCATTAAAAAAAGTGTACATATAAAATAACCACTGGAATAAAATTACAAACCTTTATAAATACAATTTTTAAAGTAAAAAAATACATTGCATAGAGAAAGAAACACAGCAGATATAATACATGATTAATATAAAGCAATGTGGCAGAATGGAGACCCAATATATCAGTTATATCAGTAAATATGAGAGGACTCATAAAAAGAAAACGTTTTTAATTTGACTCATCCTCTCAGCCTTCTTGGCTAGAACTCCCCATTCTCTCTTGAACCCATCCAATCAGGCTCCAATTCTCACCACCCCCACAGAAACTCTTGTCAAGATAACCAATGGCTTTTCAAGTTTCTGTTGCTCTCTTTCCAGTCCTCATTTTCCCAAGTCTCGCAGCAGCAGTTGACAAAGGTGATCCCGCTCTCCCCATCAAACACTTTTCTTTACTGATTTCTGGGATAGCACCTCTCCTGGAGCAGGGGAAGGAAGGAAGACTTCCTTTCCAGAGACTTCTCAGCATTTTTTGCTGGATTCTCCTCTTCCTGATCTAATGGAAGACTGGATTCTCCCAGGTCTCCTTCCATGGACCTCTTCTCTTTCCTCTCTTCTCTTTTTCTCATAGTATGTTCCATCATTCCCCTGGCTTTCATGGACAGGCTGATGATCTCCAGATTTGTATCCCAGACCCTGAGGTCTTCCCTGAGCTTTAGACTCACAGACCCAACTGTCTACTCAGCTTGGCACTGGCATCCATCCTGCTGGATTCTGCAGATCCTGCTACACAGATGCCACAGTGTGGTCTGTTTGGGTATAGACTAGACCTCTCAAACCTAATGTATTCAAAGCTAAATTCCTGATTTGTCATTCCTGTTTTGTTTCCTCTACAGTCTTCCCCATCTCAAGAAGCAGCAGCACCATTCACCTCGTTGCTTTGTTGAACAGGGGGAGTCATCCTTGACCCCTCTCTCTCTCATAGTTTCTCAGGAAGTCCTGTTGGCTCTGGCCTGGCACAGTGGCTCACGCCTGTAATTCCAATGCTTTGGAAGGCCAGGGCAGGTAGATATCTTGAGCCCAGGAGTTCAAGACCAGCCTGGGTAACATAGTGAGACCCATGTCTCTATAAATACAAAACTTAGCTGGGCATGGTAGCGTGCACCTGTAGTCCCAGCTGCTTGGGAGGCTGAGAGGTAGGAGGATACCTTGATCCAGGAGGTCAAGGCTGCAGTGAGCCGTGATTGCACCACTGCACTACAGCCTGGGCAACAAGCGAGACCCAGTATGTGGGGGAAAAAAAAAAAAAAAAAGTCTGTTAGCTCTAACTTGATCACTCTTTAATCTGCTCCACCAAGATCTCTGAGGGCCGAGCCACCCTCCTGTCTGGTCTGGGCTACTCCTGTAGCCTCCTAAGTGGCTGCCCCTTGCTTCTACGTCTGCCCCCTGCTTTTTTCCTCCACACCTCCACCAGCGGGATGATTCTAAAATGCAGGTCAGATCATACCACCCCTGCTCAAAACCCTCCAACTGCTTCCCATCCACACTTACAGGAAAATACAAAGAACTCAATGTGACTTACACAACCCTATGTATTCTGGCCCCTGCCTCTCTCTCCAGCCTCATTTCCTACTTTTCCCTCTCCTTCACCACATTCCAGAGGCCCTGGCTTCTCTCCCGTTTCCAGGAGATGCCAAACACAGTCCTGCCTTAGGGCATTTCGCTGTCTGGAAGAGCCTTGCCCAGGCCTCAGTAAGGTTCTATTCTCACTGCATTCAGCTCTCTGCTCTTCTGAGGGGTCCTCATGACAATCATGTACAAAACAGCACTGCTTCACTTGCTGCACTCAAACATTACTTCACATTTCCACAGTGCTCATCACCACTTGACAGTACTTTGTATTAAACAGTTTTGGGTTTTTTTTTTTTTTTTTTTTGAGATGGAGTCTCACTCTGTTGCCCAGGCTGGAGTGCAGTGGTGCAATCTCGGCTCTCTGCAACTTCCGCCTCCTGGGTTCAAGCAATTCTCCAGCCTCAGCCTCCCGAGTAGCCGGGACTATAGGTGCCCGCTACCATGCCTGGCTAATTTTTTTGTATTTTTAGTAGAGACGGGGTTTCACCATGTTAGCCAGGATGGTCTTGATCTCCTGACCTCGTGATCTGCCCGCCTCGGCCTCTCAAAGTGCTGGGATTACAGGCATGAGTCACCGCACGTGGCCCAGGGTTGTTTTTGAAATGGGGTCTGTCACTCAGGTTGAAGTCCAGTGGCACGACCTTGGCTCACTGCAACCTCTGCCTCCCAGGCTCAAGAGATCCTCCCATCTCAGCTTCCCAAGTAACTGAGACCACAGGCACGTGCCACCACACCCAGTTAATTTTTTATATTTTTGGTAGAGATGGGGTTGTTGTCTAGGCTGGTCTTGAACTCCTGAGCTCAGGCAATCCACCTGCCTTGATCTCCCAAAGTGCTGGGGTTACAGGTGGGAGCCACCATGCCCAGCCTAAACACTTTTATTTGTCTTTCTTTCCTCTAAAATATAAACTCCCTAAAGGTGATGACTTTGTCTTACTCACTACTCTACTCTCAAAATGTGGCACAGTGCCTGAAAAATAGCAAGTGCTCAATAAATAATTGTTGAACGAATGAATGAATGGAGACATGGTCCTATTTTGGCCTGTGATTCAGTGTTTCCAAATTCCTGACAGAGTTTAATCTTTGGGAATCAGGAATGAGAAATTAAAATGTATAAGCAGTCTGGGGAATTTCTGAAATCCTAAATTAGGTACAGGTTGCCTCATATATGTTCATTTCTTTAAAAGATGAAACTATTCTGTCTGCTTTACAAAGGACTGTAGGCGGCTGGGAATCGTGGCTCACACCTGTAATCCCAGCACTATGGGAGGCCAAGGCAGGCGTATCACCTGAGGTCAGGAGTTCAAGACCAGTCTGGCCAACATGATGAAACCACGTCTCTACCAAAAATACAAAAATTAGCTGTGCGTGGTAGCACACGCCTGTAATCCCAGCTTCTAGGGAGACTGAGGCAGGAGAACCTGCTTGAACCTGGGAGGGGGAGGTTGCAGTGAACCAAGATCATGCCACTGCACTCCAGCCCAGGCAACACAGCAAGACTCCGTCTCAAACAAACAAACAACTGTAGGCTATAGTAAAGACGCCAACAGTGGAAAATGCCAGTGAACATTATCAGATTGTATTAGAATAACAACATTGGGATCTTCTAGCAAGATTACTACATGGAATTATGTGTCAAAGCTGCCAATTTAAGGACTTATTTTGCCTTCAAAACTTGTTATTTCTGGAACATCACTCCTAGGATTTGTATAAAGTATAATGTACATACAGACTTATTAGTATTTATTTGATTTGCCAGAAAACTCACTGTTAGAAGTAGTCATGCCAGGAACACACTCATAACACTCAGCAGCTACAGGCCAGGCTGGCTGATGAGAGGCTGAAAGCGCCTCATCTGTGCCCTTCCGAGAGTGGTTCCCAGAAATGTTGGCCTTAGCCTCTGACCCACTATCAGCGTTCTGTTCTCTTGCTCCTCCCTGATGTCAGTGGATTCATTTTTACCAAAAATGTTTTGGTGTTTATTGTTAAGCTTGAATTCCCACACAATGTTAGCACTTCCCCCATTTTCTTGATGTCTCAAATGATTTTTCTTAGGACTCAGAGTTCGGAGAAACATGCATTTCCAGACAAAAGCTGGGAAGAGACTCTTGCACAGAAACACTGTCTAAATGCACTTTCACCTTGGTTGCTGGCAAACAGGCATGTAGCAAGCTACAGTTTAGGACCTGACGCCGCTTTGAAGGTGTGTCAGCTGGACACAGAAAACGAGGTTACGGAAACAACGGTCCCAGCACGGCTCACTCTCCACCACTCTGTGCTCTCTCTCCATAGTCTTGTGGGGCTGGAGATGCAGTGGCTTAGAAGTGGGGTGACCTGGTTGTGATCAAAAGGCTCCTCCCTCTGTGCACCATCCATGGAAAATGTGCCTCATCTTGCACCACACACCAGTGGAAAAGGGAATTTTAGGAAAACTAGGACAAACAGAACTAAATAGAGCAGAGCCTCTAGTATGGGAAGAAGAGTGCTTAAAAATTACACAAATTACAAAATACAAAATAAATAGAACACACTATATGAAATGTAAAACTCTCATGCATCATTTTCTAAAGAACAGTACCAAAAGGCAAACAATATTACTTCCTCGTTAGAAAACAATTTGGAAAAATGGGTCTTTGTTGCATTTTTGATACAATTTGCTTCAGCAATGCCACTGATTGGAATTTACTCTAAGGACATGATTCTAAATGCACAAAAGGAGATTTATATATATGGATGTTGATTCAGCTCTTCCCTCTCTCCACCCAGAGCAGCCAGGCATGAGCTCATCCTCAAAGCTGGGCACATGGGGCCACTGTCCCAGGATACTGGGTGTTTGGCCTATAAGGGATGAGGAAAGGAACTGCTCTTCATTGCAAAGACAGTGGGGCCTGATAAAGCTGTTCTGGCTACTAGATGGCAGTTGTGTTTATCGAAGACTATTGGATGCCTGCCAAATATCCGTGTTAGTCCATTTTCACACTGCTATAAAGAAATACCTGAGACTGGGCCATTTATAAAAGAAAGAGGTTTCATTGACTCACAGTTCCACATGACTGGGGAGGCCTCGGGAAACTTACAGTCATAAGGTCATACTTTGGCAGAAGCAGAAGGAGAAGCAAGAACCTTCTTCACAAGGAAGCAGGAAAGAGAGAGGGCGCACAAAGGGGGAAGAGTCCCTTATAAAACCATCAGATCTCGTGAGAACTCACTCACTATCATGAGAACAGCATGAGGCAAACCGCCCCCATGATCCAGTCACCTCCCACCAAGCCCCTCCCTTGACAAGTGAGGATTAAAATTGAGATATTGAGTTTGGAACGCAGGAGGCGATGCTTCAGCCCTCTTGATGCTGGTTAGAATGTGCATCAGGTGACTCCTGTTTAGTCCTGGTTCCTGAACCACAGAGGGAATTGAACAGACTGGAGCTTATCCAGGCAGTATGACCATCAGGAAACTGCATTACTGAGGAAGTTCTGAGGGAGCTGGAACTAGACAGTTTAAAGCGATGGCCGGACAAGCAAGTGTCTCCTAGGAGCCAATGGCTAAGGGCAGAGGGAGCAGAGGGGTTGTGTATGGCCCCGGAGTGCAGAGCAAGTACTGGTGAACCGAAGTTAGAGGGAGGCAGATGTCTGTCTAAGACAAAGAATCTTCTCTGGGTCAGAGCTGCCCATGTGGACCGGAAGCCTGGGGAGGGAGTGAGCAGCACAACCTGAGAGAAGTTTGAGAGGAGGCTGAGGAGTTCCTCTGCTCCCCCAGAAAGTGTGGAGCAGGAACCACATCTCAGATGCTGCAGGACCCAGGTGAGTCATCAGGAGGAGTGCTTCAGCTACAGGCACACACATTCGAAATTAAAACTAACAGCAGCATCAATAAATACTGTGCAGTCCAAGCAAAACCTGCTGCGGAGGTGGGATTCAGCGATGCCCAACCTCTGCCGTGGAAAGTGGACGGGGTAGTATATTGGTTTCTTGGGGCTGCCGTAAGAAAGAACCACAACTGGGGGGCCTAAACCACAGAAACTCACTGACTCACGGTCTGGAGGCTGGAAGGCCAAGATCAAAGTGTTGGCTGAGCCATGCTCCTGCTGAAGCCACTGGGGGAGCCTCCGTGTAGTATCTGGGAGCCCCAGGCATTTGTGGTGTGTGGCAGCATCTCTCCAATCTCTGCCTCCGTCTTCACACGGCAGTCTCTGCTCTGTGTGTCCAGATTTCCCTCTTCTTACAAGTAGCTTGTCCTCCTGGGTTCAGAGGCCACCCTACTCCAGCAAGAGCTCATCTTCATTTAATTAAATGCATCTGCAATGACCTTTCCTGAATTAGGTCCTCCTCTGGGGTGACTTTCTCTTTTGGGGGGACACAATTCAGTTCCTAACAGGGAGTCTGAAGTCCACCCTGCTGGAGACTTGTCAGCCTGGAGTAACACTTCACTTTGGAGAGGCTTTTGGCTTATGCGTCGGTTTTTGCCTGTCTCATCTTTCTTGCTTAAATAAGCTTCCTCCTTCCCACCAAACTGCAAGGTCCGAGCACCATTTAGTGGCTGACCCACCTTCTCTTTGCTGAAGAGGAATACAGCATCTGGGATGCCATAAGTAAGAGCTGAGAGGGGCCTGGAGGACCTCTTCTGCTTGGAACCCTCTGGCTCAGAGGCTGTCACTGAAGGCTTCTGGAGGCAGAACTTGCGCCTAGCTCCCACACAGCCCTGGCTTTGCCCTGCTGATGATTTGTGGGTAGCTTCTGCCCTCTGCTGGACAGAGTGAAACATGCTCTCCTTCCGTTTCGGAGGACTCTTGTCTCCCTAAGTCACAAGTTCACAAACTCATAGAGCAGAAAAGGGCCAGAAGGTCAGCAGTCCCAGTCCCACTGTTCAGAGGCGGATAGTGAGGCCAGAGAGGGGAAAGGCCTTGTTTAAGATCACACAGATAGTTAGAGGAGGAGCTGGGACTAGAAATGGGTGGCCTTCCTTCCCACAGCAGGGTCTGGAGGTGTGGGGTCCTGGAGGAGAAAGAGAAGGCACAGGAGGAGGGTTGCACTTTACTCCTAGTAGAGACACCAGAAAGCAGGTAGGCAGTGTAACCAGGACCACCAGGTCAGCCCACTCACATAGGAAAATCCCCTATCAGGCTGTGTGAGTGATCCCAGCTTTGCCTAACTCCACAATCCTAAAAAGTCACCTATAAACAGAACCTTTGCCAATCAGATTATTTGCCCCTCTCCTACCTTCTCCTGTGTCCCAGATGCAGGTTTGTGGCTCTTACCAATCTCATCATAGGAGGCCCAGGGATAGTATAGTAGTTAGGGCAAGCGCATTGCGCTAACAAATAGACTCAAAATGTATTAATAGCTCACACACAAGGGAAGTTTACTTTTTGCTCGTCAATAGTTCAGTGAGCCTATCAGAAAAGGGAGGGGAATGGCCGGGCGCGGTAGCTCAGGCACTTTAGGAGGCCGAGGAGGGCGGATCACGAGGTCAGGAGATGGAAACCATCCTGGCTAATACAGTGAAACCCTGTCTCTACTAAAAATACAAAAAATTAGCCGGGCGCGGTGGCGGGCGCCTGTAGTCCCAGCTACTCGGGCGGCTGAGGCAGGAGAATGGCATGAGCCCAGGAGGCGGAGCTTGCAGTGAGCCAAGATCTTGCCACTGCACTCCAGTCTGGGCGACAGAGCAAGACTCCGTCTCAAAACAAACACACACACACACACACACACACACACACACACACACAACAAGATCGTCTCCAGTGACCCTTCCTCACTTGGGTCCACTGAGTCTCTGATAAATGGCTTAGTTATCAGCTTTGGTTTCTAAATTTGGTGGATGTGGAGACAGAACTGTGATCATCTTTGGTGCCCTATTAATTCTGGACTCTCTAAGTAGATAGCATGTGAGAGCAGAGTTCACCTTCTCCACTCTGAGAATGTTACACCTCTCCAGGATGGTGCCGAAGGAACCTCCACTCTGTCTAAATAGTGAGACATCCTCTGGCTGAGCCTGATCAGAACATGAAATTGAGGCAGGAAAAAAGTTTGGACCTGAAATTTTCTTTTTATCTTGAAACGGCAAGTGAATTTAGTCTTTCAACTTTCATTTCCTACTGGGAATTTCATAATGGTACATTGTTTCTATTACACTGTAGGGCATCTTATTGTTGGCATTTTATTATTGGGGAATCTTAGTTTGTCATTTAATCTCCCAGTGGAACATGGGATGAGCTCCATCAGACCATGTTGTTCTCGGACCAAGCCGAGGGTCAGGCTGCTGATTCTTGCAGGCCAATAACAAGAGGCAGATGAACTGGGAAGGAAGGAAGTGTATTTTTGTAACCAGGTACAGGAAGAAGACCTGAAAAATATCACCAGACCAACTCAAAATTATAGTTTTCCAGGGTTTATATACCTTCTAAGCTATACGTCTGCATGTAAGTGTGCATTCATCTAAAGACATAAGTGATTAACTTCTTCTAATCTATAACTAAGGTATGAAGACCTTCTTCTGGAGCCTCAGTAAATGTATTGAATCTAGATGGGTCCAAGTGCTGGGGTGATTACCCTTATCATATCTCCCGCTAAATCACGGGGGTTTGAGGAGTTCATTTAGACCTACAATAAAATTTGTGTCTTCAGACCCCCAGTAAAAACAGAGTCTCGCTCTGTTGCCCAGGCTGAAGTGCAATGGCGTGATCCCAGCTCACTGCAAGCTCCGCCTCCCGGGTTGAAGCGATTATCCTGCCCCAGCCTCCTGAGTAGTTGGGACTACAGGATCCCGCCACCACGCCTGGCTCATTTTTGTATTTTTAGTAGAGACGGAGTTTCACCATGTTGGAAAGGCTGGTCTCAAACTCCTGACCTCAGGTGATCCACCTGCCTCGGCCTCCCAAAGTGCTGAGATTACAGGTGTGAGCCACTGTGCCCAGCCGATATTTGTATTTTTAGTAGAGACGGAGTTTCACCATGTTGGAAAGGCTGGTCTCAAACTCCTGACCTCAGGTGATCCACCTGCCTTGGCCTCCCAAAGTGCTGAGATTACAGGTGTGAGCCACTGTGCCCAGCCGATAACAATGTATTTAATTCTAAATGGGTCCTGTTGAGAATTCCTTCCTCCTCTTGTCATGGTTCAAGGCACAAGAAAGGCTTAGGCAAAAACTTGGAATAGAAGCTTTTGTTCTATTCCAGCCTTTGTATAAGGTCACTGGCTCCTTCAATTTTCAATATTTAACTTAACCACTCAGTCAGTGCTGGAACAGTTGTTACGGAGGCCTGCCTGTTCAGCTGCTAGAGAGACCTAGGATGCCACAATGTGGATGGGTAGAATTTGGGGTGGGAAATAAACTAAGGAGGGAGTTTTCAGCCAAGGGTACAGTGTCCTTGGAGAGGATTTGATGTATACATTTTAACTGTTCCGGCCTCAGCTGATGCTTGGTTCATCTCCCAGGACTCTATTTTCCCCACAGTCCTCTCCAATGGGTGCTCCTTCATCCCTGGGCTGCTCTAGACCACAACCTCTGTGTCTTGGGTAAAACCTTGCTACACTGAAGTTCTTGGCTCTTCCAGTCTAGTCAGTGCCCACCATCTGCCAACCTCCTGCTCTCTGCCTTCATCAGTGAAGACCGTGACCATAGGCTCTCAGCTTCCTCCCCACTCGGAAGCCTCCCATGACCCTGGATGACATCAACATGTTCCCATGAAGGGCCATACTAACACCCAAGCCCGCCCTATTGCTTTAATCTCTTGACCTACAATCATCCCCATCTCCACCCACATTAATGACAATTCTCATGGCAAATAATGACAATTTATTCAGAAATGCACCATTTCTGAGATATAGGTTTATTCTCCCTAATCTGAAACTCTGAAATTTGAAATGCTCTAAAATCCAAAACCTTTTGAGCACCGATGTGATGCTCAAAGGAAACAATCATTGGAGTATTTTGGATTTCAGGTTTTCAGATTAGGGATACTGAACCTGTATAATGCAAATATTCCAAAATCTGAAAACATCTGAAATCTGAAATACTTCTGGTCCCAAGCATTTTGGATAAGGAATATGCAACCAGTATTACCTTCAACATCCCACTCTCTCTAACCGCAAACTCCCATCCTTCTAGCTCTCTAATTTACTTATTTCTTCACCTCTCCTTGCAAATGTTAAAGGAAAATAAATCTTGGGACCCCCAAAGTCAAAGTCACTAAGCCAAAGTGAAAAGTCAATCTAGGAACTGCAGGCAAACCTGCCTCTCATTATATTCCTAAACAAGATAGCTACAAAGATTTAAACAAACAAACAAAAAAACCTACATACCTCCCTCACAATTTGCCCACAAGAAAATTCCTTGTGAACAAAGGACAGAGAACTCAAAGTCATCCGTCTGCTCACGTGAGACAAATGCATATCTGATTGCTTCCTTTGCCCTTTGTTTCACTGAGCCAGGCTAAGGCTTAAGAGACTAGTCCTGTGAATTGTGTATGCAGTGAAAGGCTAATTAGAAACTCAAAAGACTGCAGCTGTTTTTCTCTTAGCTACCTATCACCTGGAAACCCCCTCCCTGCTTCCAGCCATCCCACCTTTCTGGACTGAACTCATATACATCTTACACATATTGATTGATGTCTCATGTCTCCCTAAAATGTGTAAAACCAAGCTGTGCCTCAACCACCTTGCGCATATGTCATCAGAACCTCCTGCGGCTGTCATGGATGTGTCCTTAACCTTGGCAAAATAAACTTTCTAAATTGACTGAGACCCATCTCAGATATTTTGTGTTCACAATTGGTAACCACAGAGGGATTCTGAGTGGAGATACCCCTGACCTTTGACAAATCTATCAGTGCATGGTAGCAGCTTGAGCTGTTTTTATGGCTGAAACCAATAGGACGATTGGCTAAGGCCTGGGAGCCATCCCACCCCCAGAGAATCCCTGATCTCCCCAAATTTGTTAAGATCAGAAGTTTATTTTTCTGTGCAACTCCTTTTTTGGACTTTTACTTGCTTCCAACAAGGAAGGCAAGTTTTCCTGCTTCCATGATGATGGAAAGCAGGTAACTCCTTTCTGGAGTTTGAGCTTGTTTCCAACACGGAAGATGAGTTTCAGTTTTTTCCTGCTTCTAGGATGGTAGAGAGCAGACTTCAGCCTGAGACCCATTACTAGGTAAGTAGCTGAATTGGGGTTTTTGTCTTGGCTAGAGTTAAGATTAACAGCCAGCTGGTCTTAATTTCTCCTTACCTTTAGAGCACTCAGTGACCATATAAATTGTGTGATTGTGTGTTTGTTTCACTTAACTGTTTTTCTTGTTGTCGTTTGTTTCTGTTTCTTGTTGTTTTCATCTTTTCCCATTGGGTTTGACCAACTCTATCCAACTTGATCAAATCCGAAGGAAAGTTCCAAATTATGGAGAACAAGACCTCTGAATTGGCTAAATTCCCGCAACTGAAAAAGAAAAAAGAAAAAAACAGCCGGCAAAAGGAAAAAAAAAAAATTTTTTTTTATTTTGATTACCTTAGGGGCTTTATTTACATCACAAGGCCATCTTTTGCTAACGAAGCCAAACTGAAAGAGCAATGGTTGTCCCCCAATGCTGCAGTTTGGAAACTAAGGTTCTGTCCTTATTTTCATCATGACCGCCTAAGTTTGGTTCCTAAATCAAGCCCTTTCTGGTTTGGTATTTGCATTACATTTGAAATATCAGCAATTTGTCCTAGCTAAAATACAGTAATAAGATTTGAAGGGATTTTTTTTTTTAAGGAGCTTAATGGCTAAAAGCTTAAAAGCTAACATCCAAGGGGGGTGTGTGTGTGTATTTAAGGCCTTGTTTTTCTCTCCTACAACTTTTTGAGCAAAATTTTTTTCTCCGTCAACCAAATTCTGTTTTCTTCATTTTACTTCTGCTGCCTCTTCTTTCTCTTGCCACCCTCTGCTGAATGAGGAATCTAAAATAGTTTCTAACTGTTTGGACGAACGGAGGCAAGATGGTGCACTTCCGGGTTCTTCATCCCCCCTCCCAACTTTTCCCCCCTCCCAACTTTTCCTGCACGCGCGAAAATGCAGCCGGCGACCAGGGAAAGTGCAGACCAACCAGGCATGCACCAGGTGACGTCAATCCAAAGAGACCAAGATTTACCTGGTCGCACCTGCGGAACGCCCCCGACACGCCCGTGCCCCGCCTATTGCCCTCCCACTCCTAGAAAAGCCGCTCTCCGCCAGTGAGCCAGGCGGCCTTCCTCCAGCCCCACTGATGTCGGGATGCAGGAACCCCGCCCGAGAGCCCCACGGGGGGGCGGGGCGGGGGGGAGACTCTGTCGGCCTTCTTTGCCGGAGGCCGACAGACTTCTTCCCCACACCTTAGGTTACCAAAATAAAATTGCAGTTTTGCTCCTGACCTTTGCCTACTTGCTGGTTCTTTTGTGCTCGCTCTGGTGGTCTTAGAAAAACAAATCACTAACAGCCTGGGATTTCTTAAAGAAAATAGAGAAGGCACCAGACTCCCTTTTGGGGAGCAACCTCTGTTTTTCCTTATGGAACCCAAAGACTGTAAAACGGAAAAGTTCGTCTCAGATCTTACACTGCTTGCTTTTGTATTGTGTTACTTGGTTTCTTTCTTTCTCTCTTTCTTTCTCTCTTTCTTTCTTTCTACTAAAATAATTATTTTAGTCAAAGAGTAACAATAGAGGTTACTTTTGGTTGTTTAAAGTAAGGAAGAGAGTATTTCAGACACTTAGAGAAAGGTTTTTGTTAAAAAAAAAAAAAAAGGAGAGTGCACTTATAAAACCATCACATGGTCTTAGCCTCAGAATAATTCTCTTTTTGGAGACCCAGGATTCAGTGTGGGCTCTGCCCAGAGCTCAGAGATCCAGTTAAAAGACAGACTAAATTTAGAACTACCTATATAAATGAAATCAGTCTTCTTATACAATCCTATGATAGATTTCTGTAATTTTATGTTTCATTTGGCTTTCATTTTTAATCTCCCCCTACTAGTGAGAGGTGAAGCCAGCTGGACTTCCTGGGTTGAGTGGGGGCTTGGAGAACTTTTCTGTCTAGCTAGAGGATTGTAAATGCACCAGTCACTATTCTGCATCTAGCTAGAGGATTGTAAATGCACCAATCAGTGCTCTGTGTCTAGCTAAAGGATTATAAATGCACCAATCAGCACTCTGTGTCTAGCTAAAGCATTGTAAATGTACCAATCAGCACTTTGTGTCTAGCTAAAGGATTGTAAATTCACCAATCAGCACTCTGTAAAAACACACCAATCAGTACTGTGTGTCTAGCTAAAGGATTGTAAATGCACCAATCAGTGCTCTGTGTTTAGCTAAAGGACTGTAAACCCACCAATCAGCACTCTGTAAAATGGACCAATCAGCACTCCGTAAAATGGACCAATTAGTGCTCTGTAAAATGGACTGATCAGCAGGATGTGGGTGGGGACAAATAAAGGAATAAAAGCTGACCACCCCAGCCAGCAATGGTAACCCACTTGGGTCCCCTTCCATGCTGTGGAAGCTTTGTTCTTTCACTCTTCATAATAAATCTTGCTGCTTCTCACTCTTTGGGTCCGTACTACCTTTATGAGCTATAACAATCACCACTAGGGTCTGTGGTTTCATTCCTGAAGTCTGCGAGATCACGAACCCACCGGGAGGAACAAACAACTCCAGACACACCACCTTTAAGAGCTGTAACAGTCACCGTGAGGTCCACGGCTTCATTCTTGAAGTTGGCAAGCCCAAGAACGCACCAAAAGGAATAAATTCTGGAAACATCTTGGCAACCACGAAGGGACTATAACCAATCAGTGAGTACCATTGGACCCCTTTCACTTGCTATTCTGTCCTATTTTTCCTTATAATTTGGAGGCTAAATACCAGGCCCCTATCGGCCAGTTAAAAGCGACTAGCGCAACTGCCAGACTAAAGACACGGGTGTCAGGCTTTCTGGGAAAGGGCTCTCTAACAACCCCCGACTCTTCAGAGTTGGGAGCATTGGTTTGCCTGGAAACAGCTCCTGCTTTTCCTGTACTTCTGGGCTGAGCTGAGGGTTGGCAGAGAGGAAAGCCATTCAGCTCCAGGGTCCCGACAAAAAGTTGGCTGACTCTGTAGCCCTGAGTGGAACTCTCAAAGTCACATCGCTCAAGCGAGACTCACCCATCTATCCTATCTATCCTGACCCTTGCCTCCTGGGTCCTAACGCCTGTCAGACAAACTTCCTCCTGCCTCTCTTCTCCGAGGCTAGTCCTGCTTCTAAAAACCACTCCCTGCCTCTGATGCTTTCCCAGTTTCTCTTATAAGAATGATTTCTAGTATAAACCTCAGGACTCTGTTCCCTTCCTTAGGCACCTGGGCTCACCAATCAGAAAGACATAATTTTTGCCCAAAGCCCCACTGGGGGAGGACTATCTGGAATTTTAGGATCCCTCCTCAGACTAGCAGGCCGAACAAAAGCTATTCCTAAAGCTAGGATATGGGGAACCTCAGAAATGATATTGTTCCTATTCATATAATGAGAAGTGAGGACAAAAGGCATCACTCTTCCAACCCTGGAGATCCCTTCCCTCTCTCAGGGCATCACCCTCCACTTCATTTTTGGGGCATAACATCTTTTTTTTTTTTTTTTTTTTTTTTGAGATGGAGTCTTGCTCTGTCACCCAGGCTG
>NW_012117132.1:1334203-1337497 GCF_000951035.1 Colobus angolensis palliatus
GGGGGGCGGGCGGGAACAAACAAACCAAAACCACGGGTGGTTTTTTTCTTTCACATAGGAAACACTCAGGTATCAACAGGCTCACCCTTGAAATGCATTCTAAACCATTGGGACCAATTTGGCCCACAAACCCTGAAAAAGAAGTGGCTCATTTTTTTCTATACTACAGCCTGGCCCAATATTCTCTCTCTGATGGGGAAAAATGGCCACCTGAGGGAAGTATAAATTACAATACTGTCCTGCAGCTTGACCTTTTCTGTAAAAAGGAAGGCAAATGGAGTGAAATACCTTATGTCCAAGCTTTCTTTTCATTGAGGGAGAATCTACAACTATGCAAAGCTTGCAATTTACATCCCATGGGAGGGCCTTTCAGCTTATCCCCATATCCTAGCCTCCCTATGGCTCCCCTTCCTATTAATGACAAACCTCCTCTAATCTCTCCCGCCCAGAAGGAAACAAGCAAAGAAATCTCCAAAGGACCACAAAAACCCCTGGGCTATCGGTTATGTCCCCTTCAAGCTCTAGGGGGAGGGGAGTTTGGCTCAAACTGGGTACATGTCCCCTTCTCCCCTCTGATTTAAAGTAGATCAAGGCAGACCTGCAGAAGTTTTCAGATCATCCTAATAGGTACATAGATGTCCTACAGGGTCTAGGGCAAACCTTCAATCTAACGTGGAGAGATGTCATGCTATTGTTAGATCAAACCCTGGCCTTTAATGAAAAGAATGTGGCTTTAGCTGCAGCCCAAGAGTTTGGAGATACCTGATATCTTAGTGAAGTAAATGATAGAATGACAGCTGAAGAAAGGGACAAATTCCCTATCGGTCAGCAAGCTGTCCCCAGTATGGATCCCCACTGGGATCTTGACTCAGATCATGGGGACTGGAGTTGCAAACATCTGTTCATCTGTGTACTAGAAGGACTAAGGAGAATTAGGAAAAAGCCCATGAATTATTCAATGATGTCCACCATAACTCAGGGAAAGGAAGAACATCCTTCTGTCTTCCTCGAGCAGCTATGGGAGACCTTAAGAAAAGATACTCCCCTGTTACCCGACTCACTTGAGGGTCAATTGATACTAAAAGATAAGTGTATTACCCAATCAGCTGCAGATATCAGGAGAAATCTCCAAAAGTGAGCCCTGGGCCCTGAACAAAATCTGGAGGCGTTATTAAACCTTGCAACCTCAATGTTCTATAATAGGGACCAAGAGGAACAGGCCGAAAAGGAAAACTGAGATCAGAGAAAGACCACAGCCTTAGTCATGGCCCTCAGACAAACAAACCTTGGTGGTTCAAAGAGGACAGAAAATGGAGCCGGCCAATCACCCAGTAGGGCTTGTTACTAGTGTGGTTTGCAAGAACACCTTAAAAAAGATTGTCCAATGAGAAAAAAGCCACCCCTTTGCCCATGTCCACTATGCCAAGGCAATCACTGGAAGGCACACTGCCCCAGAGATCAAAGGTTCTCTGGGCGAGAAGCCCCCAACAAGATGATCCAACAACAGGACTGAGGGTGCCCGGGGCAAGTGCCAGCTCATGTCATCACGCTCACTGAGCCCTGGGCACGTTTAACCATTGAAGGCCAGGAAATTGACTCCCTCCTGGACACTGGCATGGGTTTCTGAGTGTTAATCTCCTGTCCGGGACAGCTGTCCTCAAGGTCCGTTACCATCTGAGGAATCCTAGGACAGCCTGTAACCAGGTATTTCTCCCACCTCTTCAGTTGTAATTGGGAGACTTTGCTCTTTTCACATGCCTTTCTTGTTATGCCTGAAAGTCCCACCCCTTATTAGGGAAGGACATATTAGCCAAAGGTGGAGCTACTATCTACAAGAATATGGGGAACAAGTTACCCATTTGTTGTCCCCTGCTTGAGGAAGGAATCAATCCTGAAGTCTGAGCATTGGAAGGACAGTTCAGAAGGGCACAAAATGCCCACCCAGTCCAAATCAGGCTAAAAGACCCCACAACTTTTCCTTATCAAAGACAATATCCCTTAAGGCCTGAAGCTCATAAAGGATTACAGGAAATTGTTAGACATTTAAAAGCTCAAGTCTTAGTAAGAAAATGCAGCAGTCCCTGCAATATCCCAATTCTAGGAGTCTTCCTAATTCCCAACATTAACATTGCCCCGGGAAATCAGACCCTATCAGTGTCTCTCAAAGCTCAAGTCTGTCAGTGCAGAGTCATACAACTAATACCCCTACTTACAGGGTTAGGAATGGCTACTGATACAGGAACTGGAATAGCCAGTTTATCTCTTTCATTATCCTACTACCACACACTCTCAAAGGATTTCTCAGTTTACAAGAAATAACAGAATCTGTCCTTACTCTACAATCCCAAATAGACTCTTTGGCAGCAGTGACTCTCCAAAACTGCCAAGGTCTAGACCTCCTCATTGCTGAGAAAGGAGGACTCTGCACCTTCTTAGGGAAAGAGAGTTGTTTTTACACTAACCAGTCAGGGATAGTATGAGATGCCGCCCGGCATTTACAGGAAAAGGCTTCTGAAATCAGACAACGCCTTTCAAACTCTTATACCAACCTCTGGAGTTGGGTGACATGGCTTCTCCCATTTCCAGATCCTGTGACAGCCCTCTTGCTATTACTCACCTTCAGGCCCTGTGTTTTTAACCTCCTTGTCAAAATTGTTTCAAGCTACAGATGGTCTTACAAATGGAACCCCAAATGAGCTCAACTAACAACTTCTACCGAGAACCCCTGACTTGACCCAGTGGCCCTTTGGCTGGCCTAGAGAGTTCCCCTCTGGAGGACACTACAACTGTAAGGCCCTTTCTTCACCCCTATCCAGCAGGAAGTAGCTAGAGTGGTCATTGCCCAATTCCCAACGCTTGTTGGGGTGTCTTGTTTAGAGGGGGAATTGAGAGGTGAAGCCAACTGGACTTCTTGGGTTGAGTGGGGACTTGGAGAACTTTTCTGTCTAGCTAGAGGATTGTAAACACACTAGTCAGTGCTCTGTGTCCAGCTAAAGGATTGTAAATGCACTAATCAGCACTCTGTAAAAATGTACCAATCAGGGCTCTGTGTCTAGCTAAAGGATTGTAAATGCACCAATCAGCACTCAGTAAAAAATGCACCAATCAGCACTCTGTGTCTAGCTAAAGGATTGTAAATGCACCAATCAGCACTCTGTAAAAATGCACCAATCAGCACTCTGTGTCTAGCTAAAGGATTGTAAACGCACCAATTAGCATGCTGTAAAACCGTGCCAATCAGTGCTTTGTGTCTAGCTAAAGGACTGTAAATGCACCAATCAGCACTCTGTAAAA
>NW_012117132.1:1338263-1360022 GCF_000951035.1 Colobus angolensis palliatus
AATCAGTGCTTTGTGTCTAGCTAAAGGACTGTAAATGCACCAATCAGCACTCTGTAAAATGGACCAATCAGCACTCTCTAAAATGGACCAATCAGTGCTCTGTAAAACGGACCAAAGTAGGATGTGGGTGGGGACAAATAAGGGAATAAAAGCTGACCACCCCAGCCAGCAGCAGCAACCTGCTGGGGTCCCCTGCCATGCTGTGGAAGCTTTGTTCTTTCACTCTTCGTAATAAATCTTGCTGCTTCTCACTCTTAGGGTCTGCACTACCTTTATGAGCTGTAACACTCACCGCGAGGGTCTGCAGCCTCATTCCTGAAGTCGGTGAGACCACGAACCCACCGGGAGGAACAAACAACTCCAGACATACCACCTCTAAAAGCTGTAACACTCACTGCAAGGTCCGTGGCTTCTTTCTTGAAGTCAGTGAGACAAAGAACCCACCAGAAGGAATAAATTCTGGAAACACTAGCACCAGACTCTTTCTCTCTGTACCTTGAGATGTAAATTTCACTATCTGACTTTTAAAGGAACTAAGAGTTCCTTTAATATGCATATTTAGGGCCGGGCGCGGTGGCTCAAGCCTGTAATCCCAGCACTTTGGGAGGCCGAGACGGGCGGATCACGAGGTCAGGAGATCGAGACCATCCTGGCTAACGGTGAAACCCCGTCTCTACTAAAAAATACAAAAAACTAGCCGGACATGATGGCGGGTGCCTGTAGTCCCAGCTACTCAGGAGGCTGAGGCAGGAGAATGGCCTAAACCCGGGAGGCGGAGCTTGCAGTGAGCTGAGATCCGGCCACTGCACTCCAGCCTGGGCGACAGAGCGAGACTCCGTCTCAAAAAAAAAAAAAAATGCATATTTAGGATTGTCTTAGCTGAGAACTGCCTAGGGTAACAAGATCAAGAAATTGGAAGTCTAAAATAGGAGGAAAAAAAGAAGTCTTGTGAAATGATAAGCTCTACTTCTATCTGTATGTATAATACATCTATGTATTTATGTGTCATGTATATGATGTTTCACTACTAAAAACATATAAAAGTGCTATAATTAATTGGCTTAAAGAAAAAATGGGACTTTAAATCAAATACTTTATCAGAGAAATAGAGATTTTAAGCCAAATGTCTTTTCAAGTTCATGTGACTTAAGTAAATCTTTAATAAATAAATAAGCTGGTTTTGAAAGTATTCATGAAATAAAGTTAGAATGACTTCAGAATCGTCAACATACACTATTGTTTAAATTTATTGGTAAAGTGATTTCATATTTATCTCTGCTAGATGTCAAAATTTGGCATGAGGGTTATAAAACAATGAAAGGAGTCCAAAGGAAAATTATCTTTGTGTAAAATTTCATAAATAAGGCATTTAATATTGTTTAGTTAATGAAAACAACTAAATCCTGAGTTATTGGCCAAAAAAAAAGAAACAATTTATCTAGCCTTAAGTTTCTTACTTAGGAAAACCCAAAATTCATAGTCTATAAAAATGATTAACTGGGAAATAACTTTCAATGATAACTATCACAGTTTTAAAAAAGTAATCTGAGTAAACTATTAAAAAATTAATTAGGTAAATGTAATGGAATAAATGCTTGTAATTAAACTTGTTGTATAATTTAGAATCTAAAATTATATTAAGTTAAATAGTAGGTACTCATTAAACATCTGGGTCATTTCCAATCTAAAAAATTAGGCTGGGTGCAGTGGCTCATACCTGTAATCCCAGCACTCTGGGAGGCCGAGTCCGGTGGATCACAGTCAGGAGATCAAGACCATCCTGGCTAACACGGTGAAACCCCGCCTGTACTAAAAATACAAAAAATTAGCCAGGCATGGTGGCGTGTGCCTGGAGTCCCAGCTACTCAGGAGGCTCAGGAAGGAGGATGGCATGAACCTGGGAGGCAGAGCTTGCAGTAAGCCAAGACTGTGCCTCTGCACTCCAGCCTGGGTGACAGAGCAAGACTCTGTCTCCAAAAAAAAAAAAAAGAAAAGAAAAATATTTTTCTAAAAAAAGAAATATGTTCTTATTTAAAGGAAAATAATTTTTTATCTAATTCAAAGGCTATTTAAAAGTTACTTATGAAACAAGGTAAAAGTAACCACTACATAAAAGTAATGTAAAGAAAGTTATAAAAGGTATTTCTGGCAAGAAAAGTTAGTAGGAAGATAATTTTATCTGAGAAAGAATCTTGTATGGTAAATTTTTGGCCTAGAATAAAATGACTGGTTGTTTAAGAAAGAGGGATGTTCAGAACAAACCAGAAAGTTCAAGTGTTACTGGTAGACGATCCTGCCTATAAGTCATCCAGGTTCTTGGCATTTTGAACAAAGAATTGGACAAAATGCACAAACAAAGCAACGAAAGAATGAAGTGATGAAAGCACAAATTTATTGAAATGAAAGTACATTCCACAGAGTGGGAGCAGGCTCCAGCAAGCAGCTCAAGAGCACTGGTTCCAGAGTTTTCTGGGGTTTATATACCCTCTAGAGGTTTCCCATTGGTTACTTGGTTACACCCTATGTAAACGAAGGAGTAGCCCATGACCAGTCTGATTGGTTGTGTTAGGGGACCAATCTGAGGTACTTCCCAATTTTTATCTGCAATGCAGTGCAAAGGGAGTAGCCTCTGATCCTTTTGTTACTTGGGTGTGGAGAGGTGGGGTTTTTCTTTTCATTCAATCCTAGAAACTCAGCACAAATCAGCCTTAGGTTCCCTGTCTCCAGATCCTATTCTCCTGCCTCATTTTCCCCTGAGAGATGTGATCCCCATAAATCTTTCTAGGAGGCAGAGGGACTGATGGTGTTTCTTACATAACTACTTCATGCTGACTTGGGGCACAGTCCATACCTATTGGGGATTACAGAACTCTCACCCTGCTTTGTCTAGTGGAGACAAGGTTACTTCTTGATGGCTGGGGTTGACATCATTATCTGAAACTGGCTGGTAGCCCTGCTGCATGATTATAACGGTCTCTAGGCAAGAAGAAATAAATCTGGTTAAAAGATTGAACAAACATGGTCCAAAAACAAAGGTAAGTATAATAATTAATAGTGGACCTGCCAGAGGAAGGAGACATGAACCCCAACTTAGCATTTTGACTAGGAGCCCCATGACTCAGACGGCTGTTGTCATAGCTTATGGTCCCAATCGGCTAGTTTTTGGGCAGCATCCCTTACTCATCCTGATTGGTTGACATAAAAACAGCATTCTTCCTCTAGGAAAAAGACTTAAGCCACCTTCTTCAGCGTTTAGGAGATCCAGTCCCCTTCTATTCTGCAAAGCCACCACTGCCAAAGAGTCTATCTGATTTTGTAAGGTGATGACAGTTTTTGGCAGTGTCACCCAAGCTTTCCATAAAATCCTTGGACAAGCATTGGTAATAGGATAGGGAAGTTGCAAGGCTGCTAACTCTCATTCCTACTCCTGCTGTTATTCCTAGCTCTACCAAATGTGGTATGAGTTGGATGGGTCATTTGTGTCTGGTGGTTGCAGTTAAAAGTATAATGAGGGATTGCTTTTTGGGAGCTATATTAATTTCAGGGACTAAATAAACAACTGTACAGGTTCCAGTCCAATTGGCTGGTAAAACACAAGTAGGAACTGGTCCCACACGGGAAAAAGGGTCCTTGTTTTTCAAGACAAAACTGTTTTTTATGGCAAACATGTGGGTTAGCTTGTTGTTTTCACTTTCCCAAGCGATTAAGGTCCCTGCTAAGGTGGCCAAGGGAAAATGTGAACACAGCTAGTGGGCCTACCTTGACAGTACTTAGACTATGTATCCTTTAAAGTGTCCTTAACTAAGGATGGTTTCCATAAAAACTGTACAAGTTTTCTAAATGATGCAGCTTGGGTAACTGCATAGCTTACATGAGTGTGTGAGGGTTTTATCTGTAGGGTGTAGTTACATTGGTGACTTTAGATGTCCCAGGGCCTGACCAAAATTTTGGCTTCCCTTAATACAAAGTGGTGCCTGGAATTTTAGTTCTATGTGCATTGATATTGGGCCCCAAATGGGTTTCTGAGGGGAGCAGCCCCAGAAAGGTTGCTCTGATAGGACTGGGGAAGGTTTAGTGCTCATTCTGACATTGTAACCCTTGTCGTTTCCATAATTTTAAGGCTATATAAGTCAGTCAGTTTCATTAATTTGAAAGGAGTTTCTCCCTTGTAGTTAGGATGATAGGTCATTTTTTCAAGGGCCCAAGATTGGGCTGGGATCAGGATGGTAGTGTGTTTGGATGATGATGGAGATAAACAAAGCCAACAGTGCTTTGCCAAAGCTGGACTGGTGGTATTTAACAGTCTTTGTGTTGAAGTTTTTAATAAATACCCAGAATACATTAATCACCAGAGGGGTAAAGTGAAACTCTGTTGTAAAATAAAACTGATTCTCAGTATGCAAGGTCTTAGTATACACAGGCTGTGGGTGACCATTATAGCATAAAAAAAATTGTTATTTTGTTCTATAGATAAAAATTAATTAAAACACTTAACTATTACAAAGAAGTGATTCAATCCATTTGGAAGAAAGCAATTAAATTGTAAAAATATAAAAATGGCTACTATTATATATATTTATATTACATATATTTATATTATATGTAAAAATACAAAAATGGCTTACAGTAAATATACAAGAAGGACACCAAGGAAAGTTGATAGGAATTTACTTATCTTTTGGCTGCCTTTTAAACAGGTACTTCAGGTCTTCCACAGGTTCACAGGTTTAGTGGCTGTTGGGATCTTCAGGTTCCAGGTCTGGGGCTTCAGTTATTGCAGGTTGGACCCTGGAAAGATGCATCCAACTAACTATTCCCAGTACTTTGACTGCAGAAGACATGGCCAGTACCACTCAAAATAGTCCCTTCCATTTGCATTGTAATTGTTCAACAGGTGATCTCTCATTCCATGTTTTAACAAGTATCTTATCTACTGGCCTGATTTTGGATTGCTGGTTAGTTCCTGGTGTGGGGAGTCTTTGAGTTCTAAACTTCTGTAAAGCCTGCTGAAATTGTCCCAGGTTAATTAGAGATGTTACTAAACTGGCTGTTTCTGGATCAGTAATTAGATCATTATTTTAAAATGGCCAGCCAGGAGCAGTGGTTCATGCCTGTAATCCCAGCATTTTGGGAGGCTGAGGCAGGCGAATCACTTGAGGTCAGGAGTTCAAGACTAGCCTGGCCAACATGATGAAACCCCATGTCTATGAAAAATACAAAAACTAGTCAGGCATGGTGGTGTGTACCTGAAATCCCAGCTATTCAGGAGACTGAGGCAGGAGAATTGCTTGAACCAGGGAGGCAGAGGTTGCAGTGAGCCAAGACTGTGCCATTGCACTCCAGCCTGGGTGACAAGAGCAAAACTCCATCTCAAAAAAAAAAAGAAAGAAAATGGCCTTCTGTATAACATTTCATATGAGCTCATACTAATTTTTGCTCTAGGAGAATTACGGGTTCTTAAGAGGACTACAGGCAATAAGCTGACCCAAATTTCTGATGTTTTCTAGCATAGCTTAGCTAACACCCATTTTAAGAGTCTGATTAGCCCTTTCTACTTTCCCATGTAAATAACTTTTTATTCTGAGATCCTTAACAGCCCCTTGAGGTCTAAAAGATGGGTCTTTATCACGTTAGAGGCTTTGGGGTAATCCAAACTAGGGGATTTATTTCCTTTAAAACAAGCTTAGCAACTTCATGAGGCTTCTCTGTTCTCACAGAGTAAGCTTCAACCCAGCCAGTAAAAGTATCTATTAGTACTACCACAAACTCATATCCTTTGCAGACTGGCATATGGGTGAAGTCTAATTGCCAGTCTTCCCCTTTAACTTTAGCCAATATGTTCACACACATAATCTCTTTTACAATTAATTTTTCATAAGCCTTCCACAACTTGTTCAAACCTTTAGATTGTTCCTATCTCACTTAAAACCTCCTTTCACCCTCCAAACTTAGGCAAGAAATCTACATTTCCATGCTTTTTACCAAAAGTACATTCTCCTTTTCTTACATGAATTATTTTCATAACTTACCCAGACCATCTACAAAATGCTTGGACTTTCTGAGTTTTCCTAAACATCCTTCTCTTTAAACAACCAGTCATTTTACTTTAGGACAAGAATTTATCATACAAGATCTTTTCTCATACAAAGCCATCATCTCTACAACCTTCCCTCACAAAAACATATCTTCATATATAACTTTCTTCACATCTCTCTCCCCTACTTACTGGTTCCTTACCACCTTGTTTCATAAATAACCCTTTTTTTAAAAAGTCCATAATTTGAATTAACTTTCAGATAACCTCCAAATTACACAAAATCATTCTTTCTCACCAATAACACATCTTTTCTGGGCACATTTTGTGTACAGAATTATATATTAACTATAATTCATATCTTTATGTATTAGTCTGTTTTCATGCTGCTAATAAAGACATACTCAAGACTGGGCAATTTACAAAAGAAAGAGGTTTATTGGACTTACATTTCCACATGGCTGAGAAAGCCTCACGATCATGGTGGAAGGCAAAGAAGAGCAAGTCACGTCTTATGTGGATGGCAGCAGACCAAAGGAGAGCTTGTGCAGGGCAACTCCCATTTTCAAAACCATTAGATCTCCTGAGACCCATTCACTATCATGAGAACACCATAATTCAATCACCTCTCACCTACTGGATCCTTCCCCAAACATATGGTAATTATGGGAGCTCTAAGAAGAGATTTGGGTGGGGACACAAAGCCAAACCATATCACCTTAGTAAACTTAAATTGTAGTGAAACCTTAGGAAGCAAAAAATCCTGAACTATCAGATATTAGCATTTTATAGATAAAAATAATTCCACAATTTTTGGGAACATATTCCTCCATATCATAACCCTTTCTTAATTGGAAATGACCCAGATATCCAATGAGCATCAAAAATACTTTTAAGATTTTAAATTACACAAAATTTACCTAAACATTAATCCCATTTACATGTACTTAATTCTTTCATTTTTAACAGTTTATCTAGATTACTTCTGAAAACTGAGATATTAAACATCATCATTTAAAGTTAGCTATTTCTTTGTTAACCATTTTTAATAGCCAATGAACATCATGTGTTCACCTAAATAAGAACCTCAAAGTTAAATACATAGGTACTTTTGCCAATAACCCAGAAGATTTAGCTAAAAATATTAAATTAGTCTCATTTGTCAAAGAAGGCATATAAACTAAGACCATTTTGTTTTGGCTGGGTTCATAGCTTTATAATCTTCCATGCCAAATGCTGACACATCAACATTTCTAGCAAAGACAAATATGAAACCCAGACAAAAATGTATGCTGACAATTCTGAAGACATTTCTATTTTCATTTTATCAATAATTTTAAAGCCAGCTTGTTTAGTAAAGATTTACTTAAGTCATATGAACTTGAAAATTGCTTAGACTTATTTATTTAATTTATGAGTGCTCTTTTATTTATAAGCTGATTTGGTTGACACAACATGTAACAAGTGTACATACAAATAAATACATCTAGACATGTAGATACACGCACAAACGAAGATCCAATAGCTTTTACCTTGGAACTCTGGCCATGAGATAGCAATACAAGCTCACAGGGTTTTACATGGTTACACTGTTCGCCCCAATAGGTAATCCACTGAAGGCTGTGAACCAAAATTTTAGGTAAAGCAGTTTCCATGGCAGTTTGATTTTTAAAAGTCAAACCTCCTCAGACTCCAAAGAACACTGGAGCCAAATAGCACCAAAGGAGAGCATCACATGCTGACCAGGCCTGACCCTTCTTAGAACAGCAGCACCAAAGCCTGGATACATGCAATGTCATCCCACTTTCCCATTCAACAGCAAACTCCAGATTCCAAACAATATTGGGGCCAAATATTATTGCAAAAGGATATCAAATGTTTCCTCCTTAGATTATCAGGGTCAAATTCATTTCAATGGTTGAGGATGCAGCCAAGTGGGAAGTCAGGTGGAATAGATGGAGTGTTTCCTATAGTGGTCTGCAAGAGAGAGAAAATTCTAAGGAGGGCTTAGTACTAGACCTGAGAACCTCTGTCTAAGGAATCCCGTTTGGAGAGGTTGAGGTCTGGAGTTGGATCCCCTAGGGCATCCCCCTTTGGGGTCCAGTCTAAAAGTGTCAGACATCTCTGACCTTAGGTGGGTACCAGTGTTGCTTTGTATGTTTTCCCTCCAGAGGCAATGGTCTAATATGAGCTCTTCTTTTGTCCCTGGATGAAGGTCTCAGCTTCTAGCATCCTACCAATTTAGATGGGCCATATCTTCCTGCATTCCTTGCAAGACTAAGGAGGTTTCCGAACACTGTGGAGTTAATGGTACCAAGGTTGGTGGGGTATTCCCCATGAAGAAATGGTGCAGAGGGCATATAAAAGATTGGGTTTATATTGGGTATATAAAAGATATATAGAATTTTTATGGGGTTCAGGACAAGCAAATTGATGCCAAAGCAATGACCACCAAGCTCCCCTAAGTGGAGATCCAAGATGTAGAATGTATTCTAAAGCCTGTGGGTCCCAAAGGTCCTCAGCCAGTCAATAGATTGAGTAGGAGAAGGGAGGTCAAAACATCTAAGATATACTATCTTTTGCCCTTACAGGCTAACTCTATGGAATAATTTAGCTTAAGAAAAGAGGGTTTAAGTCGCCTAAAATGTGTGTGAGTTCACCCTGGATGAGCCTCTGCTGCCAATTGCATCACTATAACTCAAAAAGATACAAAAGAGTCCCTCCGCCTTCTGGGCAGGGAAGCTATCCCAGGTTCACTCCTCCGCCTTCAGGTGACACTAGAGAGTGGTCCCGACCAGTTGCCCTCAATTACCAAGAAGCTACTAGGAAACAGCCATTGAAAGACTAAAAAAAGGAAAAGGACTCAGGTCTGTCACCCGAATCGGGCAGTGGTGGTCAGGCACTTTCACACAGAAACCTTTCAGTTTCACCTGGGAGTGGCCCTAATTAGAAATCTGCATTTGCCTCTGTGCTTAGGCGCTGTCCACCGAGGGTCCCAAGCTGGAAAGGGAAAAAAGAGAGAGAGAAAAGAGTTCCCCTGTAAGGAGCAGAGAGGAAAAGGGAAAACAAGAGAAGAAAAATAAATCCCAAACTTTGGGCTTACCTCCTGGCTGGCTCGCCAATATATGTTACTGGTGGAGGGTCTTCACTATGAGTCATCCGGGTTCTTGGCATTTTGCACAAGGAATTGGACAAAATGCACAAACCAAGCAACAAAAGAATGAAGCAATGAACGCACAGATTTATTGAAATGAAAGTACACTCCACAGACTGGGATTGGGCACCAGCAAGGAGCTCAAGAGGCCGGTTACAGAATTTCCGGAGTTTAAATACCCTCTAGAAGTTTCCCATTTGTTACTTGGTAACAAATACCCTATGTAAATGAAGGAGTGGCCCACAATAAGTTTGATTGGTTGTGGGAGGTGACCAATCAGAGGCTGAAGTGAAGTTACACGTGAAGACATGGCTTGCAACCAGTCTGATTGGTTGCGAGAGGGGACCAATCAGGGGTACTCTCCATTTTTCATCTGTGAGGCAGTGCAAAGAGAAGCATCTGATACTTTCGTTAGTTGGGTGTGGAGAGGTGGAGTTTTCTTTTTGATTCAGTTCTAGAAAGTCAGGGCAAATTGGCCTTAGGTTCCCTGCCTCCAGACCCTACTCTCCCACCTCACAAGCATGTCTGTGTAAATCATAAGAGGATTTATGGAAAAAAAACTTTTAGATGATCAAGTTGTCTATAATTAAAGGGAAATTATTTTTAGTGGTCTTTCCAGGAACTGGGTTTTGGTATTTCCTAAAAACCATTTATATTATAAAGAATCTCAGCACTTTGGGAGGCCAAGGCAGGTGGCTCACATGGTCAGGAGTTCAGGACCAGCCTGGCCAAGATGGTGAAACTCTGTCTCTACTAAGAATACAAAACTTAGCCAGGCGTGGTGGCAGGTACCTGTAATCCCAGCTACTCGGGAGGTTGAGACAGAGAATTGCTTGAACCCAGGAGGTGGAGGTTGCAGTGAGCCGAGATCACACCACTGCACTCCAGTCTGGGTGACAGAGTGAGACTCCATCACAAAAAAAAAAAAAAAGAAAAAAGAATTGGTTAGAACAATGGAATTTTCTTAAAGTATTGCTTCATTCTCAATAAAATTAATAAAAGACATTATAATTTTTAAGCAAATTTCAACTTGTATTGCATCTCACTGTTTTCAGCTTTCTCTCCCCTTTTAAAGTGCCTGAAATAATCACTCTATTCTTCAACTTATGTTCAGCTTCTGTAAGTTTCTTTTTTTTTGGGTTCTGTTGTGGTCTGATGCTAAAAATGTTTTCTCCTAAAGGTCTAAAGGAAATGTTCCCTTGCAACATAATATTCTGTGCTCTTGGCTTTAAATTGTTCTATGAAATCAAAAATTTTCACATATGACCCAGGAAACATTCTTCCTATGTCTAACTGTGTCTGGAGTTGGTTCCTTCCTATGGATTCTTGGTCTCACTGAGTTCAAGAATGAAGCTGCGGACCCTCACGGTGAGTGTTACAGTTCTTAAAGATGGTGTGTCTGGAGTTTGTTCCTTCAAATGTTCAGATGTGTCCAGAGTTTCTTCCCTCTGGTTGGTTCGTGGTCTTGCTCACTTCAGGAGTGAAGCCACAGACCTTCACAGTGAGTGTTACAGCTCTTAAAGGTGGCATGTCTGGAGTTGTTTGTTCCTCTCAGTGGGTTCGTGGTCTCACTGACTTCAGGAGTGAAGCCACAGGCCTTCACAGCAAATGTTACAGCTAATAAAGGTAGTGCAGACCCAAAGAGTGAGCAGAAGCAAGATTTATTGTGAAGAGCAAAAGAACAAAGCTTCCACAGTGTGGAAGGGGACCCTAGCGGGTTGCAGCTGCTGGCTGGGGTGCCAGCTTTTATTCCCTTATTTGGCCCTGCCCACGTCCTGCTGATTGGTCCATTTTACAGAGCGCTGATTGGTCTGTTTTTAGAGTGCAGATTGGTGCGTTTACAAACCTTTAGCTAGACACAGAGCGCTGATTGGTGTGTTTTTAGAGTGCTGATTGGTGCATTTACAAACCTTTAGCTAGACATGGAGCGCTGATTGGTGTGTTTTTACAGAGTGTTGATTGGTGTGCTTACAAACCTTTAGCTAGACACAGAGTGCTGATTAGTGCGTTTTTACAGAGTGCTGATTGGTGCATTTACAAATCTTTTTAGCTAGACACAGAGCACTGATTTGTGTGTTTACAATCCTTTAGCTAGACAGAAAAGTTCTCCAAGTCCCCATCCAACCTAGAAGCCTAGCTGGCTTCATCTCTCATAACTAATTCAAGTATCTCTTTCATTAGTTTTGACTTGCAGTTAATCTAAATGGATTCTCCATAGGGAACAGCAGTCACACTGCAGAAGCTCTTTTCTTTTGCTTTTGGGTAACTGGCCTAACAACGGATTTTACACTTCATATTGAAATAATTCCTATGTCATTATTACTAAGTTTTGGTCTGCTTAGAAAAAACTGAGATTAAAAGAAAAAATATTTTCCATTAAGGTTATTACATCTGTGTAACTTTCTGTATGTGCTTTTAAAGTCCTTGTGCCATCAAGTTACACGGTTTAGACTCCTGGGTCTAAAAAGGACGCCAAGTCCTGCTAAATCTTAAACCCTGACAGCAGTTAAATCTTTGTCTTCAGACCCTGTAGACGTTACCAATCAAAAGTGTTCATGATACACAGGGCCAGAAATTAAAACTATTCAACTCCTCAAGACCCAGGAACTATCATGGAAGACACGGATGTGTGACATTGTAAGAGCCAATTTTGAGAGCTAAAATAAGTTTAGTTTCTCTATAAATTAACCATTAACGTCGAAGGCACTGATGCAAGACTAGCATATGGGCCTCTGAGTCAGATTAACAAGGTTTTCTTGGAGCATTAACCCACTCCTTAATAAAAGGTTATAAAAAAGGCTTATGGAAATTACATCTTATGGTCAAGATGATTAAACTATTTAATATTATAGACTGTTTATAAAATTTTGAAAAACACATTTAATTGGCCTCATTCTATCTTGATTAAGGCTTATAGTTTGGGAAATGAAGTCTCCTCTCAAAGAATAAGGGTTTTTGCCTTAAAAAAAATCTTTGAGTTATCACTTTGTCTAAATGAATGACTTTACAATGACCTGTGATCCTACTTTGTGCTTTAAGTGTTTTAAACTTTTTGTTTGACAAACCTTCCAAAATCAAATTCTAACTTTGGTTCTCATTAATTTTTTGATATTAGTTCCCTGAAGTTCAAAAGAGACATATTTGGTTTATTTGATATAATAAAATCATACAGGAAGTATTGTCAAGTAAGAAATAATGTTTAAACTTCTTTGGATTATATTTATGCACATGTGTTATTGGTATGTGTTTGAGAATTGTATTAAATTCCTGTGATTCTGATATGTCTTGGCATATGTTATCAATGGTAATTATGATTATTATGTAATTATGGTAATTATAATTATGTAAAATTGTTGTATGCCACAGAAGTAACCAAATATCCTTGTCAATTGTGTCTTTATAACTGTTCTAAGACTTTTGTCATCCACAGTTGCTTAACTTTTATCCTATCCAAAAGGTGGTTTTATAATCAGCTATGGGACTCTGACAGGTGCTCTTGAATGCAGGCTTATAATAACTTTGGAGACTGTGACACTAGAAGAGAGGAAAAACTTCCAAGACTCCATTGGAGAGCTGAAATGTTCATGAATATCAACCAGAAAAGGAGTTAACTGCCTGGACTGAACTAATAGAAAACTGAAATAATCCTTTCATGACTTTTTGCCTAAAATATTGCTGACCCTTTATTTTCCAGAGCCAAGAAAACTTTTGAGCTACTTATAGTTTAACAGTGGAGTAAAGTATATTCCTGTAAACAAAATTTGGAGCATATTTCTCTCTACCTGATTTCTCAAAAATTTAGAAACCAGTTGTGAGTATTCTTAACTTATGGCAATATAGTTATTTGCATACATGCAATAAGAATCTTCCCTTTGAGAAAGATTCTTTCTCAAGAATGTTCCTTTGTAACAGGGCACAATTGGAGACACTGGTTATTTTACCAAGGTTTTGACTGGAATGGGATGCTTTCAAATACAAACAGACTCCTTTAAAGAATGAAACTTGACTTTAGAGCCAATAAAAACTCCTTGAGAAAGCTGGTCTCATACCTTGTCTACACAGTCCTGAAACAGGGTGACCTGTAGTGAGCAAAGAATGTCACTTTCTGACAGGCCCAAGAGCCCCAAGTTTTCTTGGGATGTTGAAATGAGGAATTCACTCAACTAATGCAAGTATTTGCAGGCACAGGCCAGGCTTAATGCATTAAAGTTAAATCTGAGTGGAATAAAGTTCCAGCAAAGCCAATAAAAAAAAAAGAGGAGCCTATATAGCAAATAATTATTCTTCTGACTTTATGCAAATACTCCAGCCAAGTATAATAAGACTAAAACTTATTTTGCAAATGAATTCGTCCTACGACTTGTCTTTAGTGAAAATGAGCCTGGAGAGAGGAAAATTATATTTCAACATAAACTATAGTACACCTATTATTATATTCCAGTCTTGCCTTGCCTAATGTTTTCCAATTTTTATTATTTTCTACAGTTTGGATTGAATTCTAACATTTTTCCTGGCTATAAGTCTCCAAAATAATGTTTTCAATTTTTTTCTTCTTTCCTTTACTTCCCCCCACCCCATTTTTCCTGATTTGAAATCACTCAAAATTAAGCAGTCTTTCTTAAAGCCCTACAAACTGGAGCTAGACAACATAAATTTCAGAAGAAAACAATAGCAACCTATTTACACACATAAACCACTTTCATACCTGCCTACTGACATGGACTTCAGAGTAATACAGCCTATATCGATTTTCCAGGATTCTTCTTCATTTTGTTTGTTTGTTTGTTGTTGTTTTTCTTCCTTCCTCCCCCTATTTTCTCTTCATAGGACATGAGACTTCATAACCTACTAAAAATGAGCTTTCCAAATAACATGGTACTTGTCCATCTAGGAATAAACTATCCTAGCCATGAGAGATCAGACAAAGCCTGAGACCAGAGATTTGTTTTCTTCTAAAATGCTCTCTCTGAAAGATTTTAAAAAGAAAAGGGGGGAGATGTGAGAGGAAAATAAATCTTAGGACTCCAAAATTACTAAGCCAAAGGGAAAAGTCAAGCTGTGAACTGCAGGCAAACTTGCCTCCCATTTTACTCCTAAACAAGATAGCTACAAAGATTAAAAAGCTACGTACCTCCCTCACAATTTGCCTACAAGAAAATTCCTTGTGGACAAAAGACAGACAGAACTCAAAGTCATCCCTTTGCTCACGTGAGATAAATGCATATCTAATTGCTTCCTTTCCCTATTGTTTCACTAAGCCAGACTAAGGCATAAGTGACCATTCCTGTAAGTTATGTATTCAGTGAAAGGCTAATTAGAAACTCAAAAGAATGCAGTTGTACCTATGACCTGGGAACCCCCTCCCTGCTTCATGTTGTCCCATCTTTCCAGATGAAACTGATGTATGTCTTACATATATTGATTGATGTCTCATGTCTCCCTAAAAATGTATAAAACCAAGCTGTGCCCCAACCACCTTGGACGCATGTTGTCATGTTATCAAGACCTCCTGAAGCTGTCTTGGATGCATCCTTAACCCTAGCAAAATTAACTTTCTAAACTGACTGAGACCTATCTCAGGTATTTTGGGTTCACATAAAGTTTTAGACATGGACTCACTGTAAAAGTAAGGCTTGTTGTTTCTAAGAACTACATTGCGGAGATGAAAAGAGGGGGACTTTCAGGCTGGAAACTATCACATCCACATTCCTTTGCACATCAGCAGCAGAGTCTTTCTTCATACATGGACACAATCTAGGCTCCTCCCTGAGTATTGCCTTGCAGTCAGCAGGAGATGCAGGGTGTTAGGACACTTAGAACTGAGAAGAGTTGGCCGGGCGCAGTGGCTCATGGCTGTAATCCCGGAACATCAGGAAGCCGAGACGGGCGGATCACTGAAGTCAGGAGTTCGAGACCAGCTTGGGCAATACTGTCTCTATTAAAAAATACAAAAAAATTATCTGGGCATTGTGGTGTGTGCCAGTAATCCCGAGTACGGGAGGCTGAGGCAAGAAAATCGCTTGAATCGCCACTGTACTCTTGCCTGGCAGTCTGGGTGACAGAGTGGGACTCCGTCTCAAAAAAAAAAAAAAAAGAAAAGAAAAGAAATGAGAAGAGTTTATGATATAATGCAAGAAGGGAGGGGCAGACCTTGAAGACATAAACTGAATACATTTCAACACCATACATTTGAAAGGGGCCACAGGACTGGCCCAGAAAGCACTCCATATGTATAAAAGGGCTGCAGTTTGTCCGGTGATATAGAACATTAAGAATCTATTTGTTTGTTGAGACTTCAGCTTTCTCTTACTCCAAACATGCTGTGCAGTTTTGCCATGGAGGGCTGATGTCTTCAGTAGTAGATACCCCAAGTCTCTTGATGCCTCTTCTTTATCCCTACCAATTCTCTCACTTTACTTTCTTCCCCTTCCAATCTTGAGGCCTATATTAGTCAGCTCAGGCTGCCATAAGGAAATACCATAGACTGGGTGACTTATGCAATAGAAATGTACTTATTCGCAGTTCTAGAGACTAGAAATCCAAAATCAGAGTGCTAGCGCAGTCAGGTTCTGGCATGGGCCCTCTTCCTAGCTTGCAGACGGCTGCCTTCTCACTGTATCCTCACATGACAGAAGGAGAGAGGAGCAAACTTCCTGATGTCTTGTAGGAGCACTAATCCCAGCATGCAGGCTCTGCTTCGTGACCTCATCTAAACCTAATTATCCTCCAAAAGGCCCCATCTCCAAATACCAATACATCGGGGGTTAGGGCTTCAACATATATATTTTGGGGGGCACAATTAGCCCAAAATATGGCCCAAGTCTATCATTTTGGTCATTCTTTTGCCCGTGGTCTTACTCTCGTTCCCTTTTGTCCTCCTGGTACAACCTTTTAGTCAAACCCCAGCCTGCGATTAGGCCAGTAGTCCCTTTCCATGGGGCAGCTCCCAGCTGTTGAGCACTGCCAGGGAAAATCAAAACAGATTAAAGACCTGTGGTCACTGAAAATTAGGGTCTTCCCAGATTCATGTACTGATATGAAAGAACTATCACTTATACATGGTCTTAAGTTTAAAGAACAGCAAGATGCATTTCAATAGGCTTAATACAATGATTTCTGTAGAAATGTAATGTGTTATCTATGTGAAATGGACTTGTGTTTGCTTAGAAATAGTACAAGTTGGCCGGTTGTGGTGGCTCACACCTGTAATTCCAGCACTTTGGAAGGCCGAGGCAGGCGGATCACCTGAGGTCGGGAGATCGAGACCAGCCTGACCAACATGGAGAAACCCCGCCTCTATTAAAAATACATGGTATTTTTACAGGCATTGTGGCGGGTGCCTGTAATTCCCAGCTACTAGCGAGGCTGAGGCAGGAGAATCACCTGAACCTGGGAGGGGGAGGTTGTGGTGAGCTGAGATCACGCCATTGCACTCCAGCCTGGGCAACAAGAGCAAAACTCCATCTCAAAAAATAAAAAAAAGAAAGAGTACAAGTTGTGAACCCAGCTGACAAAAGTATTTTTAAATGTAGAGGTAACTCAGGTTGTAAAAATATAAACAACACAAATGCATTCTAAATATTTAAAACCAGAGGCTGGGCACAGTGGCTCATACCTGTAATCCCAGCACTTTGGGAGGCCAATGCTGGGGGATCACTGGAGGCAGGTGTTGGAGACCAGCCTTGGCAACATAGCAAGCCTCTCTCTACAAAAACCAAAAAAATTAGCCAGGAGTAGTGGCATATGCCTTGAGAGGCTAGGGCAGGAGGATGGCTTGATCTCATGAGTTCAAGGCTTCAGTGAGCCATGATGGCACTAATGCACTCCAGCCTGGGTGACAGAGTGAGAAACTATCTCTAAAAATTGTTTGTGTATATTAAATATTAATATATATTAAATATATGTGACTTGTCCCCCTCCCTCCTTATTCTTTCTCTCTCTGGCTTTCAATTTCCAAGCCATATGCTGCTATAATATTTGTATTTTCCAAAGAGCTTGTATTATTTTTGTAATTAGAAAGAATAAAGATTAAGAGGATGGAGAAAGAGCTATGGTCTATAAAGTCTATGAATTAGCTTCCTGGGACTGCCATAACAAAGTACCACAAGCTTGGTGGCTTAAAACATCAGAAATGTATCATCCCAGCGTTCTAGAGGCTGGAAGTCTGAAATCAAGGCCTCAGCAGGGCTGTGCTTCCTTGAGTCCCTGGGTGGCATCCTTCCCTGCCTTGTCTCAGCTTCTGGTAGTGGCTGCCACCTGTGGTGTTCCCTGGCCTGCAGCTGCATCGCTCCATCTTCACTTGGCATTCTCCCTGTGCAAATCTGTCTGTGACCAAACTCTTCTAAGGACTCCAGTCATATTAAGGGCCTATCCTAATGACTTCATCTTGTTTACATCTGCAAAGACCCTATTTCCAAACAAGTTTATATTCCCAAGTACCAGGAGTTGGGATTTCAATAAACATTTTTGGGGGACTCAATTCAATCCATAACAGTCTCCAAGCTCAGCTGGGCCTCCAGCACTGGGCTGAATTGTTTACACATCTCCCCAACAGGGTTTACGCTGGTGTTCTTTATAGGGGCTCTTGCAACCTCCTCCATCCTCCACAACATTACAGCCTGGCAACCTTTCCCCTCACATTCAACAGGTGACTTTACCTCCTACTTCACAGAAGTCACAGAAAGGAAATCTCTGAATTTCATGCAGCTTCTACCTCTCACTTCACTCATCCTCCTTTCCTGTTCTCCATCAGCATGTTCTTCCACAGGTCTAATCTATGTCTTATTTTTTGGATCCCTTCTCACTGATGCAGGGAGCCTGCTCCTCTCCCTGTTCCCTCCATACCAGGAAGTGACACCACAACTTACTCATTTTCTTAGAGTAAAACTATCTACAAGTAAGTATTATTTTCTTCTCTTGATTTTCCTCCCTCCTGAAGTATGTCTTTCTATCAGCAAGTCTGATTTGCTTCACTTTCAAAATAGCTTCTAAATCCAACCTCTCTTCGCATCTCCACTATTCATACCCTGACCCAGGCAAGCTAAAGGGCACCAACAATGACTCCCTAACTAGTATCCTGCCTCCATCCTCATCCCATTCCAGCCCAATCTCCACACACAGCCAAAATCATCCTTTTAAAGCAGACATCAGACCATTTACACCCCTGCTTAAAATGCTTCACTGACTTCTCATTGCACTGAAAATACAATTTTCTTACCATGGCCCACAATATCTATATGATTTAGCTTCTGCTTACCTCTCTGCTCTTATTTTGTACCAGTCTCCTCTTCACTCACAATATTCTAGACAGACGGGTTTTCTTACTGTTCTTTTCACTGGCCAAGCAGGTTTCTACCTCAGGACCTTGGCACATGCTCTTATTATGACTGATTCCTTGTCATGTTCATGTCCTAGAGCAGATGTTCCTTCCTCACAGAGGCCTGACCACCTATCTAAAAACCACCTTCATCTCACATCACGCTCTGTCAATTTTCCCTACTTTATTATTTTTAGAGTATCAATATCTGAAATGATGTATTAATCAGCTTATTTTTATTTTGCCAATCTGGTCCCAAAGACTGTGGGCTCCTTGCAAATAGGAACTTCATCATTTTTGTTCACTGCTGCCCCTCCAGTGCCTAGAACAATGCCTGGCACCTAGTAAGTGCTTGGTAACCTTTATTGAATGACTATGTGACAGGTGTAGGACTCTCGTGCAGCATAGAAGATTCACAGAGGACACTACCTCACTCCCACGACATACACGTTTAAGTCCTAAGAGGTCTCTTGAAGGCCAAAAGTTTGGTCACTCAGTGTCAAGTTGGAACACAGGAGTCCGTTCAAAGGTTCAGAATCCCATCACTAGGACCCAGTTTCCACCAGAGCAACACATGACCATTTCTCCCTGAGACCCTGGCATTGTCACAGTCAGTGAACAGGTCTCCATTTCTTCTGGCACCCACAGGTCTTGATTCTGCAGGCTTTCATCTCAGAGAAAATCTTGTCACTCTGGCCACTTCTGCTTCTCACCCTCCAAGCCCCTGAATGCCACCCCCGCAACCCTACTTTAACAGATTAGAAGATAAAAGTTTTCCCTTACCTATGCCCTGGGAATCAAGGAGGGAGGGAAGGGAAACATACCTCTTCCCTCCTGATGCTTCTGTACCAGTGAAATCAAAAGAGAATTAAATCTTACAACAAATGGCACTGCTTCAGCTATTGACACAATCCCACAGAATTCAAGGCACCTCACCTCCTCATTTTTGGAGGACAGAGGCTGAAACAAATCTTTGCTAAGGGAGGCTGGAAGTTGGGGCAAAACATTATTAATGGGTCACGGGCCAGAAAGGAGAGTCAATGAGAGAGGATTAATGAGGCCAGATCATCTGGCCCACAAGCTGGGCTCACTCATCCTGCATTCTGAGGCTTCTTCATTGCACCTAACTGCTTTGGCTCTTGCTAGGGCTGCGTGAGCCTAAGAAAATAAGACTAAAAAAATCAAGCCTTGTGTATTAGTCTGTTTTCATGCTGCTGATACAGACACACCGAAGAGTGGGCAATTTACAAAAGAAAGAGGTTTAATTGGACTTACAGTTCCACGTGGCTGGGGAAGCCTCACAATCATAGCCGAAGGCAAGGAGGAGCAAGTCACATCTTACATGGATGGCAGCAGGCAAAGACAGTTTGCCTAGTAACCATCATACCTCATGAGACTTCTTCACTATCATGAGAACAACACAGGAAAGACCTGCCCCTGTGATTCAGTGACCTCCCACTGGGTCCCTCCCACAACATATGGGAATTCAAGACGAGATTTGGGTGAGGACACAGCCAAACCATATCACTTTGGAACTCTCAGCTTCTCAAGGGGTAAATGTTGATTAAATGACTGTATGACAGGTGCCAGGGCTCTTACATGGCACAGAAGATTCAGGGAGGATATACTACCTCACTGCTGTGACACTCATTGTCAAAGCCCCAGGAGGCACCTTGAAGGAACCTCCCTTCTCAAGAAAAGGAATCGTATACTCGGTTCAGGGAAGATCCCTGTATTAGTTATCTACCGTTATGTAACAAATGGCTCCAAAACTAGCAGCTTAAAAAACAACAAATATTTATGATCTCAATGTTTTTGAAATTCAAAAATATGGGAGAAGCTTAGCTGGCAAGTTGTGGATCAAGGTCGTTCATAAGGTTAGATTCAAGAGGTCATCTGGGGCTACAGTCATTTGAAGGTTGGACTGGGGCTGGAAAATCTACCTCCTGCATGGCTCACCCCCATGGCTGTTGGCAGGAGGCCTCAGCTCCTCACTGACTATTGGTAGTAATCATAAAAAAGCTGGAGTGGCTATATTAATGTTAGGCTGAACAGATTATAAGATACAAAGTATATTTTGAGATGAAGAAGAATATTTCATAATAATAAAAATGTCATTTGCCAGTAAGATATAACAATTATAAATGTGTACATGCCTCATAACAAATTCAAAATACATAAAGCAAGCATGAAAGAACTAAAGGGAAAAATAGACAAATCCACAGTCGTGGTTAGATATTTTAACTTCCTCGCTTAGTTACTGATAGAACTAGATAAAAAATTAGTAATGATCATGAAAGTTGTCAGAGTCTAAGTGGAATTACTTATGTCAAACTCTAACAAAAATAAATAAATAAGGCTGGGAGGCTGAGAAGTGAGGCGGTGGCGGCGAGAGGGGGGCTTGCACACATATCTGTGATAAGAACTCAATTACAAAGACTCTCTGAAGAGCTCTTACCTGCCCATGCCTGTAACAAGAAGTTTTGTCAAAGACTTCCCAAACTGCTACATGGATCACAAGGATAGCTAGCCAGATGTACAAGAACACCTGCCTGACACACTGTCTTCACTAATGAACTGGCTTCAACTCCTGTGATAAGCTGCTGTAACCAATATTCTCTTTGTTTCAAAGCAAATTATGTGTACTTTTCCCTGTTGCCTTTAAAAGCTTCCCTTTGCCTCAGCCTCTTCAGATATGCCTATGGTCTCAAGAGCCCCATGTCCTGGATTTGCAAGTCCCCTGCGCATCTCAAATAAACTCAATATCTCTGGAGAATCTCCCTCTGTCTGTTATTTGGGTTGAAGTAATATAGAAGACCTGAACAACACTATCAACCACCTTGATCTAATTGACATGTATAAAACACAACATACAATAACTGGATAATACACACTTTTTAAGTACACATGGAGTGTCGCCAAGATATACCATATGTTGAGTCATAAACAAGTCAATAAATTTCAAAAGGCTTTCTCAGATTACACAGGAATTAAACTAGAAAGCAACAATTAAAATAATAGGATATGTTAAAAAGTCCTAAATATTTGGAAATTAAACAACACTCTTCTTGATAAGGAGTAAGTCAAGGAAGAAATCAAAAAGAAAATTAGAAAGTACTTTAAACTAAATGAAAATGAAAACAATGTATCAAAAATTTGTGGATTTAACTAAAGCAGTAAGTAGAAGGAAATCTATAATTTCAAATGTTTGTCTTAGAAGAAAGGCTTATAAATTTTCATATTGAGAAGCTAAAA
>NW_012117132.1:1360337-1361610 GCF_000951035.1 Colobus angolensis palliatus
AAAAAAAAAAAAAGAAGAGCAAATTAAACCCAGAGTAAGTAAAAAGGAAAACTTATAAAGATAAAAGTGGAAATCAATGGAATAGAAAATAGACAAAATAATAGAGAACATTACAAACCCAAAACTTTTATGTTTAACAAAATTGATAAAGTTGTAAACTTTTAGCAAGACTAATCAAGAAAAGAGAGGGAGAGAAAAAAACTAATTACTGGTATCAGGAATGAAAGAGGAGATTTCATTCCAGATCTTATACATATATTCAAATAATAATACTGGAATATTATGAACAACTTTAAAACAATAAATCTGATAACTTACATGAAATGGCCAGATTCCTTGAAAAACAAAACTTACCAAAAGTGGCAAAAGATGAAATAGAAAGCATGGATGGCTCTGCATCTGCAAAAAAACTTTTCCACAAAGAAAACTCCAGAATTCACTGGTGAATTCTATCAAATGGTTATGGAAGAAATGATAACAATCTTACAAAGACTGAAATTTCAGAAAATAGAAGAGAAAGAAACTCTTATTTTATAAAGCCAGGCCAAGACCTGACAAAGATACAAGAAAAGAAAATGATAAGCTGATATTTTTTATGAACATACAGGCAAAAATCTTTATCAAGATGTTAGTAAATAAAATCCAGCAGAATATAAGAAAGACAAAATCAAGTTGAATTTGTTAACATTACATTAATAGAGAAACATTGAACACTTTTCCCTCTAAGATCAGGAACAAGGCAAGATGTTCATTCACTGCTTCTATTCAATATTGTGCAAGATGACCCAGACTATGCAACCATGCAAGTAAAAGAAAAAGGCGTAAATATTGGAAAGAAAGAAGTAAAACTGATTCTGTTTACAAAAGATGTGCATATTAATATAGAAAATCCTAAGGAATCTACAACCCCTGCCCCTACAAAACAAATAATAGCACTAATAAGTGAAAGTTTCAACATCACTATACAAAATCAATTTTATTTCGCTACATTAACAGCAAACCAATGGAAAATAAAATAACATTTACAAGACTCAAAGAATAAAATACTTAGGAATACATTTATTTACCAAAATGCATTCAGTCCTTTAAACTATGAATTCTCCCCAAATTAACCTACAGGTTCACAATACCAGCAGGTATTTTTAAAAAGTTGGCAAGTTAATTCTAAAATGTATATAGAAAGGCTGGGCGCGGTGGCTCAAGCCTGTAATCCCAGCACTTTGGGAGGCCGAGACGGGCGGATCACGAGGTCAGGAGATCGAGACCATCCTGG
>NW_012117132.1:1362000-1377086 GCF_000951035.1 Colobus angolensis palliatus
TAGAACAGAATAGAGACCCCAGATATAGACCCACCTTATATGGTCAACTTATTTTTGACAAAGGCACTACAGCTGATCAATGGCAATAATTTTTTGTAAGCTCTTCTTTTTTCCAACAAATGGTGCTGTAGCAACTGGATATCTACATGGGAAGCGTCAGGCCTCTGAGCCCAAGCTAAAAAATCCTATCCCCAGTGACCTATATGTATACATCCAGATGGCCTGAAGCAACTGAAGATCCACAAAAGTGAAAATAGCCTTAACTGATAACATTCCACCACTGTGATTTGTTTCTGCCCCACCCTAACTGATCAATGTACTTTGTAATCTCCCCCACCCTTAAGAAGATTCTTTATAATCTCCCTCAAATTTAAGAAGGTTCTTCGTCATTCTCCCCACTCTTGAGAATGTACTTTGTGAGATCTGCCCCCTACCCCCAAAACATTGCTCTTAACTCCACCACCTATCCCAAAACCTATAAGAACTAATGACAATCCCACCACCCTTTGCTGACTCTCTTTTCGGACTCAGCCTGCCCACATCCAGGTGAAATAAACAGCCGTGTTGCTCACACAAAGGCTGTTTGGTGGTCTCTTCACACGGACACGTGAAACGGGAAGAATGAACTTTGACCTTTACCTAAAACCATACACAAAAATTAATTCAAGATGCATCATAGACCTAAACACAAAACTATTAACATTTTGGACAAAAATATGGGTGAATATCTGAGTGTAGGCAAAGATTTTTTAGAACCCAGAAAAAAAAAAGAATTAATAAATTAGACTTTATCAAAATTAAAAATTTCTGCTTATCGAAATCATCATTAACAAATAGGCACGCCACAGACTGGAAGAAAATATTCATGAAACATGTACCTAGCAAAAGACTGTATCCAGCATATCTAAAATTCCTATAATTCAATATTAAAAAGCAAAGACAAAAAATGTGGATGTTTCACAAAAGAAGAGGTACAAATGACCACTAAGCACACGAAAACACAGTCAACTCTATTAATCACTAGGAAAATGCATAAAAGCCACAAACAGATACAGCAGTTAGAATAGTTAAATCTGGAAGGCCAGCAACATCAAATGTTAACAAGGATGTGGAGCAACTAAAACTCTTACATATTGCTCATGAGAACATAACATAATACAACTACATTGGAAAAACTTGTGACAATCTAATAAAATTAAATATGCACCTATCGTTTGACTCAGCAATTCTGCACCTAGATATTTACCCAAGATAAATAAAAACATATATCTACAAAAAAAGATGTATGAGAATGTTCACAGTAGCATTATTCATAATGGTCTAGAATATTAAACAACCCAAATGTCTATCAACTAGTGAATAAATTGATAAATTATAGTATACTCACACAATGGGATGCTACAGAGCAAAAAAGGGCACATTTCTGATATGTGAAACAATATGGATTAATCTCTCACACATTATGGCCAATTAAAGACATCAGACACAGAGTACATATTACATGATTTCATTTATACAACAGTCTAGACCTAAGAGGAAATAGTGATTGCCTGGTTGTGGAGGGTGGGATGACCAGGATGACATGCAAGGGAACTTTGTGGGGTCAGGGAAAAATGTTCTTTATCTTGCTTGGTGTTGGGGTTACAAGAGGGTATTGTTTTGTTGAAACCCGTTGAACTATACATTTTTGTTCATTTTAATGTATGCAAAATGTATTTCCCTCAAAGAAATGAACTTTAATAAAGAAAGAAAAATATATGGTCATACATACACAATACTAGGGCCTCTTGCAGGGCACTTAAAGAGCCCAACCGAGAAAGGGGCTAAACTCACTTGAAGCTTCATTAGCTATGTAGAAAATCTGCCTCTGCCCCCAGCTCACAATCTGGCCCAACACTCACTCAGTTGTGTGACCATGGACAAGTTGTTTGATATCTCAGTCCCTTGAATCCCACATGTGAAAACTGGGAATAATTATAGAACCTATCTCACTAAATTGGTGAATAAATTCCATGAGATAAATTAGAACGAAATGGTACATAGTGAGTCCTCAACAAACGTAAACTATTATCATTATTGTGCAGACACAGGAAAACAGTTTGGGAAATTCTGCCAAGGGCCATGAAGGACCTACTGAAGTGTCTTGAGAAGAGAAGAGACACAGTCAGATTTGCCTTTCACAAATAATGACTGGGCCGAGCGCAGTGGCTCACGCCTATAATCCCAGCACTTTGGGAGGCCGAGGCGGGTGGATCACGAGGTCAGGAGTTCGAGACCAGCCTGACAAAAACGGTGAAACCCTGTCTCTACTAAAAACAAAAAAAATTAGCTTGGTGTGGTGGCACGCGCCTGTAATCCCAGCTACTCAGGAGGCTGAGGAAGGAGAATCGCTTGAACCGCAGGGCAGAGGTTGCAATGAGCCAAGATCATGCCACTGCACTCCAGCCTGGGTGAAAGAGCGAGAGTCTGTCTGAAAAAAAAGAAAGAAAGAAAGAATGACTGAAGCAGCAGTGGGAAGGATGAATTGGTGGGGGAGGAGGGAAGAACAGATTTAGAGTCCTTTCAGGACTGTTCTAACATGAAAATGGATGAGACATTATTGATCTAAGGAATTCTTTAGAAATAAAATACAGTTTTATTCAAAGGATATAGAATTTCAACATTTTAATAAAAATCTAAATAAAAATAAAAGTAATACTTAAGATGATTTTCACATTTAAAAATATTAAAATAAATTCAAAATTACCTAGTAAAATAAGTCAAATAAATTATAATTAATATCAAATCTTGAAATGAAAGTGTTTAAAAATATAACTGTTCAATATTGCAGAAGGTTCTTAAGCAATCCACCATCTCTGGGTGGTTGGTCTGCTGGGGCCTAACCACAGGAGGCAGACAGACTGACGCTATGCCAAGCAGAAGGACTTATCAGGCACCTCTTGCCTTTCCTCATCTCTGCTGGTTCAAATCCTGCTCACCCCGCAAGGGCAGATTGGAATTTACCTTCTCCAGAAAGCCTGGGGTGACCCTTTCCCCTCACTCCTCCGCCTTTCGCCAGCTTTTGTCTTGACATCAGCGGACCAGGAATGCATGACACTGGGAAAATCATTAACCTCTCTGGGCCTATTTCCTCATCTGGGGAACATCTGCACTTGAGCAACATAAGTCTAAGGTCCCTATCTGATTTGATGTTTTGCGACCCTTCTAAGGCGCAGGGCGCGAAAGAACAGAAACAGAAGTGTGCGTTCAAGGAGGTCCGCCGGGGTGTCACTCGTGTAAGAATCTATGCTTTGAAGGTTCTCGTGTGCCTCGGCCTGCAGGTCTCGCTCAGAGCTGTGCCCTTGAACATCCACCCCACCCTGCTGGGGTGGCTTGACGCACTTCTGTGCAAATCTGTTCCCTCGCAGCCCTACCCCTCGCCCGAGCCGGAGAAAACCCTAGGATGTGTCCTTCCGGGTTTTGTGTCGAATCTGCCGCGGCTACTCGGCGCCGCGTCGTGGGGTGGGGAATGTGCGGCAGCACGCGCGCCGCGGCGTTTACGCGGCGATTTCATCATGCTCCGGGCCGGGCCGCGCGCGCCGCTTCCGTCGCCACCCTCTCTAGACTGCCCAGGGCCGCCGGCTCATGCCCTCTCCGCGTCCAACGCTGCTTAGAAGTGCTCGCGCCGCTCTACTGCTGCTGCTGCCGCCCCGGCTCTTAGCCCGGCCCTCGCTGCCCCTCCGCCGGCCCCTCAGCGCGCCCTCCTGCGCCCGGATCTCCTTCCCCGCCGCCTCCCGGAGCAGCATGGATGGCGCGGGGGCTGAGGAGGTGCTGGCACCTCTCAGGCTAGCAGTGCGCCAGCAGGTACCGGTGTTTTGCGCCCTCTGCTAAGCCTTCGGCTCTTCTTCCAGGGCCCTCTTCTGGCTATCCTTCCCTCCTCCCCGAGGAACTGTCCTCCTCTTCGGTTACCCCTTTCTTTCCATTCATCCTCTGGCGTCTTCTTCGCCTCCCCCACTTTGGTCCCAAGTCCCCCGTGCGTCAGCCACCTCATCTCCCGCGGACCTCCGTTCTCCTCTCTGTTTGGATGACTCCCTGGAACCCCTCCGACCTCCTGTGTCTCTCTCCTCTGGCTCTGTTCTCCCTTCCCCATTCTGTCACAGCCCGCGTCTCCTCTATTTCCAATGGGGCTGGGATCTGTGACCCGTTGGTTCTCCTCGCCTCCTAACTGAATAACCTTCAGTTTTCCAGGCTCTGCTGTACTCTTTGTGCACCTTGGGTGGAAAGCTTCCTAATACTTTCCGTGGTCAATGATGAGCCGAAAAACTGCCGGTTCTTTCGTCTTACGGCCAGGCCCTTTAATCTTCAGGACGCTTTGAATAGTGTTTCCTCCTTAACATCTTCCTTCATTCAGTGCTTAGTTTAGCCGAATGATTGAGAAAACAGAGTTGAAACGTTAATGTGGGGAGGTGTCGAACTTTTCTATTAATGCTGTAAACTCATCATCCTTTGCTCGTGTCATCTTTTCTGGCTTCTGAACAGGCCATTTGGAACCAGTGAGCTCTCAGATCGTAAACCTGGGAAACTAAATGTTGCGGAGTTACTTGGTGATGTCAGCCATCCTTAGTATGGAATATTTTGAAATTTGATTTTCCCGAAGGTGAGGGAAGGTTTCATGGGCTGGAGGGCTTGGTGATTTAATATAGACCTCCTTTACCTAGGGCACTGCCATAGAGATTAGAATTTAGAGATGGCGAGGAAAAGATTATTTCAGATGATTCCCATATCCAATTAGGGAGAGCCAGAAGCTTGCAGTAGGACCCCGAGATCGATGACCTAGTAGTAAACACCAAACGGGTTTCTCCTGCATGGGCGCCTGATGCAATAATTTGCCTTAGCTACAGAGGGTGGAACCCTCTCTCGGAAATAATTCATTGGGGCATAGCTGCCGCAAATTCAGCCACTTTGCCATCTGTCCTCTTCGCTGGTTTGAGCCTGACCGATTTTAATAAATAGCCTTTCATTTTGAAATATCACCACGGGCTTAACTTTTTTCTTCCTGATTGGTGTCGGAACACAGATTGTATTTTCTCTGTCCCCCTCCACCCACCTTCCACTCCACAAATAAAATTAGGTGTGGTTCTTTTGTCTTTTCTTAACTTGCCATTTTTTAAAATATCCTTCCCTTTAGAAGGGAGCATACAACTAATTTGGGGAAAAAAAAAACCACACCCAAACCCCTCCCTCTGCCACGTTAGCCTGGAACTGCAGTGAAAATCATCCATCGGTAGTTAACTAAAGTAAACTTTGATCGCGGCAGCTTTCCGATGCTGTTACTGCCTTGTGTACTGTTTATATTGTCTTGATTATTAATTGTTTTGTACTTTAAGATATTTTCCGAATATGTGAGTTAGTTGATTTAAGTTAGTTTGGTTATTTTTTCTAATTTTCCAGGAACACACATATATCAGTTAGTTAATTGTGTGAATTATTGAGTCCGATGTCAGCTGAAAGATAATTTAAAGAGGATCTAATTTTACCCACTTTTTGTTTATGGGAAAATGAGACACACTGTCACCCCTATCCATTTTGGATAATTCCATTGTGAAGTGCAATTGAAAACCTTTCTGGAGTGGGATTTTTACTTAACAACTGGTCTTGTTAGTAGCACATGTTTCATAGAAATTTGTTAATTTGGAAAATGAATGAGTGAGCTTGTCACTTTAAGAAAACAGTGGTTACTATTTGTGGCCAATAATAACCTTTGGAGAAATTTTAGAATTTGAGAAAACGTGTATCTTTTGCTGTGAGCTTGGCAGCTTCACAGTCCTTAAAGATATTTGTGATGAGATGAGTGGTGATATTAACAAACGTGGATTTTTTTTTTTTTTTTGATAGTAGTTGGATAATCTGCATAACTCAGTGAACCAATGTTTTTCCAGGTGACCAGTGCATGATATGAAATCAGGTATTGGTGAAAGAGCCATTCAAAGCTTAAGATACATTAATAGATTTATTCTAACAGTACAAAAAATTCGTTGCTATAGTTTCTGAGTTAGAAATAACCTTGAAGAAAGTAACACTTGTCAGAGTTTTGAGGTAGTATCAAAGAATATCCACAATTATGCGAAACAGCTTTTAAAATTATTTTTCCTTTTCCACCTACGTATGTCTTTCTTCATATACTTTACCCAGAACGTCATATTGCAAAAGAAGCAGACTTTCCACATTGGTCTTCTAGGATAATTCACAGATTACATTTACCAAAATAATAAGTGCTAAACTCAAAATTTAAAAACCCACAAGGAAACAAGCCACCTTGATTGAGACTCAGGGGAAATGATAATAGAATTAGATTCTCCAAAAGTATTAGAATAATCACATACTTTTAAAATGCTTAAGATAATTTTTTAAAATAGAAGGAGGACTCAAAGACATGAGCAAAGAACAAGAGACTACCAAAAACAATCTTGCAGTGTGAAAATGAACCACATATTGTATGGAAATGGATCACTGAAATTAAAACCTCTGTTGGGTGCCCAAGGGCTCTATCAATTTAACAACTTTAATTACTCAGCTGAAACTTTTTCATCCTATATAGGTAATATTTTGTTTGTTTTCTCAGATGACCTAGTTCACCATATTACTATAAATACGGAATTAGTATAGGTTGTTGGAAGTTAATAAAATAATTCAGAAATATTAGCAAGGAAAAAATTCCAACTATAAAGAGAAAGGCAAAGGAAGATGAGCCAGTAGTGACTGAGAAGAATGATCAGAGAAGTAGGAGGAAAACTGAATAATATTTTTTTGTTTTTTGTAAGCGAGAGGAGAGAGATTTAAGAGGGTGGTCGATTTATTGGTTCTTCTGTGTTCTCAGTACAAATCTTGCTCTTTCTTGCTTTTTAATCAATGCTTTTCTCCCCTCCTTTTTCTCCCCTCTATACCCAAAGGAAAAAATTCACCGTGTGAGCAGTTATTTGTTAATTTACCTGTATGTTCTTCTAGATTATAAATGAAGAGGGCAGAGACCTTCATTCATAATGACCACTCGCATAATAAACATTCAAATTGCATCATTCTTTTTTTTTTTTTTTTTCATTTTGAGACGGAGTCTCACTTTGTCGCCCAGGCTGGAGTGCAGTGACGTGATCTTAGCTCACTGCAGCCTCTGCCTTCCGGGTTCAAGTGATTCTCCTGCCTCAGCCTCCCAAGTGGCTGGGATTACAGGTGCCCACCACCACGGCTGGCTGATTTGTGTATGTTTAGTAGTGATGGGGTATCACCATGTTGGCCAGAATGATCTGAAACTCCTGACCTCATGTGGTGAAGAGGGCCTTCCAAAGTGCTGGTATTACAGGCGTGAGCCACCACACTTGACCTGAATTGTATCATTCTTACATAGACTTTAAAAGGCATGCTTAAAAACACATTTCTAACATTTCTTGACTTCTGAAACCAATCCTGAACATAATTCTTTTTGTTGGCTAGGGAGATCTTGTGCGAAAACTGAAAGAAGATAAAGCACCCCAAGTAGATGTAGACAAAGCAGTGGCTGAGCTCAAAGCCCGCAAGAGGGTTCTGGAAGCAAAGGTGAGTCCTGGGATGCTAAAATAGGAACGTAAGTAGGTATGGGATTGTTCATCTTTAATTTCTTTGGATGGGAGAGACCTAGAAAAGTTTCTGAACAAGTATCATTTGGTTTATCTGTTTATCCATAATGCCTTCTCCTTTCCCTCTACCTGGTAGGCTCCTCATCCTTTCAAAATGTCAACTTTTTAATAACGCCTTCCTGACCCTGCAAATTCTGGACTCAGTACGCTACATGAATTTCCATGGAAAGGATTGTGCTCTTCTTTACGACTTCTCTTATGTCTGGAAATAATGATTTTTGTTTGTTTGTTTTAAGGAAAAGGTCTGTTTATTTGATACCTGCTCCCAGACCTTTCAAACAATAGATCTCCCATAGATCTCCCATCACCAAACTTAAGTTGTTTGGGGTTTTAAATTAATCATTTTGCTATAGCAATCCATTAACAATTCAAATATTGCTTATATTGCTTATCAGTATCTACACTGAAGTAAATTTAGTCTTTTTTTTTTTTTTTGAGATGGAGTCTCGCTCTGTTGCCCAGGCTGGAGTGCAATGATGCGATCTCAGCTCACTGCAACCTCTGCCTCCCAGGTTCAAGTGGTTCTCCTGCCTCAGCCTCCCAAATAGCTGGGATTACAGGTGCCTGCCACCACGCCCGGCTAATTTTTGTATTTTAGTAGAGACGGTGTTTTGCCATGTTGGCCAGGCTAGACTTGAACTCCTGACATCAGGTGATCCACCACTTTGGCCTCCCAAAGTACTGGAATTACAGGCATGAGCCACCGCACCTGGCCAAGCTTAGTCTTGTAATCTTGGAAATGATCATATATTTTCCTAAATGATGAAGTAAAGGTATCTTTTATATTACTCAAAGGGAAAAAAAGACCTGTGGCTTCTATTGTTTTTAACCTATCAAAATCTTGTCTGTTTGATAAATTTTATATTTAATTCTGATGAGGAATAAACTAAATTCAGATACTTATGTATACTTATGTATAAGTTCAGATTCCCACCCACCCCTCCAATCACTCACTTTTTATTTAATCTCTAACAGGAGCTGGCGTTACAGCCCAAAGATGATATTGTAGACCGAGCAAAAATGGAAGATACCCTGAAGAGGAGGTTTTTCTATGATCAAGCTTTTGCTATTTATGGAGGTAAGGGATTAACAACAAAAAGAACTGTTGTGTTGTTAGTGGCTCTAATATCGAGAACATGGCTTGCCTGTTGGTATCCGCTTGTATCAGGCTACAAAGCAGAGGATAGATATTTTGCTTTTGTTTGCTTGGAGTCACCATTTGGTGTAATACTTGTTATTTTTCTCCACTGTATTTATTCTTGAAGAGCACTATTTTCTATTAGGATGTAGGGAATTGTTGGAGGCCCATGTATGCATTTGATGTGTCTGTGTACTCATGTACTCTTTTGGGCCATTGTAGTACTGGCTAACTATACTGTGTCCCTTCACACAGGGGTGGTGATAAAACAGTCCTTAGTTTATTCTTTATGGTCATCTGCCAGGAGAAAGCATTCTTCCCAGGGATGTAGATAAATCACTCTGAATGCCATATGAAGGTATATAGGCAAATACAATTCACTGATGAAATGTAAAACTGTATTTTTCATAGTCAGTAGATTATTACGACAACGTTAGACATATAGTACTTTGCCACTGAAAGTTGACTTGAGTTTGGCTAAGCAGATCTGTAAATGTTTACCCTTTTGAGGTTAAATAGTGCCTCAAATACCCAGGAATAAAGTAGAGAATTGGATGCTAAAATTATAGATCATTGTTATCAGATGTTGTGAGAAATTATTTTCTAATTTTTATGGCAGAAAACTATAATCTTTTTTCATTCTGTTTCTTGTACAAGGGGGAACTTTTGTTGTAGATTTTGGGCTAGTCCTGCTTGAAATTAGGGAATAAATAGGAAATTAGTAAATGGTGTAAGAGCTTTTTTATTTTACTTCCATCAGCTAGCTGAAAGTAAGGCTCTTCATTATTGAGGGATTTGCATTGTTGACTTGAATACACTTTTAGGGAGTATGTGAAGTCTTGTAGGTACCAGTTTCTCATGTCTCCTTGCCTTCATTTGTTCAGAGTAACAAGGTAAAGTACATGTTTTCCTCTCATATTCTATAGGTGTTAGTGGTCTGTATGACTTTGGGCCAGTTGGCTGTGCTTTGAAGAACAATATTATTCAGACCTGGAGACAGCACTTTATCCAAGAGGAACAGATCCTGGAGATCGATTGCACCATGCTCACCCCTGAGCCAGTTTTAAAGTGAGATCCTACTTTGGAGTGGGGGGAATCCTACTTTAAATAAAACAACTTATTAAATTATTTAATATACTTATCTAAATAACTTCCTGATTATAAAGAACTACTCATGTTCATGTAGAAAATCTGGAAAATATGGAAAAACAAAGAAACATATACCTTCTGCTCACAGATAGCAACGTTAAGATGATTGTGTTTGTCCTTCCAATCTGTTTTTTCTGTATGTCCCTATGTATTTCAGTGTTAGCAGTACACTGCTTATTTTCATGTAATATAGATTAATATATACTCGTGTCATTAACTATTCATCTAAAGCATTTTTAATGACAGCATAGTATTGTTTTATGGAAGTGCCATAATATGTTAGTTTGTGCCATATTGAAAGCATTAAGGTGTTTCTCATTTTTGACTGCACTGAATATCTTGATAGATGGATTTTTGGGTGTATCCTTGATTATTTCCTTAATACAAGTTTTTAGAAGTTCTGAGCAAAGGTATATTTGTAGAGATTTTCAATTAAATACTATTTGTATTGAAGTTTCAATGTAGAAACGTAGATTATTCCTACCAACATTATTGAAAGTAGGGCAGAATTTTTATTTTTGAGACGGAGTCTCGCTCTGTCGCCCAGGCTGGAGTGCAGTGGCTTGATCTCAGCTGACTGCAAGCTCCACCTGCCGGGTTCACGCCATTCTCCTGCCTCAGCCTCCCAAGTGCCTGGGACTACAGGCATCCACCACCATGTCTGGCCAATTTTTTTTGTATTTTTAGTAGAGACGGGGTTTTACTGTGTTAGCCAGGGTGGTCTTGATCTCCTGACCTAGTGATCCGCCCGCCTCAGCCTCCCAAGGTAGGGCAGAATTTCAGAATATGAAACTGAAAGAGGAATTCTTGCCATTTTGTAACTCATCATTATTCATTTAAGGTTGCCTGGTGGAGAGCTAATTTTTACCATTGGCATCCGTTAGGTTCTCTTAATAATTTCAGCCAGTTAAGATGAGGAATTCTGGATGGTGGCTCTATAAGATCAAGACTACCTATCCTTTTAGCTACTTGTTCCACCAGTAGGAAGTTTGTAGAGATAATACCAATGTCAGTACAGGTTTCAGTGGCAGAAACTACTTTCTTAAGGTTCAATGTCTATACCAAGCTGCCATGAATTCTTAACTAGTCAAATTCCCAATGATTTTGACCTTTGTTTAGATCACTAATAATAATGGCATAGGCATGGATTAATTGATCCTGAAGAATAGTACAGACTTTATGACAACTTGTAGAAAAGAATTGTCTTTTTATTGTGTGCTTAATGTGTTTTTTCTTATGGGAAGGAAGAATGTGGGAGAGGGTGAAAAATAGATTTGAGGAAGAATTTTGTCTGGCATACTGTCTGTCATGGATACATCATTACTGTAGATGTGGGAGCTTCCATCTTTGAGATACACAGGTATAAACACTGATGGGGAATTATCTTATAAGGTAATATCTATGTGTAATTTGTATGAGAATGACAAATTGAGTTGGTGTTTGTTAATTTAGGACCTCTGGCCATGTAGACAAATTTGCTGACTTCATGGTGAAAGATGTAAAAAATGGAGAATGTTTTCGTGCTGACCATCTATTAAAAGGTGAGGTTCTTCATCTCCTTCAGGTAGGATTGATCCAAATAAAAGGTTTGAACTTTCTCTCAGATGTTCTCCATTAAATGTTTTATTGAGGCATAACATTCAAAGAGTAAAGTGCACAGATGTTAAGTATATAAATCAAGTCCCTTATTTTTTAAAAAAGTTATATGTAGATTAATTAGTTATATACAGATAATTTTTCTAATTAGCAAATGAATCAAGACAATACCATGACTACTGCTGTAAAATCAACCATGGGATTCATGTAAATTAAGAACTTTATCCATGGATTTACTTTTTAATTGTCCAGCATTGAAACTGAAAAGTGCATTGTCCTTTTTCCCATTGATTATCATATGTCAACACTGTTCTTACAGCTCATTTACAGAAATTGATGTCTGATAAGAAGTGTTCTGTCGAAAAGAAATCAGAGATGGAAAGTGTTTTGGCCCAGGTGAGTACTCTAGAGATGTTATCAGAGTAACCTAGGTGGTCGCTGTCCTTCTTCCAGTGTTTAATGATTGTTGCATTTCCCATTATGCTGACCCTGGCCACATTGTAAAGAAGCAGAGGTTAATACTGTCCTTTATACCATCTCTTTTTTTGCAGTTTTATTTTCTTCTCTCTTTTGTGGCTAACCCTTTATTTCAGCCAAAACTAACAAGTCAGTGTAAATAGGCATTAAATTTGTCTGTCCTTGGAAACTGCTTTTCTGGATTTAATAGCTAAAACCACAGGAGTGACTGATGATGGGTAGTGTTCAGCACTGGTGTGGAGATTTCAGGGCAGATAACTTGAGGAGCACTTTCTCACTAGCTATTTGATCTGCCTCTGCTTAGACCCTGATTTTGTGCTATTATTCTTAGAACCTCATCAGCAGGTCCCTACCTTTCTGTCCTTGCTTTTCTCAGTTTGCCTGTAGTTATTTTTTTTTGAGACGGAGTCTCGCCCTGTCACCCAGGCTGGAGTGCAGTGGCCGGATCTCAGCTCACTGCAAGCTCCGCCTCCCGGGTTTACGCCATTCTCCTGCCTCAGCCTCCCGAGTAGCTGGGACTACAGGCGCCCGCCACCTCGCCCGGCTCGTTTTTTGTATTTTTTAGTAGAGACGGGGTTTCACTGTGTTAGCCAGGATGGTCTCGATCTCCTGACCTCGTGATCCGCCCCGTCTTCTAAAGTTTTATAATTTGTATATTTAAGCTGACAAATTTTAGATAAGACAAAAAAGAGACCACAGAGATAATTTATTCTGACCTTTTGCCAATTGCAGGAATACTTTCTATATTAGAAGTAGTTCTTATCCTTTTTTTGAGTCACAGACCACCCTAAGAATATGATCAAAACTGCACATCTCCCTGGGAAGATGCATATGCTCAGGTATATATGTTGCTGGTGTCTCACCTCATCTATCGGCTGTTCCATTTAGGCAAAGTACATTTCTCCAACACCATGTTTGCTCATGAGGTCTACTGAGGCCCACTTCTTAAATTTTATTTACTTCCTTGGGTGAAAAACAAACAAAAAACCAGTATAGTGATTAAACCTATTTTCTTTACACCGATCTGTGTCTCTCTGTGTGTTTGAATATAGAACTCCCTAATTTGTTGTTTTTTTCTCATGGGAATTTTTGGATACTTTTCCACTGTTGTCCTAATTTTTTTTTAGCATGCTTATTTTTCTCTGTGATAGTTAACTTTCCAACATAGCTAAAATAATTTCTCCTTCATTTACGTTGAAAACTCTCTTAATTTGGCTGTTGAATCATCTGCTGATTTATTTTGATCCTTGTGGAGTATAATTTTATCCCTTGCTTGAAGCTCATTGTTTTAGTACAGTTACTCATGGTTTAGGAAATTATTTCTTATATTTTGATGCTGTTGAAGCGTTCATCTCATTTTCTTTTCCAAAGGCGTACCCTTTATTAGAAAAAATGGAAAGTGCCTCTAAGTATCCCTAAAATTTTCCATTCAGAATTTTAGATTTACTGAGGTTTTGTATATATATGTTTTCGACCTTAACAGTATCATTCATTTCCAAGTACGTTGTCAGAGTTGGGAAGTAACTAGTTGATTTGACAAGTCAATTTATTGTTTGAGCATTGGCCTTCTCTTTTATTTTAGATCCGTGTTCTAGGAGAGCAATTTGTTTTTTGATTTGCCATATCAGATACATGTACAGCTGTCAATATAATCTTCAATGAAAAGTTAGGGACCCATGGGAAATGGTGTAGCACTCAGAAACGGTCCTGGTGGATTCACTGGCTGGAAGCCCATCTGTTGCTTAAGCACAGAATAGCGTTTTCTGCACCTTAGTGTCTGACTCCTTTTCAGCTTTATGAAGCACGATTGTTTCTTTAAAGGTCCTGATTCACCTTCTGTGGTAGGAAGACCTCTACTCCTATTATCTGGATTTAACAACTCAGAATGAATTCTTTTGTTTCTCATCTCTGTTTTTGCTGGCACATCTCTGGATGTTCCAGTTTTAAAAATCATTTTTAACTTGTTTATGAAAAATTCAAAACATACGAAATTTTATATGTTAAATAAAAACATAATAAACAATTATGTACCTATCCCCATGCTTCACTGTTAAATTTTTTTGTATCTATTCCCCTCTCACTTTACTGACTTCTTTCCCCTAAATTTTGTGTGTAGTAGGGTGGGGACAGAGTCCCACTCTGTAGCACAGGCTGGAGTGCAGGGGCATGAACGTGGCTCACTGCAGCCACGACCTCCTGAGCTCAAGCGATCCTCCTATCTGGACCTCCCAAAGTGCTAGGATTACAGATGTGAGCCATGGTGCCCAACCTGAATTTTTTTGAAGCAGATCTCAAACATTATTTTATTATACCTGTAAATTTTTCATTATCTATCTCTAAAAGAGAAAAATCCTTTAAAAATAAAGGCTTTTTAAATGATTTAAAAAATCCTTTTCAATCCTCTTTGGGAAATGTTAATAATTTAATATCAAATATTTACTCAGTGTTCATGTTTTCTAGGCTGTCGTAAATATTTCCGGTTTTTAAAATTTGAATTGGGATCCAGATAAAGTCTGTACTTTGTGATTGGTTGATATGTTTCTTAAATCTCTTCCAGTCTATATGGCCTTCCTTCATTCCCTTTTTTCCCAGCATTTTCATTAAAATTTTTTTCAAGAAGCTGAGTCATTTGTTCCTTATTGTTTTCTACTGGAATTTGGTCTGGATTTGGCTAATTATGTTACTGTAGTGACGTTACACATGTTCATCTTTTTCTGTATTAGATTTAGAGGCTTGACCAGGTATTTTTGGCAAGACATTTGGTTAAGTGGTGTTATGGCCTCCTGTCCGGAGGTACATAGTACCTGGTCAGCTCTTCTGTGGGCTATGGCCATTGATGTCCATTGTTTAGATGCATTAACTGATGAGGGGGTTTCAAAATGGTGATTTTTGTCATTCTGTTTTTTTTTTTTTTTTTTTTTGAGGTGTAGCCCACTGTCCCCCCAGGCTGGAGTGCAATGGTGTGATCTCAGCTTACTGCAACCTCCACCTACTGGCTATGTGATTCTGGGCAAGCCACTTCACTTCTCTGAGCCTTGGTGTCCTCCTCTGTAAAATGGGGATTTTTTTTTTTTTTT
>NW_012117132.1:1377781-1379412 GCF_000951035.1 Colobus angolensis palliatus
CTATCAACTATTTGATTTCTCTGAGACACCATTTATAAAGAAAAGTGAGAAAAAGTGCTTAATCCATTCTCCCATCCATTGTCTTTTTTAACCTGTTTTTCTTTAGTTGGTTCCCTAACATCCTTCAGAAATTCATGAGTTCCTGCCTGCCTTTTCCTTTTTTCCTCCTACTGTTGTGAACTTTAGATTCAAATATTTGATATTCAGTCAGTTGCATTTATCTTATTGATGGTTAAATTGTCCAGTCTTTGGTGACTAGGAGTTCTCCGCTGAGTCCTTTTGACACAGCCCTAGTAGTCTCTGAAAACTTCCTTTAATATGACAAGATATTGCCATCTCATCTTGTACATTTCCTGTCCCAGACTTGGAATCAGACATTTCTCCAAGGAGCCCTCGTACTTACTAGTGGGGATGGTATTGATCACTAATCATAGACCTTGTCAGTGATCTGAGCTAGGAAATTGGTATTTTTTAAAAGATAAAATTTTCGTGAGTTAATGTAGATACTTAATAGTTTACTTAAAGTTAGGTTTATGGAGTTTTTACTGTGTTAATCTTAAATCTCTCTCCTTCATGTAAACCTCACCAAAAATCCCACTTCTCAGCGACAAAACATAACTATTGACATGCCTTATCTCCCACTGTATACGTTAACAGTCTCAGAATGACAGTACCCACACCACCATCGGCAATATGAATGTTAAAAACAGTTAAAAACATTTTTATTCTTTTCTTTAGGGATATGCCAGCAGTGTGTAGTCTTACAGTCTGATAACTGTATTTAAAGTCACTTGGAGTCATTCTCTCTGTGTGGCTATGTCATCAGCTAAATATGCAGTTAGTCCATGTATTTCATTTTATTTTCAGTATTCAGGGTTTCATTTTTAAAAAGTTGTATTATAATCATATAGCACAATAGCAAAGACTTGGAACCAATCCAAATGTCCATCAGTGATAGACTGGATTAAGAAAATGTGGCACATATATACCATGGAATACTATGCAGCCATAAAAAGGATGAATTCACATCCTTTGCAGAGATATGGATGAAGCTGGAAGCCATCATTCTCAGCAAACTATCACAAGGACAGAAAACCAAACACTGCATGTTCTCGCATAGGTGGGAATTGAACAATGAGAACACTTGGACATAGGGTGGGGACATCACACACCTGTCGGGGGGTGGGGTGGTGGGGGAGGGATAGCATTAGGAGAAATACCTAATGTAAATGACGAGTTGATGGGTGCAGCAAACCAACATGGCGCATGTATACCTACGTATCAAACCTGCACGTTGTGCACATGTACTCTAGAACTTAAAGTATAATTTAAAAAAATTAAAATTTGTTTTATAATCATATAAAGCATTTTTTATACCTCTACAGCAAATCTAAAAAACAAGGTATATTTAAGTAGTCTACTATCTCTCTTCCCTTCACCTTCCGTCCTTCCACTTCCCTGCTTCCTGAGGAGTTTTTAACTTGAAACAGCTGCCTGAAAGGCTGTTGAATTTTGTCAAAAGCCTTTTCTGCGTCTATTGAGATAATCATGTGGTTCTTGTCTTTGGTTCTGTTTATATGCTGGATTACGTTTATTGATTTGCGAATGTTGAACCAGCCTTGCATCCCAGG
>NW_012117132.1:1381887-1411530 GCF_000951035.1 Colobus angolensis palliatus
CACACCAACATGGCACAAGTATACATATGTAACAAACCTGCACGTTATGCACATGTACCCTAGAACTTAAAGTATAATAAAAAAATAAAATAAACAGCTGCCTTTTTTAAAAAAATAGAATATAAACAAAGACATAGATACTTGTATGCCCCCCCTTTCTAGATAAATGGTTGCATTACATACACACTTTTCTCCATTGTGGTTTTCTTCACATAACAAAATATTTCAGAGATTGGTCCCTCATAGTATATAGAGATTGCTTCCTTCCATTTTATGGCTACATAATTCTGCATTGTGTGGATATATTTTATATAACCAGTTGTCCACTGCTGGACATTTGGGTTATTTCCCATCTTTAACATTACAGATAGTGCTACATTGAATAATCTTGTGCTTATATCTTTTCATGTTTTTGCTATTGTGTCTTTGGGATAGATGCCTGGAAATGGGATTGCTGGGTCAAAGGATACATACAAATGTAATTTTGTCAGATATTGCCAGATTTCCTTTCCCAGGGGTTTTGATTTCTATCTGTATTGGCAGAATCTTTTTCCTCCTGATTTCTTTTTAAATTATGCCTTTTATTGGAAAGCACTATATATTCTTGAATTACCTGGGAAATAGATGTTCCTCAGGCTCTTTGACTTTCTGCTCTAGTAGGACCAGCTTATATTTACGGTACCCGTGTCTTGAAGGTCACTGGAACAATTTCCTCATTGATGCAGCCTCTTGGGTAATTGTATAATGTTATTTTGTGGATTCCCCCTAGAAATTCTGTAGAAATAGAGTCTAGAAGGCTTAGTGTTTTAAATTGCGCATTCAAACCTGGAACATGCGATTAGTGTGAGTGAGTTGCCTTTTTATGGAGTAGAAATACGATTGGATTTATGAGGGGAGCAAACATAATTGCTCTTTATCGAGCAGGTATTATGTACCAGCTCCTGCCTGTGCTAAGTACTTTACATGTTTTGTTTAATCTTCATAATAGTCTTACATAGTGAAGTAGATGCTGTTCTCCCCTGTTCTTAGAGAGGTTACGTAAGACTTAATCTGTAGTCACACAACCCATAAGTGGCATAGAGTTGGGAGATACACCCAGGTCTTTCTGAACTCAAAGCGTCAGTTCTTATGGCCATTAATTGATTTATTGAATTATTTTGTTTCTATTAGGAGACTTTTAAGTTTTAAATATTGCTTACTATTAGATGGTTTGTCATAGCCACTTGAAATTCTTGAATTGGAGGTCATACATCATTTTACAGGATTTGGCATTGATCAATGTATAGAATGTGCAATACACTGGAAAATGCTGAGGTGAATAAGATACAGCTTCTATCTTCTAGGAGCTTAATATCTTAGCTCCTAAGGGAAAGTTCAATGCACATTTAATTACTCATTTGAGGAGAGGGTGGTGGCTATTAATAGTATATTTGCTTGACTGGATCTTTAAAATACAGAGAAATGCAGAAATGCATCTTAAATGTGTTCAGAGTAGTAAAATTCAGCTATGAAAACTTATTTATGTAATTTCAGATTCTTGCCAACTAATAACTGTTATAATTGAATAAGAGGTATTTTGCTTTATCTTTCATTTTGTAACAGTGACTATATGAGTTTTAGGTCCCAGAAAGATATTTTGTTTCTCTCTTGATAAATGGAAAGTGTGTAAATTGGTTGTGGGCTTTTTATTTTTATTTTTATTTATTTATATTTTTGAGACGGCGTACCCCTCTTTTGCCCAGGCCTGAATTGGGGGCGCCAACCTGGCCTCCTGGAAACCTCTCCCCCCGGGTTCCCGCCATTCTCCTGCCTCAGCCTCCTGAGTAGCTGGGACCACAAGCGCCACCACCACGCCCGGCTCATATTTTGTATTTTTAGTAGAGACGGGATTTCACTGTGTTAGCCAGGATGGTCTTGATCTCCTGACCTCGTGATCCGCCCGTCTCGGCCTCCCAAAGTGCTAGGATTACAGCTGTGAGCCACAGTGCCCGGCTGGTTATGGTTTTAATGTGGGTATCCTGAAGGTTAGGTTAATTGTGATGTTCCTGAATTTTGTGTGAGTTGTAACAGTGGATTGCTAGGGTTATATATAATACTTTATATCTTATGCCTTGTTTTCTTTGTCTTTTACACTAATTTCTTTATATGTCCTTTAGCTTGATAACTATGGACAGCAAGAACTTGCGGATCTTTTTGTGAACTATAATGTAAAATCTCCCATTACTGGAAATGACCTATCCCCTCCAGTATCTTTTAACTTAATGTTCAAGACTTTCATTGGGCCTGGAGGAAACATGCCTGGGTGTGTATCACTTATTGTTTAACTGTTTATGTAATGAAGTTTTTAAAATTGCTTATAATAAAAGGTAAATATCAATGTTATGAAGGAAAAACTTTTAAAAAGTGATATACAGAACTACAGATGAATATATTATGGAGAAATAATGGCAGAAATATCTTACTTTAAAAAAATTCTTTCTGAATATAATTTCTGTTTTGGTATATATTTTTTTTTGCCATAAAATAGATGTAAAATCTCTGATCACTATGTCTTCTAGTTATAGCTGCATAGGGCAGAAGGGACAGTTGAAGAATGGTTTTGAAAGCCATTGAACTTATTGCTGAAGGATACTTTAGAAACTATTTAGTTTAGTCCGACACTGTCCAATGGAACTTTCTGCAGTGATGGAAATGTTCTGTAATCTGTGTTGTCCAGTGTGATTAGCTACCAGCCACATTTGGCTCTTGAGCACTCGTAATGGGTCAAGTTCTTCTGAGGCACTGAATTTTAAAATTTATTTCATCTTAATTGAAATTTAAATAGACATGTGACTAGTGGCCTACCATATTGGACAGCATAGGTGTAGCCTTTTGATTTGAAAGATGTGGTTTTCACGGATAAAGAATATCTGGTTGGTTTACAGTATGATTCAGAATTGGAATCTTTATCTTCTGATTCCTTGTCCACTGTTTAACAGACTTAGCCAGTGTTCCCTTTCATAGCTTTAGATATTTTTCTTATGTTAGGGTAAGAGAGTAAGTTTTTGCTACATGAGCTAGATAGATCGTGTTTCCCAGAGGAGGAACTGAAGAATAAGGAAAATTCATTGTGACAAAATATGTCACAGTTAATTATTCTAATGAAACATCAGGTTGATTTGGAATATTTCGTGGAAAGAGGCCAGTGGCAAGCCTTTCATTTTGGCCATATGTACAGAGAGTCATAAAACGAGACATAACCTGTGACCCAGACGTTCCATTTCTGGGAACTGATCTAAGGAAATAATTCAGAAGGAAAGGAAACTATACTTACAAGAAGTATATAAACTGAAAGTAGAAATAACCTATTCAGTAATTTGAGAGTGGTTAAACAAATTATAGTAAAGTGGATTAGTTTAGTATAATATTCTGCCACTATTAATGTGAGAAATTTGTACTATTATTTAGAAAATGGAAAAGTATAAAATATAAATAATACATAATTTTATACATAGTAACTGTAAATATGCATGTAAACTTTACTTACATTTGGATTAAATCTGGAAAGGGCCATAAAAATCAAGAGTTTGTCTGTTAAGTAAGAAGAGGGTACAATTTTAGGTTTTGTACCCTTTGGTTTTAAAGTTATTTTAGTAAAATACTTATTTTGAAGTAGGCCATTGGGAGCACTTCCTTAGTGGATGTTTTGCACAGGATATTTCCTAGGAAATTGAGAGGGCAGTGGCTTTAGTAGTGTATTTGCTTGACTATATCTTTAAAATACAGAGAAATGCGGAAGCCTCTGGTTGAAAATATAAAATACTGCAGAGAATAAAATGATTTGAAAAACATTGAAAATTACCTGGCTTGGTGAGGTGATACTTAGTGATAAGTGAGTGCTGATGTTAAATGTGAGCCCATACTGATTTCTTTTTAGCCCCTCAGTTAAGTTTTAATATGTGGGTTAACAGGGCTAAACATAGGCGTAGGTATTATTTTCCAGAGGATCTAAGATTGTCATCTGCCTTCATGTACGTGATGACTTGGAAGACATCAGGGGTTTAAGGGGCGCTATGGGAGAGGTGGTATTTTTGTTTGTTTGTTTGTTTTTGGAGATGGAGTTTCACTCTTGTTGCCCAGGCTGGAGTGCAATGGTGTGATCTTGGCTAACTGCAACCTCTGCCTCCCGGGTTCAAGCGATTCTCCTGCCTCAGCCTCCTGAGTAGCTGGGATTATAGGCATGTGCCACCACGCCTGGCTAATTTTGTATTTTTAGTAGAGTCGGGGTTTCTCCATGTTGGTCAGGCTGATCTTGAACTCCCAACCTCAGATGATCCGCCCACCTCAGCCTTCCAAAGTGCTGGGATTACAGGTGTGAGCAATTGCGCCCGGCCTGAGGTGGTGTTTTTAAATTATTTTTATTTCTGCTTTTTGAGAAATGGGGTTTTGACTCACTGGTGTAATTAAATGAAATGGCATTGCCAACAGTAGTATTGCCACACTAATTAATACATTTTCTAATACTTGCTATGAAAATGTTTGATACTGAGGAAAATATTTCTAAAACTTCATTTTAGGGCCTGTACAACTTTGTCGTGAAAATGGTATATTTAGGACTTTTAGGATTTGTATCTAGAATTTCAGGATTGTTGGAAAACATAATTTCTTTCTTTGTAACAGACTGATTTACTTAAATTCATAGGTACTTGAGACCAGAAACTGCACAGGGAATTTTCTTGAATTTCAAACGACTTTTGGAATTCAACCAAGGAAAGTTGCCTTTTGCTGCTGCCCAGATTGGAAATTCTTTTAGAAATGAGATCTCCCCTCGATCTGGACTGATCAGAGTCAGGTACTGCTCAGGTTACTCTTACAAATTAGTGAATGACCTTGGCATTGCATTGAAAATGAAAGCTTGCTATGTTGAAACAATTCTGCTTCATAATCCTGATTATGAATTTATTTTTGTCGTCTCCAAAAATCATGTTTTACATTTGGAATCCTCTAAATGTAATCTTCAGGATGACAGGCAGTGTTGAGTGACAAAAGTGAACTTGAAGGGAAAGGAAGGAGGATGGAGAATATCTTAAATCTCACCTGCTCCAAAATTACCTTTTTCCTTGTTCATCATATATTTCGAGGGTGGTAGTATCTTGATTGTCTAAACCAAGGCATTCCGGGCAATGGTGATGTGTATGAAAGTGTGAAGTGGGGATAGGGTGAAAGTTATGACAGGAGGATTGTTCTAGGTGTCTAGGGCAGACAACATTGGTAAAGTTGGGGTGAGGATGTATTAGTAACCAACTAGTGTTCTGGACACAACCTCCGTCCAGGTATTTGGGGGCCTGTATGACAGAAAGGCCAGCAAGCAAGCTTACCCTCATCACTCATGTTCACTCACTTGCCTCTATTCAATTAGCCTACTTTTGTCTGATCTATCCAGGGTTGTATGGGAAGGCATATTGGGGCCGGTGAGTTCCACATTTCTTTAGAAATTTATTATGACTTAGCTGTTTATGACTTAAGCTTTTTGTGATTTCTATACATGTTATTCCTGGTACCATCTCTCAGTGTAATACATTCCATATAAAATATGAGGTATAGCTAAACATAACTTTCTAAGGCCCCAAAGTGTTTTCCCAGCCCCAGCGCCCACCCATTTCCTATCTTCTCTTCTTACTCACTGTAATTACAGACTTGAGTCATAACATAGCCCAGTCACTGACTCTGAATCAAAGCATCCACAGCACCTGCCTCAACTTGTTAGTTCCCATGATGCCATCTGGGAGAAGATGCCTACGTTCTGTGCAAACTGTATCTCTAGACCCTTCAGGCTTATAGTTTAGGAAGGAGGGACTTACAGAGGAAAGAATGTGCACAACTTAGAGAAAGTTGGGGGAAGGACCCCGCTGGGCTTTCATGTAAAAAGAGGAGGTCATCAGAAACTTTAGCCAGGTATGATAGCAATGAAAAATTTGTCAGATTTGAGACTTCGTTTTATTTTCCAGTGTCTGAGTGTTTTCTTGTTTGTTTGTTTTTGACCGTTTCAATATCTATCAAGCATGCCTTCCCAAACTGAGGAAGCTGTGTAAGACTGACCTTGTCTAAAGCCAGTGTTACGAAGAGGGTTTACACAGAGTAGCTATGGGAAGATTATTGAGAAGGACTGAGAAGTAAGGCAGTGTCTGGGGCCTGTGCACTAAAAAAGTGGTGGGTAGGGAAACCAGCTTGGAACTTGGGAGTCATCTCAGGGGTTAACTGGTGGAAAGGCTCTGGGGTTTCTCAACAGTGTATTCTTTGGTCATTTTCACTTCAAAGTGTTGTGTCTGAATTCTGGCTAGTTTTGTTATGTCCCTTGCAAGTTCCTGACCAGAAGTCCACTAATATTTTCATGAGTCAGCATCCTCCTGGCTTTTGTTCCATGGTAGGACGTGTAGTGTTCTGATTCTTCTTGATGGCAGAGTTCTCTGGTGATTAATCTTTGCATAGCTGTATTTCCTTTTGTTAGTTTAGGGGTATTAGATTGTTCATATGAAGATTTTCTGAAATTTTATTTTATTTTGATTGACTTGTCTCTCTTCCTAGCCTGTATATATTTTAGTTCTCTATAGTTTCAAGTACAGTCTCTGAACTCAGATACAGTTACTCAGAATTCTGATGATGCCTGCCTCCTATCTATGAGCTGAGATTATTGTTGAGTAAATTTTGTTTGATTTGTATGATTTCAAGTCACCCAGTGTGGTGCTTTGATATGCTTAAACATTGTGAAATGATTACCACAGTCAAGCTAATTAACATAATTATCACCTCACATAGTTACTTTTTTTTTTTTAGTGGTGAGATCTACTTAAGATCTACTCTTTGAGCAGATTTCAGGTATACGGTGAATCATTAACTATAGACACTGTGCTGAGATTTGTGACGGAACAGGTGGAAAGACTTGGACAGCAGCCTTTTGGAGATTCTAAACAGGGCCCTTAATTTATCCTGTCCCGCATTGTAGCTGTTCAGTCGCTGTCAGCCCAGTTACAAGCTATGTGAGAACAAACATCATGTTTGTTTCTCTCACATTTATATAGGCGCAGAAGATGTTTCCTAGTTGTTGAAAGACAACTAAAACATAGGTGCTGCAGGACCAAATAAGAGACACTATTAAGAAATAAAATTTAAAAATTAAACCTCTTTTTGCAGTATATTTCATGTATTTTTAGGATCCATTTAAGCAATTTTACATTACTTGTAAAACATCTGCGATAATCATGGAAGTACACCAGAAAATGTGATTTTTCTTGAAAGAAGAGAGATTGATTTTGACTCATAAAATTAACTTGAAACACTTTCCCCCCAAATAGCTACTAAATTGCATTCAGAGAAATCTCTTTGGGAAACCATTACAGTGTGCACTTCATCGTTAGGTAATTAGCTTGATGTTAGCTTATTCAATTCATGCCTTATGTCCTTTGCCTTGAATAACACTTTATTTAAGAAACTCTTACTCCAAAGAAACCAGCTGTATGATGCCATTATCAGTCATTTACTTTTTTGTAGCAGTAAAAAAGAAGAAATCAAACTGCTGTGAAAACTAAAGAACCATTTCATTTCGCTTTTAATTTCCCATTCTTTGAATGGGATGAAGAACTTCATTTAGTATATACTTATAAAGACTTGCTAATGCTTTAAGGAAAACCATTTTATCTGGATGTCACTATTCAATGTCTTATTTCTTATTTTGCATGTGATATTTGTGTATGTTTTCCTAATTTAAAAAACTGTATTAATCTGCCTTTAACAAGTTATTTTCAGTTAAAAGTAATAATCTTTTTGAACGTAGCTGGAGGGAAGGAATTAGTACTTCAGAGAAGTTAGATCATGTTTATTTTAAATAGTGAGTAATAAAATTTTCATTAATGTGTTTAAAAATAACAACCTTCACATGTACCCCATACATTTGTAGAAATATAATACATCAAAAAAATAAAAATAACAACTACCTAGACAAATTTAATTCAAAATTGTTTTGGCCATTCCCTTAGGAAACCAACTTTCTGTTTAGTGAAAAAGATGACTCTAGTATGGAGCCTTTATCACTAGAATGCAGTTGAAAATAGGGGCCTTATTTACTGTTTGTTTTATTGTTTTGTTTTTTTTTGTAGTTAAATATGCAGATTTATTACTTGTTTTTGCTTTCAGAGAATTCACAATGGCAGAAATTGAGCACTTTGTTGATCCCAGTGAGAAAGACCACCCCAAGTTCCAAAATGTGGCAGACCTTCACCTTTATTTGTATTCAGCAAAAGCCCAGGTCAGCGGACAGTCCGCTCGGAAAATGCGCCTGGGAGATGCTGTTGAACAGGTAGGATTCTGGAGGTAACTTAACTTAGATTGTGCCTGTTCAGGGTTTGCAGTAATTAGCAAATTCTATGTGTTCTGGGTGACAAAGTATTTTATTTTGGCGGTCATTTACTTTTTATACAGAACTTGGTTTTGTACAGAATTTATTATACAGTATTATTATAGTAAGAGAAAAATCACCTGAACATCTCAATTTGTGGGCCTTGGGGCTAGCATGAAAAAAAAATGTTTAGCAGAGCACTTGGAAAATAGATCTTGGTTTGCATTGTGCCTCACCAATCTGACTCTCAACAGTATGTACTTCTTTGGGGGAGACAGAATTGGACCCACAGAGAGCAAGCCCTCTGGGTTTCAGACTCTTCTGTATTCATAGCAGTGGAATAAGGCCTTGCATATAAGCACTTTGTAAATATTTGCCTGGAGAAGTGAGTGCATGAAAACTTGCCAACAGTAGCTGCTGTCCACCAGTGGAATGAGCTGCCTCGCGGAACAGTGAGCTTCCTGGCCCTGAAAATATTCCTGGCAAGATTGGTCGATAGCTTGTCAGCCACTTTGCGGAGAAGACCTCTGCAGTGTATGGAGATGGGGCTAGATGTTTTCTAAGGTCCTTCCAAACACTAAAATGATTATGTGTACTCTATGGGGTTCACAAATTTCAGTGGGTAAGGATACATTAAAATCCCCTCAACATGTCTCATTACTTTGGTTAATTCAGAAGGGAGTGTCTTTGCCATTCTTTAGTGTCATTATGAATATTGTTTTTAGTACTGTAGATTTAGAAGGTATGAGGTACTGGGCTGAATTTTTGCTGACCCACTAAGTATGTTGGACAGATTTTGAATAACTCCATTATCGTCATCTTGACGTTAACCCATTAAAAAATAACCCAGATCTCATTCTGAGTATTTGAAATTGTTTTGAAAGCAAGATAAAATAGTTTGCGTTGGGTTTCAAATATTTTTCAGTAGGAGTCAATGGAAAATGGTATCTTGGCTTTCAAATTAATATGTGTTTTCTTTTCTTCCTCCATGCTTGCTTTCTTACTGGTTGATTTAGGGTGTGATTAATAACACAGTATTAGGCTATTTCATTGGCCGCATCTACCTCTACCTCACGAAGGTTGGAATATCTCCAGATAAACTCCGCTTCCGGCAGCACATGGAGAATGAGATGGCCCATTACGCCTGTGACTGTTGGGATGCAGAATCCAAAACATCCTATGTAAGTGGAGTGCTGTTTACCATGTGTTTTTCACATTGTTAACTTAGGAGCCCAGGTATCAAAATGGATTTTTGTGCACTTTATGTCACAGAGGAACAAAGGGAAAAGAAAAGAGATCTTTTCCTGAGCAAAATGGAAAAAGCAGTTGCCTCCTGCCTTTTTATGTGTCCTAAAGGGCCTGTTGTAGTCTTAGACAGCTGAGAGAAAGAGTTAGTTGATGATGGGACAGTGCTGATGTGTACACTAGCTGTACCGTGTATTGGCAGTGTTACCGGCAATATCCTGGAGTGGATCTAAGACACATTGGCCTCTCCTTCCTGGCAAGAATCCCAGCAAACATTGGAAATGGTGGAGAGGTTGAGTAAAGAAAGTCATAGTGCTCTTAGCTCAATGAGCTATGTGGTAGCTTTGGGGAATATACTAGTTGATTCTGATCTCTTGCTTAAGTATTACCTTTCTCAAATGTTATGTATTTAACTCAAAATTCACAGACGATCTCAAGGTACTCTCCTGCCCCTGTGCCCTGTCACCCCTCCAGCCTCCACCACCAAACGTGAACATCAGTACTGAAGCTGAGGGACGAAAGGCATTTGCGTATAGGAGATGCTGTCTATACTGGTGGCAGGAGGAAATGTGGCATCTAAAACAAGGCTGAGAGTCTTTTGGCATTTCCCTTCTTGGGTGTTAGAGAGGCTTCCTCACCTGCATAGAAAGAGACTTTATTCTAGTCCAGGGTCATTTGTTCCACTGTACCCTTGGTTCAGTTTTCACTCTTTATTTATTTATTTTTTTTTTTGAGACAGAGTCTCGCTCTGTTGCCCAGGCTGGAGTACAGTGGCTGGATCTCAGCTCACTGCAAGCTCTGCCTCCCGGGCCTACACCATTCTCCTGCCTCAGCCTCCCAAGTAGCTGGGACTATAGGCACAGTTTTTACTTTTTAAAATGGCTTTCTTTTTATGGATTTTTGAAAATTAAAAATCAAAATTAGTCATATTTTATAATTAATGGCTACTTTTTTTAAAACAAAAAGGAAAAAGTAATTCTGAAGAATATTATGTAGAAAATGAAGCTTCCAGTTATGTGCGTCTCCCCAGGTGTTTTATGTCTCATCTTTGTATTGAGCAGACATTTTCTATAAAGGACCAGATGGTAAATATTTTTAGCTTTATGAGTCTCTGTCACGTAACTTTGTTGTTTTTTTTACAGCTTTTAAAACATGTCCAAACTGGCTGGGTGTGGTGACTCATGCTTGTAATCCCAGGACTTTGGGAGGCCGAGGTGGGAGGATTGCTTGAGCTCAGAAATTTGAGACCAGCCTGGGCAACATAGCAAGACCCTGTCTCTACAAAAAGTACAAAAATTAGCCAGGTGTGATAGCACGCCTCTGTAGTTTCAGCTACTTGGGAGGCTGAGGTGGGAAGATCACATGAACCTGGGAGGTTGAGGCTGTAGTGAGCCGTGATTGCACCACTGAACTCAAGCCTGGGTGACAGAGTGAGGCCCTATCTCAAACAAACAAAAAAAGATCATGCTTAGCTCCATGGTCTTGGGTATGTCTGCCTTCTCTAGATGATTTTTCTATGTGTTCTAACACACGTGCATAAATGCATAATAATCTGCATATGTTTATAAATGGCTATTAATGATGTTGTTTTTAATATATTCTTTTTCCCTTGTGGAATTAGGAAAGAATTACTGTAATCTGTTAGGATTTTCTTAGCAAGCTTAAAGTCCTTTAAGTCCTTATCTGTATGCCTTCTAGTCCTTATCTGAGTGCTACTGTGAGGCTGGGGATCAGAAAATGGAAAGTCACTGGAAAACAGGGCTAAATGAAACAAGAAGCTCCAGAGTCCCAGATGCTCTTAACGAGAGGGAAGAACTCCCTTAGAGAGTTTAATACTTTTGTGTGCTTTATATATTTTTTTTAATAAAAAAAGTTACCATTGTAGTTAATGCCACACTAATCCTCTTTCCCTCCAGAGAAGTAATCACTATCCCAACGTTGTTATTCTCAGGCACGTTTTTGTAATTTTACCTTTTAGTACATAAATGTTAATTGACATCTTTGGTAAATTACAACCACCAAACTGTGTGTTTAAGAACATAAGTATATTTACCAGTCGACATGTATAGGGAATTTCAGATTGCCAGATTGCATGTTTTTATAGGCTTTGTTCTTTAATTCCTTTTGTTGTTTTGTGTTGGAGTTTCTGAGCTCATATGAGTTTTATATTTGCTTGCTTTATTACAAACACCCCATGTGATAACATGTGCTTGGAAAGCTTAATAGTTTTGTCTTTTTTTTTTTTTTTGAGACAGAGCCTTGCTCTGTCACCCAGGCTGGAATGCAGTGGTGCATTCTCTGCTCACTGCAGCCTCCGCCTCCTGTGTTCAAGCGATTCTCCTGCCTCAGCCTCCCGAGTAGCTGGGATTACAGATGCATGGCACTGCACCCGGCTAATTTTTGTATTTTTTGTGAAGACAGAGTTTCTCCATGTTAGCCAGGCTGGTCTTGAACTTCTGACCTCAGGTGATCTACCTGCCTCAGCCTCCCAAAGTGCTGGGATTACAGACATGAGCCACTGTGTCTGGCCAAGCTTAGTAGTTTTGATGGTTTAATTTCCCCAAACTATTTGGATCAAGGGCAAAAAAAGAAAAAAGAAAAAAAAAAACGCAAATCATCGTGAGAAGGACTAACTAGATATCTACCAAAATAAGCTCTTTACAAACTCTTTTTCTTATTGAAATAACGGGTTCTTAAGAGTTTGTCATAGTTGGGGTTGCTATAAGAAAGTACCACATACGGAGTGGCTTATAAACAACGGACATTGATTTCTCACTGTTCTGGAGGCTGAAAGTCAGAGATCAGGGGGCCAGCGTGGTCTGATTCTTGTGAGGGCCCCATTCTCAGTCGCATACTGCCAACTTCTTGTTGTATCCTCACATGGTGAAAGAGGGCAAGAGAGCTCTCTGGGGTCCCAGATTCCAGTGATCAGGGCTGCATCCTCATGACCTAATCACCTCCCAAAGACACCTCCTCCTAATACCATCATGTTGGGAGTTAGGATTTCAGTATACGAATTTTGCCAAGGACACAAGCATTCAATTCATTGCAGGTTCTTTGAAAATAATTTAAATTTTGCTTTTTAAAAGTATCTTATGTATGTATTTATAAGACAGGGAACCTGGCATCAATGTGATCATAATGCTCTTATATAATTTTATTGTGTGACCTAAACTTTATCCACTCTTATACTGAGTTTTCTTTTGTTCAGTAAAGAAAGTGAATTGAATCCAAATGCCCACATTTATGGCAAGCTGAAGTAGGTGTTTAGTCAGCCATCTGATATCAAGTTGTGAGAACAGTAGGTACTTCATCCAAAGAATTATGGTTTCTGCCAAGTTCATTTTGATTCCTGTTCACAAATTTGAACCAAATTTACAGGCTTTGTCTAGGTTCACATTTAATTTCCGTAATTAAATTCCAGAATATATTAGTTTACACCACAGACTCAGTATGACAATATAAATCCATCCAGAAAGGAAGATTATTTTGTGTACAGTGTGAATTATATATTTTTTCTTTCATTTTTTTTGTTTTTTTTTTTTTGAGTCTCGCTCTGTCGCCCAGGCTGGAGTGCAGTGGCCGGATCTCAGCTCACTGCAAGCTCCGCCTCCCGGGTTCACGCCATTCTCCTGCCTCAGCCTCCTGAGTGGCTGGGATTACAGGCGCCCACCACCTCGCCCGGCTAGTTTTTTGTATTTTTTGGTAGAGACGGGGTTTCACCATGTTAGCCAGGATGGTCTCGATCTCCTGACCTCGTGATCCGCCCATCTCGGCCTCCCAAAGTGCTGGGATTACAGGCTTGAGCCACCACGCTCGGCCTCATTTTTTTTTTTCTTTTTAAGATGGGGTCTCACTATGTTGCCCAGATTGATCTCAAACTCCTGGTCTCAAGTGATCCTTCCACTTCAACTTCCCAAGTACCTGGGATTACAGGCGTGAGCCATCACACCCAGATCCGTGTGAATTATATTTTATAGGTTTATTAGCTGCCTGATATATGAGGCTATTCCCATTTCAAATATTTATAAAATTTGAATGAAGATTTTATAATCGAATTATCCTTGAATATATGAAAGGGTTATAATCTGCATGCATTTGTGAATGAACCCAATGTAAGTAATAAGTAAGTAATGTTTTTATTGATTATATCTTTTTAGGGTTGGATTGAGATTGTTGGATGTGCTGATCGTTCGTGTTATGACCTCTCCTGTCATGCACGAGCCACCAAAGTCCCACTTGTAGCTGAGAAACCTCTGAAAGAACCCATATCCTTTCTGGTCACTCCAAAAACCCAGGATTCACATGTGAACATCTTGCTAATGACTAAGTCCAAGTCTTTACCGTGTTCTATGGATAAATGGAGATGTTTTCAATACCGTAGTAACACTTGTTTAAACCTATTATTTTACCTATCTCTTTGTTCCTTTCCTGTTTTCTGCACTTGTAGTCTGACGTGTGCCCACTCAATGTTTGGCCTTTAAAAGAAGCATATTTAGAAAAATACTCTGAATATCTTTCAGAGCGTTAATAGTCTTTCTCAGCTGTTTCCAAAATGCGCTTCACACCTGCACCTACCTACATGCTCTTTAAATAAAGAGTGCCTGGTGGAAAGCTTTTTCCATTAAAAGATGAGTGCCATTTGATAGTAGATGAAATAATAATTTAACTCACTTGGTCTGAAAATCAGCAAAATAGAAATTTTCTTTCTTTACTAGGCAGTGAAGTTATGAGCTGATTTCTTAGGGGTAGGTCAGTGACAGGAAATAGATCTTGTTTTGGGCATTTTAGAAATAAATTCTTATCAGAAGTTCTTATGCCATGAGTTGGGTCATTGCTGATTAGATAATATCTCTTTTTTCTCGCTGTAACTGGAAAAGTTTCTATTGATGGTATTAGTTTTGGGTGAGATTTGCCTGAATGATTTTGGGGACAGGTGTTTCATCTTGCCTTAAAATCAACATAAACAGGATCTGGAGTACTGATAGAGAGCTGGGGTGGTTTTAAGTTGTTTACTGATTGTTCTCAGGCTCGTTTTCTGAAATACTGAGGCAGTGCTGTAGTTTTGGATTCCTTGACTACTTCATACAAAACAGTCAATGTTGTTCAGTTTGAACCCAATAAGGGAGCAATTGGTAAGGCGTATAAGAAGGATGCAAAACTGGTGATGGAGTATCTTGCCATTTGTGATGAGTGCTACGTTACAGAAATGGAGATGCTGCTGAATGAGAAAGGGTAAGATTTCAGATGTTTAGTCTTCCATGGGCTCCAGTCAGTTGTGTCTTCTGCCAGGTTCTGAAAGTTAGGGTGTGATTAATTTCTTAAGATTTTTTGCAGGTGACTACTGTATCTTGGCTGCATTTGAAGGACTGTCTTTGCTGAGATTTTGGCATTATAGCCTGGAAAAAGATTTGAAGTAGAATATAAAGGTTTTTTTTTTTTCCTATTAACTTTCTTAAAGAGACTTACCCAGCCAGGAAGGGTTAGAAACTACATCTACTATCTCTCAGGTCACTTCTCCTTTTTGGAGGTTTAGAATACTCTCTGATTGTTTAAGCATGAATATAAACAATAGAGAAGGGAGGGCATGGTGGCTCACGCCTGTAATCCCAGCACTTTGGGAGGCCGAGGCAGGCAGATCACGAGGTCAGGAGACCATCCTGGCTAACGCGGTGAAACCCCATCTGTACTAAAAATACAAAAAATTAGCCGGGCATGGCGGTGGGTGCCTATAGTCCCAGCTACTTGGAGGCTGAGGCAGGAGAATGGCGTGAACCTGGGAGGTGGAGCTTGCGGTGAGCCGCGATCTTGCCACTGCACTCCAGCCTGGGCAACAGAGTGAGACTCCGTCTCAAGAAAAAAAAAAAAAAATAGAGAAAAGCCTTTAAAGGAATACAACAAAATCCAGCACTGAACAATGTAAAATTTTCAATATCCAGCAAACGATAAAAATTACTATATATATGAAATAGCAGGAAAATGAGGAGTAAAGTCATTTGAAAGAAACACCTAGAAAAAACATGATGCGGTAAATACATAAGGATGTTAAAGCATTTACTATAAATATGCTTCATGTACTCAAGGGTGTAAAGGAAAACATGAACATGTGAGGTGAGAAATGGAAAAATATATGTGTAATATGGATATAAACACATGTTTTTTATATATATAAACAACATGAAACATTTAGAGACAGTATCTCAAATGAAAATGTCACTGGATGGGATTAACAGTAGATTAAACATTACAGAAGAAAGGTCATTGAACTCAAAGACATAGCAACAAAAACTATCCAAAATGAAGCATAGAAAAAACGAGACTGGGAAAAAAATGTCCAATAGGACAATGTCAGACCATCTTGAGATGGTCTGAGAGCCTAGAGAGGGCGTATAGAAAAAATATTATACGATAGCTGGAAATTTTCCAAATTTGATGAAAACGATAAAACTACAGATTGAAGAAGCTTAGCCCCAAGCAGGATAAACACAAAGATGACCATATGAAGACACATGAAAATCAAATAGCTAAAAACCAGGGATGAAGAGAAGAACCTTTAAAGCAGCTAGAGGGGAAAAAGACTCATTACATAAAAACAAATGAAGATAAGAATGATTAGAATTCATATCAAAAACTATGCAGATCACCATATAATAGAATGAAATCTTTTAAAGCGTTTAAAGCGCTTTAAAGTTCCTACGCCCAGCAAAAATATATTTCAAAAATTAAGAGGAAATACTTTAAGACCAAGCTTGCCCAACCTGCGGCCTGCAGGCTGTATATGGCCCACCCGGGATGGCTTTTGATGCTGCCCAACACAAGTTCGTAAACTTTCAAAAAAACATTATGAGTTTTTTTTTTCTTTGCTCATCAGCTATGGCTAGTGTTAGTGTATTTTACTTGCAGTCCAAGACAGTTCTTCTAGTGTGGCCCAGGGAAGCCAAAAGATTGAACACCTCTGTTTTAGACAATCCAGGGCTCTGAAAGTGCATTACCAACAGACCTCCACTATGAGAATTGTTAAAGGAACTTCTTCCGGCAGAAGTATGAAAGTTTAGATCTACCCAGAAGACTTAAGAGATCTAGAAATGATAAATATGTGGGTAAATAGAAATGGCATTTTCTTTCTCATCTCTTAATTTCTTTAAAAGATAATGGAGTATTTAAAGTAAAAATAATAATACAGAATTTATAACTCGTGGAAGTAAAATGTATGCTATCAATAGCACAAAGGGTGGGAGCAAAGAATTAGGAATATACTCTTGTGAGGTGTATACATTATATATGAAATGGTGTAATGTTACTTGAAGATAAACTGTGATAAGTTAAAAAATGCATAGAGTGGACTCTAGAGCCATCACCTGGAAAAAAAACCACAAAAAAAAAAAACAAGGAGTGTAACTAATAAACCAATAGTGGAGATAAAGTAGAATAAGAAAAAATATTCCACAAGAAGATGGGAGAAGAGGAAAAGAAACAAAGAACAGATGGGACAAAGATGAACTCTTGCAAGTTGAAGATACCTGTTTCAGAAAAATTTTAAAACATTTCTAGTCTTCTAGAATTAACACCTATTTATACTAAAACAATATCAAATCCCATTAAAATGGACTAAGTTATATTACTAGTTAAATATCATTATCCATAAACACAGTTTGCTTTATTACTTATTCTCAAGTAATGGCTGTCTCCTTGTCAATTGCACCTCTTTCTTTTTTTTGAGATGGAGTCTCACTCTGTCACCCAGGCTGGGGTGCAGTGGTGCGATCTCAGCTCACTGCAACCTCTGCTTCCCAGTTTCAAGCAATTCTCCCACCTTAGCCTCTTGAGTAGCTGGGACTATAGGTGTGCACCACCACGCCTAGCTAATTTTTTGTATTTTTAATATAGAGACAGGGTTTCACCATGTTGACCAGGCTGGTCTTGAACTCCTGACCTCAGGTGATCCGCCTGCCTTGGCCTCCCAAAGTGCTGGGATTACAGGCATGAGCCACCATGCCTGACCCAATTGCAACTCTTTTATAGCTGTTCACTATGATACACTTAGACTGTGCTCACAGAGAGGGTGAATATAACACTGTGTATGTAATGGAATCTTTAATGCATGCACACGCAGACTTCAGACAGAATAGTAAAAACGGAAGAATTCAGTGAACACCAGTCAGATGAGGCATGAAATTATCACAGGTGGAAACAAGCAAAATGCAGTTGTTACGTATGCCAAGTATCCAGCTTCCGAGACAACCACATGAGGGCTCTCTATCCTAGCACTGAATTGTTTGGGAGGCAAGAGAAATCCAAATTGATGACTCAAAATGTGAGGAAACACCTCCTAAGCTGAAATACAGGTATTACATGAAACTCTTTATAAGGGTGAATTATTATAACCTGAAACTGAATGGGCATATCTCAGGACACAAATACATGACAGCCAGTGATTTTGGGGGGGATAATATTTTATGTTGCCATATGAAACAGAAACATTAAACTTCTTTTAAACTGATCTTCATCAACACAAATGTCAGAATTTATTTTGAAAATAGTGTGGGCATTGGACTGTAAAATTACTTCTGTAAGATGACATGCTGGTTCATTTGTACATTTGTTGGGACAATAATGAGAACCCTTGTGTTTTTACCAGCAGGCTTATTTCTGACAAAGTTGTTATTATTCTAAAACTGAATTTTCAAAAAGTTGTTTTTGGTTTTACTTTGATCTCAAAACCAAAGGCATTAGTCATTAAGTCACTTGTGGAATTTTATGAAACTAGTCAAAATTTGGTGTATCTCCTCAGAGTACTTTTTGGTGCCATTGTTAGAATAATACTTAATTTGGTGTTCCTTATGAAATAATTTAAATTTGACATCACTTATTATATCTGGAGAGTTGATCAAGTTATAAAAATAAAAAAGCAATTTAGCAATCTACAAAATTCCTTTAAATTAAGGCATGGGGTGCCTGTTTGAACTAATACAAAATGTATTTTGTTTCTTTGTAGGGAATTTACAATTGAAACTGAAGGGAAAACATTTCAGTTAACAAAAGACATGGTCAATGTGAAGAGATTCCAGAAAACACTATATGGTAAATTTGTAAAAATGATAAACAAAAAGTCACTGCTCCCTAAAGCTTTTGCTGTTGTTTGAGACAGGGTCTCGCTCTGTCACCCAGGCTGGAGTGCAGTGGCACAACTTCTGCCTCCCGGGCTGAAGCATTCCTCCCTCCTGTGTCAGCCTCCCAGTTAGCTGGGACTACAGGAGCACGCTACCATACCCAGCGAATTTTTGTATTTTTTGTAGAGTTGAGGTTTTTGCCATGTTGCCCAGGCTGGTCTTGAACACCTAGGCTCAAGCAGTCCACCCGCCTCGGCCTCCCAAAGTGCTGGGATTACAGGCATGAGCGACCATGCCTAGCCCTCATTCCCTGTCTTTTTTGGCAAAATAACTTGTTAAAAAGTCCTTTAGGGGCCAGACTCGGTGGCTCATGCCTGTAATCCCAACACTTTGGGAAGCCGAGAGCAGGTAGATCACGAGGTCAGGAGTTTGAGACCAGCCTGGCCAACATGGTGAAACCCCATCTCTACTAAAAATGCGAAAATTTTGCCGGGTACAGTGGCTCACGCCTGTAATCCCAGCATTTTGGGAGGCTGAGGTGGGTGGATCACGAGGTCAGGAGATCGAGACCATCCTGGCTTACATGGTGAAGCCCCATCTCTACTAAAAATACAAAAAAAATTAGCTGGGTGTGGTGGCGGGCACCTGTAATCCCAGCTACTCAGGAGACTGAGGCAGGAGAATGGCATGAACCCGGGAGGCGGAGCTTGCAGTGAGCTGAGAGCATGCCACTGCACTCCAGCCTGGGCGACTGAGCAAGACGCTGTCTCAAAAACAAACAAACAAAAAATACAAAAATTAGCTGGGCGTGGAGGTGCGTGCCTGTAATCCCAGCTACTCGGGAGGTTGAGGCAGGTGAATCCCTTCAACCCGGGAGGCTTGCAGTAAGCCGAGATCGCGCCATTGTACTCCAGCCTGGGTGACAGGGCGAGACTCTGTCTCCAAAAAAAAAAAAAGCCATTTAGACCAGTGATGTTTCATGCTTTTTTAAAAGTTAAGAAGATGATTTTTTTTTGTAGAACAAATTATGTGAATCAGGCAATGAGTAATTTTGGAGCATATATGAAGGATGCCGAAGTTTATTTGTGGCTGAATTGAAATTCCTGGAAACAGAATAGTAGTGGGTGTTTGAGAAGCTACTGCCAGTGGAGAGAGTGAGCCTTTGTTCTTGGCCAGTCTTGTAGCTAGGCTTCAGTGAGCAGTGGTAGGAGTAAGCAGGGGCTTCTCCGTCACGCTCTGGGACTTTGTAGCCACGATCCTGGCAGCTAGTTCAGAGCTGCACATCACCATTACTCAGATACCACAGAAGGATGGTGGGGGAATGCCTTGATCGTGGTTCTAAAATATTACTCTTTATCGTAGACAAACAGGATCTCTTTTCCCCTACATGTGTGAGTTTTTGGTTCCAATGATCTCATTTCCCAAACAACATAAACTCTCCAAGGTTATGGCCAGTTATCTTAGACCTGGACAGTGCTTAGCAGTGCTTCTTCCTTTCCACATAATAAGTAATAATTATCAGTATATTTCCTGTGTATACCACGGGTGTTGTCTTACCCACAGGAAGAGCTGTAGGCCACTGTAAGATGTCTTTGATGGATTGCTGTTCTTTGAGCAAACTCTTCCCTAAGGGTGGCCTGACCCCAGAACGTTGGTAATACAATGCCAGTAATTTGGTTCTGAACAAGTTCTCATCAAGATAACAAGCTAAAAAGTTAAAGAAACACAAACTGTGTAATACTTTTTGTGTGTGGGAATTGTTTTTGTGAATTTTGCCAGCTGTGTTAGATTTTAAATTCTAGTAAAATCTTATTAAAAGCCTTAGATTTTTTGTGCTTTCTGGGTAGCCAAGGCAGGTGATAGAGACAAAGTGTAGCTGCTGCTCTTCGTAGTTTGCCAACTGGTGAAGAAATATTCTGGTAACTCAGATTTCATTTTTACACAGTATAAACAGAATTTGGTGAAAGGTTGTTTCACTCTAACTTTCTCTTCAGAGGCATGTTTCCTATTAGCAAATAGTTTTTAGGTATGTTCTTGTTTCTTTGTTCTAATATACAGAGATAAAAAATCCATCTAGAATAGAGATATTTTTAGTGCTAAGATTTTTTTTTTTTTTTTGAGACCAAGTCTCGCCCTTGTTTTCCAGGCTGGAGTGCAATGGCACGATCTTGGCTCACTGCAACCTCCGCCTCCGGGATTCAAGCGATTCTGCTGCCTCAGCCTCCCAAGTAGCTGGGATTACAGGCACCTGCCACCACTCTTGGCTAATTTTTGTATTTTTAGTAGAGATGGGGTTTCACCATGTTGGCCAGGCTGGTCTCGAACTCCTGACCTCAGATGATCCACCCACCTCGGCCTCCCAAAATGCTGGGATTACAGGCGTGAGCACCATGCCCAGCGAATTGTTTATAGAGAGAATCTGAAATGCATTATGTGGTATTTAAGAGAATGTTATTGAATTTCTATCTCTTTCGCAGTGGAAGAAGTTGTTCCGAATGTAATTGAACCCTCCTTCGGCCTGGGTAGGATCATGTATACGGTATTTGAACATACATTCCATGTACGAGAAGGAGATGAACAGAGAACAGTAAGTTGTCATGTAGTGTGCTGTTATAGTGTCAGAAAAGAAAAATGTTCTGAATTACATTGTGAAGTACATTAATAAGACTCTAGAATGATCAATTAGTTGTTACTATAATCTACTGGTGCTATTAACATTCATCTTTGCTTAAGTTTTTATAGACAAACCACTTTCCTGTGTTATCTTATTGAGCTTTAGGTTATTCTAGAAGCTATTGTTTTAGTTGCCTGGTGCTCTCTATTCTGAGACTGAACCAGTTACTTTGGGGAACAATCTATATTATGTCAATGGAAGGAATGGTACTTTCTGGATATGCTGTGTTTTCAGAAATTTGAGAAGGATGAGATGACTCATAGAATTTAGCCAGACCACTAAACTCTATCTATACTCTGGTAAAGTATCAAAGGGAACCCTCTCAAACTGCATAAAATTGTCTGGGGTACTTTTGGGGTAAAGATGTGAATTCCTAGGTTCTACTCTGGAGATGCTGATTCACTAGGTCTAAGACCCAGGGATCTGGGTGTTTTTTTAATAATAAGAACCCTGGGTGATTTCACTGTGAAAGCTTGACAGATCATAAATGGGGTAATAGTTATCTGGGGTATAGCCTTTCCTAGCATTCAAGTATTGCTGAAGATAGAAGTTTGTAAGAAGTCTTCATCAACTCCCACAAATTTTCTTTTGGTTCTGATGCTTCTGAATCACTGCTCCTTGCCTTCTTCCTCTCTATCTCCTTGCCTTACTTCACCATTTTTACCTCGCCTCTGCCTGCAGAAGTTACGCTCCTGGTCAGATTGCTAGGAAAGCCAACCAGAAGAATGACTAAAAAGGAGAGGTTGTATATGTCAGGCTAATTGAAAGAAACAGTGTCATCCACTTGGCCATTCTAAAGCTTGAGTGTATGTAATGTTAGACATCAACCCTGTGGTTCTTTCTAGGACATTTAACCTTGAAGGATGAACTAGTGCATTCTCAGCAGCAGTACTTCAGTCTGACACACTATTGTAATACATAGCTAATAAAGTTAGTACTGTACTCTCTGCCCTAAAGTTGCATCTTCATTTCCCAACCTTGAAGAAGCAGCCCTATTCATTCAACAGATTGTAGGAACCTGGGCTAGGCCCCAGGTACGCAAACATAACTGCGTGTGTTCTTTTTAGATGTCAAGTCTGCTTCAAGCTTTTTCTGCTTATTTTTCTAATACAAAGGTTTTAGAAAATCTTTTAGCTGTTCTTTGAATCTAACAATATTAATATAACTAGAGCTTTAATAGAAATTTCGTAAGGGCTAAACAAGAATAAATTAGTCACAGTGTTTTATGAATTGCGTGAATTCCCATGATGAAGAGAAATTTGATTAGACTGTGGGAAGCCAAAAATGCTTCTAAATTATTAGCACCTAGTTCCTCAATCTATTTGCCTATAAATTTCATATAAAAACATTGCTAGTGAAATTCTAAAAACTATTTTTCTATAAAGGCAGGTCCCTATTACTGTCTCATATTAAATAGAAATATCATAAGATGGAGGAAGGGAATATAATTCTGAACCTTCTGTGATGTGAGCAGCAGTGTTGGTGGAATACAGGCCTTACTTAGAGTGGGATATTCATTGCTTGGCGTTAAAGGTTAATTGAACTTTGGGTAAGAGGCTAAACTGGAATCTGTGTCATTCATTATTTTTATGGGACAAATTTATTCTGTGTTTTTGCCTTCAAGTGAACCTTTTGTACAAGTATTAAGAACTGCCTTCAGTTCCCATTTCCAACCCAAAGTAGTAGATTGGTTTGCCTTCCACAGAATATTTTTATTTTTGCTTTTTTTTTTTTTTTGTCTCGCTTTGTTGCTCAGCTGGAGTGCAGTGGCATGATCTCAGCTGACTACAGCCTCAAACTTCTGGGCTCAAGCAATCCTCCTGCTTCAGCCTCCCGAGTAGCTGGGACCACAGGTGCGCCTCACAATGCCCAGCTAATTTTTTAGTTTTTGTAGAGATGGGGTCTTGCCATGTTGCCCTGGCTGGTCTTGAATTCTTGGGCTCAAGCAATTCTTCTGCCTCAGCTTCCCAAAGTGCTGGGGTTACAGGCAGGAGCCACTGTGCCCAGCCTTATTTTTGCTTTCTTTGATTTCTGAGTTACTCAGAAACGGTTTCAGGGCAGTTTAAGAAGGCTGTATGTACTTTTTGGTGTAGGTATATGGAGCATCTTTTTTTGTTTCTTACTATTTCTTTTGGACATACGTTTGTGAGCTAATTAAACTTTTCTGTTTCACCTGGTCACTAAGGCTTATAGGTTCTTTTCTTGAAAGACAGAATGGGCTTTTGGTTTGGGGCATTGCCACTTGTTTGATGATTTAGGTAGTCTCCACAGAAAAACTGTCTTTTATGTGGGACCAAACATGACCGTCTTTTGTATGTAGTAGCTTTCAGAATGCTTTCACATCGTTTGACTTTTTTAGTAACGGGCTTGTGAAGCAAGCAGAGCAGGTGGTAGAGACCTGCTTTTTAGATGGAGAAACTAAGGCTTAGAAAGAGAGCTCATGAGTTGGCCCAAATTCGGAGCTGAAACCAGGTGTTTCTGATGCTGGTTCTCCTGCTTCTCTTTTGCCATACTGCTTTTCATGTCATGTTTTCTGGCATTTGGGTAATGATGTTATGCTTGAACACTTGCTGAATATTAACCTCTTTTGGTTTGGGGTATTCGCATTTAGATATTTACGAATTAACATATTTGGATTTTTTTCTTTTTAAATCATCCAGTTCTTCAGTTTCCCTGCTGTAGTCGCTCCATTCAAATGTTCCGTCCTCCCACTGAGCCAAAACCAGGAGTTCATACCATTTGTCAAGGAATTATGTAAGCAAATTCAATTGGGTAAACTCCATGGGAACACCATCGGGAGACTGAATCTTAGGAAATGTATCGTTTATTTCAATAAAAATAGAGATTGAATAAAGAATATAAATGATTTTATAAAGAGAACATGCTTTTAGCCTGTACTCTTACTTCTAAGAGAGAGGGTATGCTCGCTCAGATGTTTTATTGTGGCGTTTGAGGGAGTCAAGGTAGGACCCAAGAGTCAGATTTAAAAATTATTTCCTTCTCATACTGACGTTGGTGCTCAGTTCATTGAGGGAACCCAAGTGGAGTGTAGCAACCCTAGTGGATCTACAGCCACAGAATCCACTGCCCTGAAAGGAATCCTAGTGGTCATCTGGCACATCCCACCTATTTCAGAGTCGGGAAGTGGGGAGAGTCCATTGACCTGCTCAGAGCCATAAAAATGGAGGTGGTGGAGTCAGGACTCACCTTCTGGCCTTGGCTCTTGGTCCTATATTTGTTCCCCCTATAGCTGTATCAGATGGAGGCATGCGTGAAGATTTGGATTCTCGCAAGAGATTTATTAAACTTTAGGGATGTTTCTTTGTGTTGCAGCTCAACTTGTTGCTGTCTTGTCTTGGTCCCTTTTATAAGTCTCCTGAGCTTTTAAGACAGTAGTTAGATAACATTGGGCTTAACTCCATTGTTCTATATTTAATTTACTTTGTTTATTTTGGATAGCGGAAGCCCTCACCAGGCACGGAGTGTCTCACAAGGTAGACGATTCCTCTGGGTCAATTGGAAGGCGCTATGCCAGGACGGATGAGATTGGCGTGGCTTTTGGTGTCACCATTGACTTTGACACAGTGAACAAGACCCCCCACACTGCAACTCTGAGGGACCGTGACTCAATGCGGCAGATAAGAGCAGAGGTATCTGGCCTTCTCTTTGGCATTTTTAGCCTTAGAAATGTGTACTGCTTCTTACTGATTTGTGTTGGATTTTGATGTGTATATGCTCCCTTTCCTTTTTTTTTTCTTTTTAATTTTAATGAACGGCTTCTATCAGACAGAGCCCAGATTCTCAAGTCCCCCTGGTTTAATTATGAAAATATCCATTAGCACTTCTCTAATATTTTATAACCATTTGTATTGCTCTGGGCTTGTTCTCCAGCAGTTTGCTTTTATACTTGTTTGTTTATTGGGCAGGAGAAATATGATGCCAAGAATTTGTTGCCATAGTTTTATTGGTAGGCTTTTGAGGGGTTAGACATTTTAATTTTTTATTTTTACAGACACATATACATGTGTATGTATAAACTTTTCCGTGTTCAGATATTCAAAACAGTGAGTCATGTTTCAGTAATTTTGGTCAATAGGAAGGCAGTAATGGAGATGGTGGAAGCACAGAAGGGGAAGGATGGGTGGTAAGGGAAAGGAAAGAGTAGCTGCTCTAATTGATGTCTGCCTGCCTAATTTATCAACTTTGAGCACATATTTCAAGTGCCTGTTCCGTACTTAGCTTGGTACAGATACTAATAGGGAAAACAGAAGCAAAAGACTACTTTTTTTTTCTGAAGGAGTTTATAGTCTAATCCAGAAGTCGTGAATTTCTAGCTTGACTTTTTAGAGACCATCTGGCTACTCTGGACCTATGTACCTATCTAGGTGTGGTTCTCAAAAGTGTAGTCCCTAGACCAGCAGCATCAGTATCACCTGGAAATGTGTAAGATAAGCAAAACCTCCCCAGACCTACTACATCGTAAACTGGGGATGGAGAGGCAGAGGGGGCAGGCAAAACTTTTTTAGTTTTGACGAGACCTCCAGATGATTCTGACGTGCACTCGAGTTTGAGAACCATTGCTGTGTGGCAGCCAGTGTTCGATTTTGGCTGAGGAACAGTGGCCTCCTTCGTCAGAGCTCTCCAGTTTGCCAGTCTTATGTAACTCCCTCACACGAGTTACTTGACTGACCCCTGTTTGTTCTAATAGTTAAATTTAATGCACGTGAAGTAAGGGACATGGAGATTTAGAAAAGTTAGGAAAGGCTTTGTGGCAGAATTGAGTTGTCTGGGGGAACTGGTGGGCATTGTGGGCTAGAGGAAGAACATGAACCCATGCCCGGCATGACATTGTTTGGCTCTGTGTAAGGTTTCCTGAGTTCAGGATGAATCTTCTTCTTAAAAATCTGAACAAGTTGGTTGATACTTGGCTTCTCTCTCCTTGTCTCTAGGTCTCTGAGCTGCCCAGCATAGTCCGAGACCTAGGCAATGGCAGCATCACATGGGCCGATGTGGAGGCCAGGTATCCTCTGTTTGAAGGGCAAGAGACTGGTAAAAAAGAGACAATCGAGGAATGAAGACAATTTTGACAACTTTTGACCACTTGCGCTGAAAAACAAAACAAAACAAAACAAAAAACTCTTATCATGTCCACTTTACAAAAGAAAACAGCATTGTGATTACTCCCAGGGACTGTATTTTATCTTCAGTGGCTGCCTGATTTTACCCCCACAATTAAAGTTTGAAGGAATCCTGAACAAACTTCTGATCTATTTGCTCATGTTTTTACATTTTCAGCAAGGCTGTTTCTCCCACGTTTGGGTAGACATTCTCATGGCTTAATGTTAAACACAGTTAACACTTTTAAAAAAATTAACAGCTTTATTGGGATATCATTTACATACCACAAAAATAACCTGTTTTAAGTGTACAGTTCAATGATGTTTAGTATATTTACAGAGTTGTGCAACCACCACCACAAACCAATTTTAGAACATTTCCATCACTCCAAAAGTCTCATGCTCATTTACCTCACTCCCATTCTAACCTCAGCCCAGGCAACCACTCCTCTACTTTCTGTCTATTGATTTACCTTTTCTATTCTTTATCTTTTTCTGAGAAAATGATGCATCGTGCAGATACTGTGACAACAGTCTCCAAGCAGATGAAATGGCTTCTGGGAAAGACTGAGGTGAGGATGAGGTGGCAGGAGTGGTGCAATGGAGGAGGCAGAGTGCTGGAGTGGAGCTTTCGGACTGCTAACCCCACTGCAGATTCTCTAGGAGGGGAGGGCCTTGACAGATTTGCCTTCTATCTTAAGGCATGCTTGTACTCAGCTCCACTGGTAACCTGGAAATCATTAAGCTCCTGATGCTAGGGGAACCCATCTGTCTCATCTGATTTAGCAATTCCTGACTATCGCAGTGTCTTGATTCTAGGCTAGTAGTTTTTGGCTCAGGTTTTAAGGTGCTTTACTTCTTTTATGTTTTTGTATAGAAAACTCAGAAGACTATGCTTATTTGTAAGGGAAAAATTCAAGGGTGTGTGAACTTAAGCAGCTATTTATTTCCAGAGCTACTACCGTGTCTAGTGTCCCCACTTCCTCCCCTACAGTATTGGATAGAGGAGTGGTGGTCCCCAGTGTGCCCTTTCGTCTCTGGTGTGAAGAACAATTGAAGTTGTGATTTCTTAGATGTAAAGTAGGAATCTCCCAGGGATTTCCCTCATTTGTATCTGATCTCCAGTGGTGCCTACTGCAGTGCTGTACATAGTAGGTCTTCAATAAATAGTCTTTAGATGAGTCTTAAATTTTTGAACAGACGTCTTTTTTGAACAAACCTCTTTGGAAGGAAAGCTTTACACTGAAGCTTATTTCTCTTCTGTCTCATACTTTTGTGAGCATTCATTATTAAATTAGAAGGAGCCAGATTTTAAATAAACTGAGTTTTCATTTTCTAGAAAATGAAATCCCATTTTCTAGGGATTTCTCTCAATTCAAATTCCATATAATATGGCTTGTAACTGGGCATATGTTCTAGCAGCTTTACATTGGCAGGGGGCTGCCCTAACTTTGCATTTATTTGCTTCCTTTTACAGCAGGTACTTCCATAGTCAAACAGTCACCACAGCCTCAGACATTGGTTTAAGCTCATTAACAAGGAAAGATACATTAAATACACAGTGAGATTTGCCTATCAGATTGGTGCCAAAGTAGTTGCGGTTTTTGCCAGTAAAAGTAATGACAGGCTGGGCGCGTTGGCTTACGCCTGTAATCCCAGCACTTTAGGAGGCCAAGGAGGGCGGATCATCTGAGGTCAGGAGTTCGAGACCAGCCTGGCCAACATGGTGAAACCCCTCTACTAAAAATACAGAAATCAGCTGGGCGTGGTGGCACATTCCTGTACTCCCAGCTACAAGGGAAGCTGAGGCAGGAGAATCACTTGAACCCGGGAGGCGGGGGTCGCAGTCAGCCAAGAACGTGCCATTGCACTCCAGTCTGGGCCCAGAGTGAGACTCCATCTAAAAAAAGTAAATAAATAAATAAATAAATAAATAAAAATAATGACAAAACCTGCAATTACTTTTGTGCCAACCTAATACTTCGGATCATAAAGGAATTGGAAGCAAACCTCTCTTCCTTTTTCACTGACAAATACATTTGTCGTGAGGTAGAGGCTGCAAGCCTCTTTTGTTCTTTCCCCTGGGTAGCAATGCGTGATTTCTCCTGGAACACCTGCTCTAAAGCGGGTCTCTCAAGTGACTGATACCTGAGTGAGGGAGATGGGCCAGCAGCAGAGCTCTCTGGTTCTGTCTGTACCATATTTGCTTGACTTTAAGCACAAGAGGTTGAAGTGCTGTTTTCTAAATTAAGAGACTCTTTACACACGAGTTTGCGTATGCATATGCACACACTTCTGTTCAAGCCCAATGTGTATTTAAAGCATGGGTCTTTCCGGCTTAATGCTCTTTGAGGCCTTTTAATTTATTTATGTACCTGTATTTGCCGGACTGTAGGCTAAACAAGAGCGAGATAAATAGCATTGTATCTTGGAGAAGTTACTCCTGTTTATTACCTCTCCCAAAAAGAGTGATGGGGGAAGGCCAGATTCTGGCTAATTTCCGTGGACTGTTATGTAAGAACACAGGAATTAGGTTTTTAATACTTAGGTTGGAATTCGGGGCATTCAGTCAAATGCAATGCGAGTTACTTCTAGAGAGGCTATCAGTGCCTGGTTTCTGCAGGAGTCCACCACCTTAATGTTGCTCAACAGCTCATAACAGCAAAAGAGTGACTATAGATGGTGTTCCAGAAAAGGAATTCATCACCAAGTCTAAAGAACATGGAAATGATCTTACTGTTTTCACGAGCTGGTACTAGAGATGTCAGACATCTCAAGTTCTTTGTGATAAGAACTTGCAAAATCATTGTTTTCATTATAAGTCACATGAAATACATTCATTCTAGACCTTTATTTACTACTCCCTTAACCAGTGTAATTGCAGGGTAATGGCAGCAACTGTCTTAGTCAGTGGAGTCTATTCCTTGAGAGGGCTGGATGCCCTAGAGATAAACCCAAATTATCTCTGGTTATAGTTGCCCTGAAATGAACCTTCTTTCCCAAAGAAAAACGATTACCTGTATCTCTTGGGCTGGGCTAGGATGGAGAGGCTTTGAGAGCATTGCTTGTACCGGCATCTTTGCTGATAGTCTGACAACGTTTAAGGCAGGTGTTTGTGGCATTTGG
>NW_012117132.1:1413395-1423937 GCF_000951035.1 Colobus angolensis palliatus
CTACACCCACTCCCCTGCCAACCACCCCCCATGCTGGCCCTTTTCCAGTGACCCCAGCATGCCCAGGACAGGACCTCGGTACTCAGTGAATTCTGTCTGCCCGCAGTGCTTCCTCCAAAGATGAGGTTCCCATAACCACTCTCTCATCTCTGGATGTCATTCAGTAGTCGCCTCAGGCCTTCCTCAGCTGCTTCATCTGAAGTTTCAACATGCTCTGCATCCCCTCCACAACCCCCACATTCAGACACATCCCTTTCATAATCACCTTCCTTGTTTTCTTTTTCCTCTTGAGCACTAAACACTTTAAAAGTATTTTACTTTTTTATTTTGTTTAATTTTTGGTCTCCCCATTAGAATGTAAGTTCCATGAGGACAAGGATTTGGGTCTGTTTCGTTCTTGGCTGTATCCTCAGTGCCTAGGGAAGTGCCTAGCACTTAGTAAGTCCTCAGTAAATATAAGAATGACTTAATGAACGAATGAATCTTTCCCTGCAGGGCAGCTCTACGTTCCATATTTTGGTATAAAAATTGGCTTACTTAGAAACGGCTGCTCTCACACACAACTCACCCCTTGGCTCAAGCCCCACGTCTGTACTCTGCAAAAGGCCTGCAGCCACTGAATGCTTGGGCACGAAGGCAGGTTTCCAAACTTAGTAGAAGTGGTACCCTTTTTAAAGGAAACAAGACCTCAAAAGCCTCTGCAGTACGCCAGGAGTCCCCATTTTGAGAAATTTTAGCTAATGTTGTATACTTACTCTAAGACCATCTTCCATTTGACACTGTAAGAGAGGTAACTGGTAAGCATTTTTAAAGATTATCACTAAAATAAAAGTAAATTTAAAAATCTTTATAACACTGGTGGACTCTGAGAAGAGGTTCCATGCAGAGAAACTGTAAGACTTTAAGGTCTTTTAGACACAAGAGTTCCTGGGCTGGTTGAGGCATCCTGAAAGGAACAGTAACACTGGGTAACCGGTATTGGCAATTCGGGGTTGGACCAGATGTGGCCCTGCCTTCGAACCCTTCACGACCTGACGGTGAAGTCTAACCTCACATACAGTGAGGGTGGCCACTGAGGAGGCTTGGCCCTGGGCCCAGAAAGGTGACGTCGCCCCATGCAGTGGGGAGGTGGGTCCCGTGGGAGTCACGGCGAGCGCAGGGCCTTGTGAGCACTCCTGCAGCCTGTTCACATGTGGGTCCATGCCTCCCAACATGTGTTTCAGGGGACCTGGGGTGGGGCATCTAAAACACAGCCAGGCCTGAGCACCACCAACTTAGGGAATTCTTGCTAGCTAAATTAGAGTGTTTTAATTTTATCTTGATGTTAGGGGCTTATAAACTTGGGTCTGTAGTTCCTTCAAGGATTTCTGTAGAGATGTCATGCTCTATTTATACCCATCTGTGTTTTTCTAGGGGAATGGATCTATCCCGTCTCCAAGGGGTCAGCTGCCCAACTGAAGTCCAGGTCTGACTGCAGGTCCTGGGGGCCTCTTTCCAGATGGAGCTCCTTTATGGGGAACCCCACCAGCATTGGCACCTCATTTCTTCAGATGCAAAGACCTTCACATTCAAGTCTGCAATGAAGGGGGAGGGGGCGGCCCAGGATCTTTCAAGCTGAAGGGTGAGATGGATCTGGAGACACCAGGCTGGGGTGTTAATTTGCTTAGGAATTGGGGGCCTCCATGGAGCACATGTGGAAAGTCCCTGAATGGCCAGAGGGAGTATGAATTCCCTTGTAATTGCAGGTACAGCATTTGGGCCAAGCAGGAAGCACAGGGAAAAGAGGTGGCTGCACGATGGCTCATGGGCCCCCCACTAGCTTTCCCCAGAGAACACCGGACTAGAACTGGGATTGAAGGAAGAAATAATGAGTCTTAGGATTTCTCCACCTTCCTGGGTGGAAGAGCCTCTGTGGGGTTCGTGATGCTTTATTGTTTATCATGGTTGGGCCTTAGAGAGCTAGAGAGGGCCTTACGTGGTGCTCTACAGAGCTAATTAAGAAGCACAATTAATTACTTTGTCGTATTCACAGCAGAAGCTGAAGGGTAGTTTTTTTCTGAAACTGGAATCATTAGCTCCTACTTGCCCCTGCTCAATCATTTGTCCACCAAGCAGACACTGAGACGGAACTCAGGACGTCTCTTTGGAAAATCCCTTCTACTCAGGTTCTCCTTTCCAAAGTGCAGTAGCTAACGTTCAGAATTTCCTATGGATCTGGCTTTCGTCATTCATTTATCCAAGCAGCATCTGTGGACCCTGCTGTGTACACAGACAAATGTGGGGTTTAAGTAGAGTGATCATATAATTTATTGTCCAGACCAGGACTCATGAGAGTGAAAGGTATGCTATTAATTACACCAGGTCACCGGAATCATCCTGGACTAACGGGGGCAAACCATGTCTCGTCCCAGCTCAGGGAACTGCGGAACTGCTGAAGGGCAGCCTGCGTCCTCTGCCAGTGGGAAGTCAAGAGCCATCGAGGCCTGGGGCCCCTTGGGATGAGGTTAATCTGGAGACAACTGCAGGAGAGTCTGCAGGGTGTGACGGAGGCCCTCCCGCTCCCATCTGCTGTCACTCAGGTGAAGTAGAGAAGAGGTGATGCCCTCTTTTTGGAACTGGCCTCTGGGCTCTAGTAAGGGTAGGGTATGGAGCCACAGACAGATTTCTCCCCTGTGCAAAGCCAATAGATCTCTGGGACTTCTTTGTGCCTTTGGTCATTCTTGTGGGTTAGCCAGCTCGGGGTGGAACAAATAGGAAAGGCTGGTTTATTTAGTGAATGTTTCTAGGGTTTCTCTTGAGTGCAGAACTCTCGCTGCAGGCCTAAGAAACAGCATATGCCCCCTGGAATGACCAGCCCAGCAGTGGAGTCTGCGGAGACTGCTGAAGGAGCACCCAGAGGGGACACTTCTGACTAATGCATAGGATTTGCCAGGTGATGGTTCTGTGATGAGGGAGGCCTGCTACAGCCTGTGTGGGAGGGCCTCGAGGCCTAAACAAAGAATTCCCTAAGAGGAAAATCTGGCAGAAACTCAGTCAGCACAGGGCAGTGATGCCCTCTGCCCATTCCTCCTGCTAATTAACATGTCTAAGTGGCACAGCCCCCTCAGGAAAATTAGTGGCACCTTCAAGGCAGAGCCTGGAAGCCATCCTGGGCATATTGATGAGTAGATTCACATGTTTTCTTTCTTTTCCTTTTTTTTTTTTTTTTTTGAGACCGAACCTCACTCTGTCCCCTAGGCTGGAGTGCAGTGGTGTGATCTCAGCTCACTGCAACCTCCGCCTCCTGGGTTCAAGCGATTCTCTTGCCTCAGCCTCCCAAATACCTGGGATTACAGACGCGTGCCACCACACCTGGCTAATTTTTGCATTTGTAGTAGATATGGGAGTTTTACCATGTTGATCATGCTGGTCTCGAACTCCTGACCTCAAGTGATCTGCCCACCACGGCCTCCCAAAGTGCTGGGATTACAGGCGTGAGCCACCGCCCCCGGCATCGCTGTCACTTTCTACAGCACATGTGTGTGTGTTGGAAAGAAGAGACAAGGGATGTGTCTTTTTTGCTGGCCCAGACCCCTGCTGTAAGAATCACCCGGGGCTTGTGAAGCGTGTGGATTCCTAGACCCCACCAAGCATGACTCCTGAAGCCTGCTGTGCAACATGCCACCTGGTTGCTTCCAGGTGTGCTCTCAGAACAGCGCCCCTGGCTGAAGGGGTCCCCCTGCTTCAAGTCCCTCCCATGCTCTCGGCCACCCCCACCACTGGTTCCACCTGAGGGATAGCTGTTTACCACCAAGCCCTCCCCGACCCTGGCTGAAATGTCACTCTAGGAAAGAACTCCCCTGGGCCTCCCAGCCCCAGGCCTGCCCCCATGCCCCATGACATGTGCGGGGGATACTTTGTTCTCTTGAGCGTGCCATTTTCTAGTCCCTTCACCTGTCCCTCATAGGACAGCCTCCTTCCCATCCAGCTGCATCAGCACACGTCCCCCACCTGCCCAGGGCCTCTGAAGATGCTAGGGAAAGCACAAGCAGCACAGCTGGGCTTTCTTTCCCTATTCTGTTTCTGGGGCATCCGGAAGTCCGGGCCTGCATGGGGGTGAAGGGGAAAGAAGTGGGGAGGGCAGCTGAGGTCCTCATGCCTAGAAGCCAGCTGGCTTGGGGCCACTGTGGGCGTGGGCTAGGAGATGGACAGGGCAAGGGGCTGAGGACAGGCGCAGACTGTGGCAGCCAATGTGTCTTTTGCCTGCCTTTTCCTTGCGCTGTTCTCAACCAGATTTTGAGTTTCTTGAAACAGGAACCTTGTCTTTCTGTTACTTCCATACCTGGCACACCCTGGTATTCTGTGAATGGGACTGATGGAGGAAGGTGCGTGTGCCTCCCTCTCTGGGTCTCTGTGTGTTCCTGCAAGTCTCTCTGTGTTCCTGCCCTTGTGTCATTTCCATCTGGGCCTCCCTCTCTGTGGCCATGGGACTGTTGGCCTCCGTCTCTTAGGAAAGTCTGTACGTTGGAGGGACTTTCTGCGAGTGCCATCCCCCGCAGGTCTTGAGGCTTCAGGCCCTTGGGTAGCACCTCCACCATGGGCCCTCCCAGCAGGGGACCCGGGAGAGAAATGCCATCCCTGCCATTCACCTCCTGCCCCACAGATGCTCCACCACCCACCCATCCTGCTGCCGTGTGTCATTTACCAGCTTCTTCCCAAGCAGGTACTTTCTAGCCTCACTTGGATGATGACCCAGGGACTTGGAGCTGTGCTGGGGTCAGGACAGAGCCTGTTCATCTCTCTTGGAGTGGGGCCAAGAGGCTGGTGTGAGGACATGCAGCTGGCTCAGGTCTTCCCCAGTTGTGTAAATCAGGGTGGGTGAAAGGGTTAAACAGGGACCCTAAGAGCCCCCAAGATCTGGGTGCTGGAACTTGCCTGCTATGGAGAAGGAGAGTCTGCTAATGAGGCCACTTTCCAGGAAGGCCGGCTCCACGAGGTGCTGCCAGCGCCAGAGCAGATGCTAATGAGGACTGGCTTGGCTTGAGGAGCAGGTGCCTAACGAACTTAACAAGTAGGGACCTAGAGAGATGGCCTAATGGCTCTGTTGGCATTTTAAGGGCAGAGCTCAGTGGGAGCCATAACCAGGAGACCAAGTAATGAGGGATTCAGGGCTGGGGTGGGACCAAGGAGGAGCCTCCTCTGAACTGGAGAGAGAGCATATCGAAGTGCCTGCTGAACAAAGGTTAGCAACTTTGATGCTTTTCTGTGTTGGCCTTGGCAGGCCTGGACTCCCAGCAGGGATCGCAGGCCCTTGGTCCCTCCAGGGAGCAAAGGACAGTTGGCATAATGAGCCGGGGGCTGCGTTAAGAAGCAGTGATGAATGCCTGGGACTTGGTGCCAGGTTCTGCAGCGTCTGCTCCGATAAGCACCTGCTCACAGCCTCATCTGGCCACAGAAATCTCCAAGTGGCCTCTTGGGGGCCAAGCCATTTGCAGCTCCTTGCTCTACAAGAGCCCGGATGATGCTAACGGATGCGGCCATCATGCTGCCGCTAGGTGTGCAGTAAGACTGTCTAAGATACCCTGAGTTCTGAGTTCTGTCACTTGAGAAAATAAAATCAGGGCGCCCCAACCTGCCTGCCCTCTTGACAAGGGAAGCAGGGCTCACATTTAACCTGCAGTGCACTCCCACACAGCTGGTGGTGAGAAATGGAATGAACTGATGACATGGGCACCCAAAGCCTACTGCAAGTCAGATAATGTTCAGTTCATCTTTTCCAGCCCAATTGAAAGGACACTTAATTAAACAGCCAGCTGATAGGTCATTTTGGTGGTAGATCACTATGCAGTTTTGACTGTACATCTCAGCAGGAAGATAGAGAACTGACTGGCAGTGCCAGATCATCTCCTGAATCGAAAACGCTTCTCAGCACAGCCCATTATAAACGGTTAAAAAGGAAAAGAATTGATGCTGAGTCCCAATTTATTCTAGCAATAAATATTCACCTAAAGATTCATGAGCCGTTAACTTCCTATCCATTTCATTAAGCTCTGTTTTCAATACATTTTCCTCTTTAGGTTTAACTAGTTACTTACAAAAACTTTAGGTATCTATGTTGTTTTAATCAGCGGCTTACTGTATTTTATATCAAAAATTAATTGTAATAATTCAACCCAGAAGATTATTGTAAAAACCCTTGAACCTTTGGTCATAGAAAATGAAATATCTTAATTTTAATTCATACATATATTGTGTGGCAGAGAAGTAAGACAAAGTGAGCAATAAAACACTTTGAGCCATAAAAGTAATGCATTAGTATAAAATTCTGTAGGGCCATGGAATGAAGCTACACCTTAAAGAGGAAGGAAACAATATCACATTTCCCACAATTAAATCTGAGCTGGCCAGCCTGAGCAACATGATGAGACCCTGTCTCTACAAAAAAAATACAAAAATTAGCCCAGCATGGTGGTGCATGCCTATAGTCCCAGCTACTGGGGAGGCTGAGCTGGGAAGATCACCTGAGCCCGGGAAGCGGAGGTTGCAGTGAGCTGAGATCTTGCCACTGCACCCTAGCCTGGGTGACAGAGTGAGACCCTGTCTCAAAAAAAAAAAAAAAGGAAGACGAAGAGCTGAGTCAGGTGTTTTTAAAATAGATGAGCGTGGGTGTTAAATCACTGTGGTGTTCAGAATTCATTTGATATATTTTAAAGTGTTGCAGCAGTTTTATTTAAAGATGTAAATATTTACAAAATGACAGAAATCACACCTTTGAAGGTTTTAAAGCTTAAGGAAAAATACTACATGTCAACTTAAAAATGTGCAAGATGGAATACATGATTTTTCAAAGTTTATTTTTGTAGGGGTACCTAGAGCATTGGTTCCTTTTAGAAGCAATGACCTGATGCTTCTCCCTCCCTGACTCCTGTGGCTCTGCTGCAGGGACATAGGGACGGAAGCCAAGCCCAGAAGCTGCCCCGGTGGTCGACTGAGGGGCCTTGTCTACCCTTCCCACCAGATTCCAGAGCCTTGGCCTTTGGGACAGGCCCTGGCTTGCTGGATGAGCTGCACACCTCCTCCAGGCTGAACCAAACTGCCCTTGGTTGGGGGCTAGGGCCAGGTATTAGCCTGGTTGGAGTGATAAGGGACAGACCTGCCTTCAGGTGCTTTGACCATAAAGACTCCAAACCTACCAGAGGTCAGAGAGAGAGAGAACTGGCCCGAGGCCAGGGCCCGAGTCCACTAAGGAAGATGGATGTGGCCCCTCAGACCCAGCCACAATCCTTGGCCCACACCACTCTTTGGATGCCTGGGTGACTTGACCTGAGGGGAGGCCATTTTCAAGAGGCATGGTTTATTTCACAGAGAGCAGAGATGTTTCTGAAGGGGAGGCTGGAGGGTGAAGGGCAATGGGGTGTGAGTTTCAATCACTGAAGACATAGTTGGTTTCTGCTATTCCCATCCCATGCCTCCATCCTCCACGCCTCTGCTCCTCATTTTGCCCCGCACGATGCAACTGGTTGACCTAAGAATGTGGCTGCCCTGATGGCATCTTCCTCGATTCCCTAATCTGCGGACTAGGCAGAGAAGGGGTCTCCCAAGAGAGGAAGCCTGGCCTGGACGCCTGCATCCTTCATGGAGCCCCTGAGGCAGGAGGATGGCCGGGGAGGGGACAGAGGAACAAGGGTGGGGCACAAGTGAGCCTCTCTAGGTGACAGCCCCTGGGATAAGGCAGCCAAACTGATCCTTTGCTCCAGCTGGCATACCCCACCCAGCTGCAGGGGCACCACTGAGTGTGGGGGCCAAGGGCTGGTGCAGGGCCACACCATCACCTGACTGCTGGCACCGTGAGTAGGGCAGGGGAACCCCGTGTCTGCCACTATAAATAGCTGTGTGTGTTGGACAGGCCCTTCTCTGCTCTGGGCCTCAGTTCCCTCTCTACAGTGAGGCTCTGGCCAGAGAGGCTGGGATGGGCAAATGCCTGCAGACATTTGACCAGCTCTTCTCAGGGGGTCCTGTGAATTCCCTCTGCTCCCTCTCGCACTGAACCTGGCGGCCCCCACTGGTCCCTGTCCCTTGGAGTCCCCCTTGGCTGCCGCACCCCTTCTTTCCTGCCAAGCTGGAGAGCTGGTCTCTCCCCTCCCATTTCCTGCCCCACCAGAGCCTGCCCAGCAAGGAGAATCCAGAGGAAGAAAGTGAAGAAGGACGGAGGAACTGCGTAGGTGGGCGACTGAGGGGTCACACGGCGGCGGTCTGCTTGATGCTGTGGAAGCTCATCCGTGTGGGTGATGTAGGGATGGACATGGCCCGGGCCACGGGGACTCGAAGGGAGTGATGGTCCTGCCAGCGGTGCCACCTCTTCCTCACAGCCGAGCGCACCTGTGGAGAAGGCAGAGGCTCAGCCGGCTCCCAGGGACCAACCCTGGGCTTCTGGGACAGTTTCCTTCCCTGCTCTCTGCTCTCATGGGTCGACTGCCACCCTCATGCCAAGCAATTGTCTGCTTCCAAAACCGAGGTCCTTCTCTGATCCTGTTGCCTCTCTCCAGGTGCCCCTTCCTTATCCTTCTCCTGGAGAGGCTTGACTCCACACCTCCTTTACTCCACACTGTCCTCCCAGATCATCCAGTTTCCTCTGGACACACTGCCTTCCCTTCCATACTGGCTCCAGCCCCTGTGAGGAGGATTCCTGTTCCCCTAAAGCCAGGTGGTATCTCAAGCCTTCCCCTCCCTGGGACTCCTGCAAGGCTGGGCAGCACCACTGGAGCTGCCCTGGAGTGGGATCTGAGGACCTGGATATCTCAGGCCCCCCCGCGGGCCTGGCCTCATACCTCTCCATTGAAGAAGCAGTAGAAGACAGACACGAAGAAACCCTGGAGAGGAGGAAAGAAGGGAGTGATCAGTGACCTGCCTGCAGAACTGCTCTGCCTGGAGGGGTGGCACTGGGGACAGGATGGTGCAGGGAAGGCTCTGACCCAGGAACCCCTGGAGTCTGAGCTGGGTGGGGTCCTAGCCTCAAGGTGCAGATATTCCACTGTCCACTCTGAGTGAGCAGTGGCCACAGGCCTGGAGCCAGGCAGACTCCAGTCTCCTCAATATTGTGTGACCTGTCCCAGGGCATTTGGCCAGGCTGCCTGCATCCTCAGAACAGGTGCTGCGACAGTAGGTGCAGGTTGGTAGGATCCAGATGCAGGCTGCGTGGGGTTGACGGACCAGGCTCAGGCTGAGCGCGTACGGGCTTCTAACTCTGTGGATGTAACTGAGCCACGGGTGTGCCAGTCCCGTGGGACCATCTTAATGAGGGCATGGCTGCCAGAGCAGCCTCAGGAAAGCTCACTGTGGGGCCCCCATCTGGTCATGGGGCCCACCTGGAACGACTGCAGGAAGGAGTTGAAATAGATGAACACGATCTGCGACAGGTCGTCCTCCCCGGGATTGACAAAGAAGAGCATGTAGGTGATGCCCAGGAGGGGCAGGAGCACCAGGGTGGCCTTCACCGCCTTCCTGGGGGCAAGAGGTGGACACAGGCCTGAGCCCATGCGGCAGGCAGGGCCTCACCTTGTGGGATGGCGGGAGACACTGTGGCTGTGTTTCTTCTGGGAGCTTGAGCGAGCTCCCTGGGTGAGGCCTGGAGCAGAGGGCTCTGCCAGGAAGCAGGGGGACAGCCCGATGACCTCCTCCTCTCCCCACTGTGGGGTCAAAGCACCCCCTCATGTACCTGTACTGGATTGTCTCGGATGTGGTGGACGCACGTAACTTTGTCATTAGGATCCTGACGATGTTGAACAGAAATATGAAATTGATCTGGAGGGAGGGCGGGCATGGGAAAGAGGGGAAAGGAAGGAGCACGTGTTTGAGATGAGCTGAGAGGCAACCCCCTTCCCCGCAGCCCCCTGGAAACCCACGTCCCATGTACACACCTATCCTACCTGTCCCCCTAGCAGCTGCCAGCATCCCAAGGCCTGTGCTCCTCCCTCGCCAGGATGGGGAGACAGCCCATTTTCCAGGGCCTGCATCTCCAGCCCGGGCTTGAGGAGGAAAGGCGGCAGCCTCTGTGGGTGGTGACCGAGAGCACGGGGTACGCCCTCCGAGGTTCAGAAAGCCCCCAACCCTCTCCCCCGCATAGGGACCCTACGGAAGCCCCTTCCCCTCTCTGTCTCTACTTGTTGACTGAGGGGCTCTCTGAGTCCCTTGCACTGTTACTGGCTCTAGGACGGCCTGAGGTCCTTCTGACTGAGAACAGCACTGCCCTGGTGGGGCAGACAAGGCCAGATGGAGGGATTAAACTCAGTTGCTGAATGAATGATTAATCTGCCAGTATCCCCCTGTGCCCAGGAACTCCAGAGCCTTCGTAGGCACCCTAGACAGGGAAGATGGATGGGCTGCGGGGCTGGCTCTGAGGCCCCAGGAAGGGCCTCATTTATCTTCATTCTGAGTTTTCCCTTAGCACCAGAGCCTCCCCACCCAGCCACTGGACCTGGAACTGGCCTGTGTGGCTCCCCAGTCACTCCCTGCTGGGTGTGGGTCCCCGTGGGCCTGCAAGTGTCTGTTCACCTGTGTCGACTG
>NW_012117132.1:1425267-1473985 GCF_000951035.1 Colobus angolensis palliatus
TCCATCCATCCACCTAGCCAACAACCAATTCATTCAATTACCCACCTACTTTTATCCATCCATCCATTCTTTCTTCCTTCCTTCCGTCCATCCATCCACCTAGCCAACAACCAATTCATTCAATTATCCACCTACTCTTTTATCTATCCATCCACGCACCCATCCATCTACCCATCCATCCACCTACCCAATAACCAATCCATTCAGTTATCCACCTACTGTTTTATCTGCCCATCCAGTGGCCCATCCAACTATCCATCCATCTACCTAGCAACCAATTTATTCAATTGTCCAAATGCTATTTTACCCATCTACCCATCCATCTATTCAGTAAACAAGTGGTTCCTGAGCGCCTCTTGGCTATAGGGCCCTGTTTCTTGTGCTGAGGCAAGCTCAGGGACAGGGTCGAGCGTGGGGCATCTGGGAGACAAGGCCTTGTCCCCATCCTTACACTTGGCAGGCATTTAGTTCTGTGGCCCCACTCATCTCAGCTTGGGTCTATGTAACCTGAAAATCCTTCTTTCCTTTGAGCCTGTTTCCCAGCCTCCCACTTCACACCACCACAGACACCTTCCTCTCTCTCCAGGGAGCCTTCTGGTCACCCTGCCCACACTGAGCTCTCCAATTTTCCATTCTTGAACTCCACCTCCCCATTAAAAACACACTCCAGTTCTTTAGTAAGAACTGTCTATTGTACCCTGCCCTTGTTCAGCCTGTTTCTGGTTTTATTTAATTGTTCATTCATTCAGTGAATCAGTGGACCATGTGTCAGCCTCTGAGCCAGGCATCCGCGATGGGGAAGTGGACAGACAGTCAGAGCCCCTGCTTGCAGAGGGCTTGTGGCCTAGCTGGGGGCCTGGAGGGGTTGGGGTGGGGGAGATGATACCTTTCCTAAGGTGTCAGAAAGGCCTGGAGAAATGGTGGATGGGCTAAGAACTGAAGATAAGCACCCCCCGCCGCAACAAATGAACTGAAGCACCAAGTCCTAGTCTCATGGCTCAAATTTTGACCCAATTTGCAGTTGTGTGGCCTTGGGCAAGTTGCTTAACCTCATGAGCTCCTGCTGCCTTGTCTACCTCCAAGGGGGCTAACCACAGAGCTTGCCTTAGAAGATTAGCACAATACTCACAGAGAGCACTAAGACCTGTGTCTGGCCTAGTGACTGCCAATCCTTTCCCATGACACCAACAGTGACAACACCAGCAAGAAGTCAGGTTTCCTGCAAGCTCAACCACCTGATTCACTTCTCAGAACCAGAAATAAGTGAGTATCTCTTAGCAGCAGAAATGCAGCTGTGAACTGCTGGGGAGTGTAAGGATGGCAGGAACGCCAAGCACGTGTCCAACTTTGAGGACAGCAGGCAGATGGTGGGGACAAAGCAGGAGATCTGTCTTTGAGCCTCAGCTGTGCTAGCTATTAGTGGTGACCTTGGGCAAGCCAATTCATCTCTCTTGGCTTCTTCATCTGTAAAATGGAGAGCATAACCCTACTTCTTTTAAGACTTGAGGCCGGGCGCAGTGGCTCAAGGGCCGGGCGCAGTGGTTCAAGCCTGTAATCCCAGCACTTTGGGAGGCCGAGACGGGCGGATCACAAGGTCAGGAGATCGAGACCATCCTGGCTAACACAGTGAAACCCCGTCTCTACTAAAAAATACAAAAAACTAGCTGGGTGAGGTGGCAGGCGCCTGTAGTCCCAGCTACTCGGGAGGCTGAGGCAGGAGAATGGCGTAAACCCGGGAGGCGGAGCTTGCAGTGAGCTGAGATCCGGCCACTGCACTCCAGCCTGGGCGACAGAGCGAAACTCCGTCTCAAAAAAAAAAAAAAAAAAAAAAAAAAAAGACTTGAGCGTGCAAGGGGTGGAAATAACATAGATAGAGCTTCTGGAAGGGCTCAGCTTGGAATCTGGAAGCCCCTGTTGATGCAAAGAGCTGGGCCCAAAGGAAAGAAGGAAAGGGCTTATGAGCACAGATGCCAGGGTGGAGCCAAAGAAAGGGTCTGGAAGAGGAAGCAGGGAGCTGGGTCTTGACACTGAGCTCTTGCATTCCTCGCCTCCTTTTCTCTTGGCATTTCGTCACCACCTGTCCAACATCTTTACAGCTGGGGCTCACTCTCTGCCACCATTGGTCCCTCATCCAGGCCAGCCTTCCTTGGCTCCATCCCAAGCTCATCAAAAGCCTTATTCCTCCAGGATGGCCCTCGGCAGCTGGTTGGGAAGAAATGGATCTCATGGGGTTTCGGTTCACACTGAGGGGTGAGTGACTCACCGCAGCTGGGAGTCCAAGGACAATCCTACTAGCTGCTGACAAAACCTGGTTTCTGCCTCGGACGTGAACCAAGCCCTGACAGTGGAATTTCCAGCAGTGGGTGAAAAACCTTCCTAGTCGTCATCAATTCGCATATATCAAGGACACTCCAAAGATGGAGGTCAAATGAAACCCAAAGTCACAGAAAAAGGAGAGTAAGAAAATAAAAGAGATACATAATAATTGTCTCCAAGGTAGACAAAAGAAAGCCCCACCAGGCACCTTCTGTGTGCAGGAGGAGATGGCACTCTTGCTGAGTCTCCCAGAAGGAACTGTGGCCCTTTAAGGAAGCCGGTACATACAGGAGCCTGAAATTACTGAGCCTGAAATAAATCTTACGTAAATGCCAATTTCTTACGGGGCTTTTATGTATGTCTTTCTTTCTTTCTCTCTCTCTCTCTCTCTTTTTTTTTTTTAAGGTATGATATATAATGGGTTCCTTTTGCAGAATGCAGCCTCTACTTAAACTCTCCCTTAATTAAAGCTCTTTGTGGATTAAAGATGTGTGGCAATTATACCTTAGATGCAAATACATTTGGCAAAGGGTGGGGAGCTGGACAAGGAACAATTGCTCATTATGCTTCATCCCAGTATTCTCCACTCCAGGCTGGGGGCGGTGGGCTGGACCCAGAGAGGGTCGCTGGGTGCCGAGGGGAACGTAGGTCTGGAATGAACAGAAGTCCGCACACTCTTCTGTTGTCACCAGCTGCCTGCTCACCTGGCTGTCTCAGCATTGTACAGTGTCAGACCAGGAGGGCACAGGAAGTCTACCCATTAGATCCTTTCTCCTCCCAGAGAAAGAGCCCTGAGGTCACCAGTGTGGTACGGGGCTGTGCCAGGGCATCGAGCGTGAGGAAGGAAAGGCTGGGTGGTCCTGGGGCACAGGGTGGCATGGACAGGGTATGGGGTGGCATATAGAGTGGGTGCACAGGGCCACCCATGCCACATCTTTGCCACTGTCTCTGCCTGGGTGAACCCTCCGCTGTCCTTCTGTCACCCAGCCCCATCCCAGCCACCACTGAGGACCTACCAGGAGCACGAGAATGATGGGGCCTTGGTAGATGTAGTCCACCAGGTCACCAGGCTCCTTGCCAAACCAGCACCTGTGAAGACGGGGTGGCTTTAGGGGGCCTGCTGAGCTGGAACTGAGGGAATCCCCCAGACTTGGGCTCAGGGTCCTCCAGCTTTACCCTTCCTGAGACCCAGCCTCCAGGACTGCCCCTTCCCAGAAAGCCCGGAAATACCAGCTCCACTGACCACCCTCACCCACCCAGGCTGTCTTTTGCTCTACACGGCGGGTCTGATCTCCCCAGCCAGACTGAGGACAGGCCATGGGTCTCTTGCTCCTCCTCTCTCGCCTGCCCCATTGCAGCCTGCTAGGCACAGGACTGGGCATGCAGGAGGCACAGGGAGAGCTGGGCTCCCCCTTGCTGGTCCACGGCCAATTGCCTTAGGCCACCTGTTCCCATATTGCTTGAAACCTGCCGTTCTGTGTGCCAGGCACTCACTCGGCCACACAAAGCAGCAGATGTGGACGTGGAGTCTTCCTACCTCCAGCCTGGGATTTTGTGTCTTTGAGCCAACACTTGTTCACCCAGTGAAGGGAGCTGCTGTCTGGCTGGCCTCACTGGCTGCCAGAGGCTTAGTTCATTCTCTGGGGATGCTGGTCAGGAGAAAGGCTTTAGGGTCTGGGTCGGCCAGCAACTACTGCACCACAGGGAGGGGCCACCAACTTTGGGGAATTCAGTCCTCTGAAATCTTGGAGGTCATCCAGTGCAGACCTGCCGCAGATAGGATTCTCCCTGTCTTCCAGGGTTTCTGGTCTCTGCTTGGACACCTCCTTTGACAGGAAGCTCACCACCTACCAAGGCAGCCCTCTTCTTCTTGGGTAGCTTTTGCTCTTACAAGCTCTTCCTAATGTTGAGTTCCTGGAACTCTACCCCATTCTTGTCCCCACTCTGAGGACAGATCCCCTCTGCTCTCTCCAGGCTCTGAGACAGACCCCTCGAAGATTTGCATACAGGCTGATGTTCCCCAGTCCCCACTGCTCTCAGTTGGTGACACTCGACTTCCTGGCTGCTCCCTGGCTGACTCATGGCCAGAGTTGCTGTCATTTGGGCTGTGGCTCAGCATATCACAACCTGTGGCATAGGGAGAACCTCAGGATGGGACACCGCACCCAGGCATAGACTGGGACTTCAGGAAAAAAAAAAAAAAAAAAAAGCTCTGTTAAATGCTCATGGACAGCTCCGGATGTCATGTGCAGCCTTGGCCCCTTCCACATACCCTGGGCCATAGCTGCCACATCCAAGTCTGAGGAGGTCTTACAAAGACCAAAGGGGGCGTGCGTGGCACGGAGGTGGGGGTGTGGGGAGGGGCCGGGGAGACACTGCAAGGAACCATGATTTCTAACTTAATTCAGCAAAGTTCCTTGAGCCCTACTACATGAGTACCTCTGAGGGCAGGGCTATTTTTTTCAATTTAAGGACAACAGGACAGTGAATCTGTCTAGGTGTGGCTACAACTCCTGCTCCACGGCTTGGCCAGAGCCCAAGGCTGACCTTTCCTAACACCCCCACTCTTCCCCATGAGCCCCCACAGCTGGCCCATCCACTTACTGTTCATTCTCATAGTAGAGCTTGCTGATGGCCCAGGTGATGATGATAGGACAGGGGATGCCTGAGAGAAGGACAGACTTGGGCTGCAGGAGACCGATGGTCAGGGACCTTCTTGTAGGACATATCATGGAGGACCACAATGGGGCTGGGATCATGTTTTTACTCTTCCAACAGCAGGCTACCCACAACCCCAGGGGTGCTCTGTCCCTCGACCCCTGGCCCATGTCCCTGCCCCTCTCTCCAAGCAGGGATGCGTGATTTTGTGATAGAGTAGAGCCAGCCAGTTTCCGATCCAGAGACAAAGGCCTTGGACAGGTCCTTCCTGGCAGGGGGAGAAGAGCTATTTGAGGAATATCCTTTGGAGGGATCCTTTGCTTGTTCCTCACCAGCATGGGGGGAAGTAGCTGCATCCGCAGGACTGGGCTGCGGGCGGAGGGCAGGGCCGGGCTCTGGTCCTTGGACCCAAGATGAAGGGAAATGGCCTGGTGAGAAGTCCTCCCCCCACCTAGGCCCTGCTGCCCCCAGGACCCTCACACCATCCGATGAAGAGGAAGAGCCACTTGCGCAGGCGCTCGGTGGAGTAGGTCATGACGATGGCCGTGTGCAGGTAGCAGCCTTCCACAAACATCCAGAAGAAGTTGGTCACCACGAAGTAATTGAAGATGGTGGTGATGCAGCGGCACCAGATCTGTGTGCAGGGCACAGGCTGTCAGGAGGTTGCTCGGGGCCTAGGCAGGACATACCCATCCCCAGGCAGGGCAACTAGACACAGGGCTTCCCAAAGGGGGTTCGTGAACATGCCATCAAATACCAGTGAACCTCACTCTGAAAAGCCTCATCCTTCTCCAGTGCTCCTTCACTCTTTCAGATTAAGTTAAGGTGCCATTTTTCTCCACTGGGGCCAGTGTGCTTTTTTAACTTCTCTCTAACTCTAATTTTTCTTTCTATGAAAGAGAGGGAGAGTCTGGCTCTGAGCTTTCTGTAGACAGAGGCTGGAATTCAACCATCTTGTTGTATTTTCATTTTAGTTTTTTTGAGTCATTTTCAATCCATAGCAAGTCAGATCTGCTTCCTTTTAGGGATGGGATATGGAATTTCATTTAGAAAAAAATGAAAAAAAAAAGTGAGTCAAGTGAGTCAAGGGTGTATGAAGTGGGGCTGCGGCCAGGGAGGAGATTCTCCAAAGACTCTGGGTTTGGGAACTTCTGGACTTGGCCCAATCATTACTGGCTCTGGAGGGAAACTTGCAAAGTACACGGCTCCTGGCAAGTCACTGCACCTCTCTGAACCTCAAAAAGTAACACTGCCTTCCAGGGTGGTTGAAGGAGACAGAGGATAACAAAGACAGGCACGAGGGTAGCTGTGTTGTGGCCGTGGTTGTGCCTGCTGTGGTTCCGTGCCTTCCCAGCAGAGGGGAATTTGTCCCTGTCCCTCTGAGTAAGGCCACCTTCCCCAAGCACAAAGGTTACCTTCCCAAAGGAAGCAGGGAGGGGAAGCTTCTGCCCCTCTAGAGCCACACAGTGGGCCATAGCAGGGCCAGGGTCTAGGCCTTGGGCTTCCACGCCAGAGCTCCTCTCAACAGACCCCCACCTGGTCATCTTCCCCACATGCTCATCTCCAGGGCACCCTGAGAGCCAAGGCTGGGACATGGGGAATGATGGAGCCAGCTGAAGATCCGGGGACCTGTGTGTCAGGGCCTCTGCTTCTGGCTCTGACAGCTCCGGTTCTTAGATAACCCTCCTGTCCTGAGCTGCTGGCTGCTTCTGGGCTTGCCTGCCCAGTCCCCGTGGCTGTCTTCTGGGCTTCCCTGCACAGCCTCCTGTGGCTGTCTGTCTCCTTTTTTTCTGAGAAAGTCCTGCTGAGGCGGGAATCTACCGAGCCCCTCCTCCCAACCCTACTTTTCCTCCATGGTTGTTGATGTTCTATTAGCACAAGCCCACGTGGGAGCTGGAAGGCGCCCTCAACTGGAGTGAGCCTATTTGGTTCTGAGGCAAGGTTCTTTGTGGGATCATGTTAAGGATCACACCAGGCTGGTGTCTACTAAGGCACACGCCACCCAAAGGAAATGTACTGAGAAGTCTCTAATGGTGTGCCACAGGGCTCTGCGATGGCCCAAAACTAGTCTGTCTATACTTTTACAATGGCTTGGACACAGTACACAGCAATGCACAGAAATCCAGGGTGGACAGTTAGCATGTGGGATAGCCCCTTATGTAGAGGTACCATCACTGCATGTAACCTTGGCTAGTCACTTAACCTCTGTGAGTCTCAGTTTCCATGTCTATGTAATGAGGAAAATGATCCCTGCTAGTCTCATTGGGATTCAGAGAAAGCTCAACAGAGGTTAGTTCTAGCCTTTTTCTCAAAGGGGTCTTTGAGGACATCTGAATCCACAAGACAAGGAGTGGACTAGGATAAATGTGTCTGGAGTCAGCTTTGTGAAGCTTCCAGCCTGGCAGCTTCCTGCTCCTCCCAGCCCAGCTCTGGTGGGACAATGGCTAGGGTGGAGGAGAGCTCAGGTATGGTTTTGCACCTGAGCCACAGCCCAGATGACAGCATTCTGGCCATGGGTCAGCCAAGGAGCAGCCAGAAAGTCAGGTGTCACCAGCTGAGAGTAGTGGGGACTGGTGAACATCAGTCTCTGTGTGCAAATCTCCAAGGGGTCTGTCTCAGAGCCTGGAGAGAGTACAGAGGATCTATTCTCAGAGTGGGAGCAAGAATGGGGTAGAGTTGCAGAAGCTCAACATTAGGAAGAGCTTGTAAGAGTAAAAGCTGCCCAAGAAGAAGAGGGCTGCTTTGATAGGTAGTGAGTTTCCTGTCAAAGGAGGGGTCTAAGCAGAGAGCAGACAGAGAGATGGTGCCCCCAGAGCCCAGAGTCCCCCAGGTCTAGCCCCGAGTCTCCCCGAGCAGTGACCTCATTGCTCTCGTGCACTTCATGGTCGATGAGCTGCAGCAGGAACCACATGACATTTCGCAGGATAAAGGTGGTGATGAGATTCCAGTGAATCACATTCCGCAGACAGCGGATGCTCCTGTGGGAGGTGCAGGTCAGGGGTCAGCCGGGGTCAGGGGTCAACTGGGACTGGGTTCACCCTGAGGCCAGGTAGAGACTCAGGGTGAGGGCAGGGCTGCACTAGGAGCCACTTCCCACCCATGGTGGCCACAGTGAGGCCTCTGAGTCCAGCTCCCACTCTGCAGCCCACATGCCTGCTGGTGATCTATGCCCTGGCACCCCACCCAAGCCCCCCCTTTCTCCACTGGCCCTTTTACCTGCTGGACCCCAGAATGGAGGTGAGAATGTCTGGGAGAGGTGAAGGGGGTACTGTAGGAGGAGGGAGGAGGAGAAAGCAAGGCAGAAGGGTGCACTCACCGCAGGGCCAGGAAAAGCAGGAAGGCAGCCACCAGGGCTGCCACAGATACGCAGTGGCCCAGGTAGTTGACGACAAGGGCGACGCGGTAGTGCAGATCGTACTTCCTCTGCTGGACAGACAGACATGGGCAGGGCAGATGGGGGCATGGGCATGTGGGGGTGGGGCTGGGTACTCCAGCCATGGCCACCTCTGCGTCCTGACCTTGGGGGCAGAAGTGCTCCAGCTGTCATTGCCATGCCTGGCTCTTAGAGTTCGTTCCTGTTGGCCCTGGGTGGCTCTTGTTGTGATAAATGGCTGTGGTCAGGCCTTCCAACATGCATTTATTTTTATTTTTTTAGAGATGGGGTATCAGTCTGTTGCTCAGGCTGGGTTCCAGCGGCTATTCACAGGTGTAATCACAGTGCACTGCAGCCTTGATCTGCAGGCCTGAAGCAATCCTCCCACTTCAGCCTCTCAAGTAGCTGGGACTACAGACATGTGCCACTGTGCCAGGCACCAACATGCATTTTTGGGGGCACATTTTGAGAGGTATGGGTACAGATTCTTTTTAAAAATTCTAGACTCTAGCATGCCTCTCCTGAGTTTAGTCTCAGCCCAGATCTCAGCTGGCTGAGTGACTGAGGGTGGGTTAATTTTTATCTCTGGACCTCAGTTTTGATGTCTGTACAATGGGGCCAACTTGCCATCCTGCCTCAGAAGCAATGGCCTATGGGAGGCCTGGGGTGGGGTGCATTGAGATTACTCTGCCCTGGAGACCACACGAGGGGGTGCACTGTTTATAGAGAATTTAGAAATTTTATTCAAACTGAATAAAAGTCAGTTGACTTTTAATTATCACCAAGTGTTGGCAATTTGAAACAAAGTCAGTGATGAAATACTCCTTCCTGCCAGGGAGAGCCACCCCTCCACCCTACCCACCGCCTGTGTTGATTCTCCACTGCTGGAGGGGCAGAAAGAGTTCAGGTGAGAACTGAGGGCTGGAGGCCTCCCTGCCCGTTGAGTGGCCTCCCTGCAGAACCCCTGTGGCTCACATTTTGCAGAATCACTTTCTCAGGGCAGGTGAATGTTTTTCTCTCTCAATTTGGACTTCATCTGGGGAAAAGTCCCAGCCCCACTGAGGACTGTGCTGGGTGATGAGGAGGGGACAGAGCTGAGATGTATCCTTTCAGGTCAGGAATGAGGCGTAGCCTCAAAGGGAGGAGTTCGGTGCCTCAGCAGCACCGAATTGAATTCCAGAGCAAGAGCTGGAGCAGGGCTCCAGAGAGGCAGAGCAGGACCCAGCTTCCCACCAGGACAGCCCTTGTGTGGCTGCATTTGTTTCCATGTGGAGTCACAGAATCAGAATGTCAGATTGGGAAACTGAGGCCCAGAGGGAGAGGAAGGTGTGCAGCCACACAGCGTCTAAGATGTTGGGAGCATTGATTACACGGTCATTCCCTTTTTGTGTCACATGCCACCTTGGCTGTATCCTCTAGCAGCCCAGGCTCTCTTGAAGGTAGGACTCCATGTCCCCCTTCTCTACTCCTCTACAGTATCACTGAGCACAGGGCAGGACACTGGGGGCAGGGGCAGGAGGTACAGAAGGGAGTGGCTGGGTGACACAAGGATTGGTCTGCCCCCCTTGGGATCCTCTGTGTTCAACCTGAGTCCTAATACGTGTGTGAGGCCTGGGGTCGCAGCAGGTGAGGGCCACTCACCTTGTCATCCAAAATGGGCTCACACTGTGAGTAGTTGATCTTTGAGGCCCACGTCCCATTCTCCAAGCATTCTCGATAGGCATTCCCTACAAAAAAATGCCAACTGCCAAGAGTCAGGTCACTCCCCTCCTCAAGAACCCTCCCTGGCTCCCTAGTGCCCACAGGATAAGGTAAACACATCTCAGCTCTCCTAGGGCAGGAAATACAATGTGCATCTGAAAGTTTACATGCAAGCCACTTATGTGAAAATAGCACAAAAGACTCATCTTACAAGATTGCTAAAGGCATGCTAAAACCCATTTTAGACACAATCTTTGACTAACACTTTGTACACTTTCATTTTGTTCATTTGCTTCAAAACTGAATCCAATTGTGAGCAGTGGGTTATGCCTGAAGATTCACTGCTTTCAGCATGCCACATAATTTACATCCTCATCTCAATTGTTTCATATTTGAGATCCATACTTCACCAATATCAGCATTTCAATTTTAATAATAGCTGCCATTTACATAGCATGTGTTTCCCATGTGCCAGGTCCTCTTCTAACTGCTACGGATACACATTCAATCTCTACAACCACCCCATGAAGGAGGAATTAATATGAACCCATTTCAAAGAGGAGGAAACTGAGGCACAAAGAGATTAAGCTGCTGGCCAAGGATACAAAGATGACAAGAGGATTCAAACCCAGAAGTTCTGGCTTCAGGTCTTCTGTTCTTAACCTTTAGGCCATATCAAGTAGTGGCAAACAGGAATGAGTGAATGCTGGGGACTCAGGGCTGGGCCGCTGCCCTTGGGCTGCTGCTGCCTGGGAGGCCACCACGTGATGTCTCTAAATGTTCAAGAACCAGCCTCTGTATTCAAGTTGGAACATGATGTGTGAAAAGACGTTTCAAGGAGCATTGTCCTGTGCACACAAGTGCAGGTTTTGTCAAGGGGGAAGGTAGGAAAGTTGAAAAATGCTCATATTTGCCTTTCTCTCTATCTCAGCTCCAACTGTCAAGGTCTGGCTCCTAAGACACCCCCTTCATACACCAGCTCGTCAGGAAGAAGCCCTTCCACCTGAGAAGGCCCGGAGCTCTCCAAGCCTGCCTCTGCTCTGCCTTCCTCACTAGTGTGTTTCTGACCTCCCGGGTGGTTACAAATGCTGAATGTTCCATTGTATGGGGGTGATTTGTACCAGGGTTCATCTCTCTGACTAATGGGCAGTTGTCTGTGAATTTTTCTTTTTAGCATATGTTAGATATACAATGTAAAGCTAATTAAAATAAACAGCTCGCAGATCACAGAGTTGCAGAGCTGGAGGGGGAACCTTAGGTTGTTTTTGGAAGCAGTGTGTTCCGAAATAATTAAGTTTACTTAAAAACCCACTTCCGTTGAGCCCGATGAGTTTGAAGCAATGGAATTGGGAAGGAGCACTTGCCGAAGAGCAAAATCAATGGGGAAGATTCTATTAGCTTAATTGTTTTTTAGTTTGGTGCCTGGAGCTCATCCATTCTTCAAACCCAGGGTCATGACTGGCCTATTCCTTCCTCCTGGGCCAAGGCCCATCCCTGGCAGGGCCCTGCCCTCCCCCTGCCAAGTGAGTCACAGAATGCCCTGGTCTGATGCTGATTCTGACTCCCAGGAAGAGGAAGTCGGCTCCCCACCCCTAGCCATGGTGCCCAACTCCCCAGGTGGGCTCTGAATTTGATACCTGGGACCATCTTTTCTTACCAACATTCATGCTCATGAAAGGGAGAGGCTACCTCACCTTCTGAGGGTTGGTGATGGTGATGTCACCGAACTAAAAAAGTAAGTGTGTAAGGAGGGTAAGTTCTTTTGTGAAATGAACAGTCCCTCCCTGATGGGGGTTTACAGTGTCTCTGAACAGTCTATGTGAGGTGAGGCAGACCAGAATCCTGTCTGTGTTTCAAAGGGCAGAAAAATTTATCTTCTATGTGTTCATAAATATTATCTAGCTTTCCTGAAGCTCAATGCTAGGCCCCTTCCTTCAGGAAGACCTCCTTGATTGCTTTCACTCTATAGCTCTCTCTCCCAAGCACCTCCAGTCCTGACCGCCTGAGCCCCACACTCCAAACCTTGCCCCATGACCAGCCCTGAGCTGTCCAGGTGAGTGAGTCTGATCACTCTGATCAGTGTGGGGGCTCCCTGAGGACGGGGCCTCAGAACACTTGTTTCCCAAATATGATATCCTGTGGTGGCATTGATAGTGGGGTGGACTTGCAGGTGGGAGGGGGTCAGGATAGAAATGCTGCAAATCAGAGACCTTTCCTCCCCTCACACCAGTGTCCATGGGGTCCCAAGTTCCATGGATTCTTTCTCCTCCTTTTCTTTTTCCAGAGTTCACTCCCTTCCTGCCCATCCCTCCATCTGCTCTTTAGTCTTTTTGCCTGGACTGCCACAACGGCCTCCTCTCTCGCCTCCCTGCTTCTTCTCTTGCCACCTTGACCATGTTGATTCCTGCTTAAAAGCCATCAGTGGCTGTTTATTGCCCTCAAGAATAAAGTCTAATTTCTTAGCATGATAGTCAAGGCCCTTGATACACAGGCCCCAGCCTAGCTGCCCTGACCCATCTCCAGCATTCTGCATGGCCACTGGCATTGGCACAAACAGGCTTGGCACATACCCTCTTTGTGTGGATCCTCCTCTTAAAACACCTCCTCCTTCTTACCCACTGCTCATGGATGAACTCTTACCCATCTTTAACCCACTCTCAAATGCCACCTCCTGCATGGAGCCATCCCCAACACCCCTAGGTCTGAGGCAATCCTTTCTTTGTTTCCCCCTCTATCCCTTCTCTTCTCTTGTAATGTAGTTTTTCCACTTTATTGCCCTTGAACCACAATAACACATACATTTTGTATTATAATCCAGTACACACACACACACACACAGAATCCAGTTTCTTGATTTAGCTTGAGCACAACTGTACTATTTTCCTATCCAGCCTATTCTAATGCCTTCTATTCATTTCACACACAAACGCTGATCATGACCCACTAAATTGACTCCACAGTCCACTCTTGTATCACAATCCATAGTTTGAAAAACACAAATTCTGTTTCAGTGCATTTGCTGTAATTCACTATGAATTTCACGTCTTTGGACCTAATCATTCTTTTCTTTGGTACTGGACTTGAGCTCCTTGGGGACAGACAAGTAAGTAGAAGCCATATTGGAGCCACCAGATCTCCCTCAGGACAGAGCCACTGAGGAAATGTGGGCTGAACAGAATTGACTCAGACCTGCTGACCCCTGGGAAAGCAGGTAGGATGCAGTAGTGGGAGAGGGCTTCCCTCTCTGGCAGCCCAGCCCTGCCTGCAGATAAGCTTCTGGCTACAGACACTGGGTATCAAAGGACTGGAGGACAGATGTGCCCCACTCTTCGGAGGAGCTGTCTACTGTAGCTAATGAGGGCACTGGGCCCTCAGGCACAGCCTTGGACAGGAGGGAGTAAGACGGAAAGAATCCCCTCCACCCCCTGGAAACCATAGATGGATGGGCACACACTCTGAGGGCAGATGGCAAGGCTAAAATTGTGGGGCTGGATGCCGAGAGGTGGGTGTCCATTACCATAGCAACACAGGTGCCCCTGCTGAGGATCAATGCTGATGATGTGGAGTGTGGGCTTCCAGGGGCATTAGGGTCTGAATGATGCAGGCAGGGTCTTCTCTTGCAGGACTCTGTAGTCTGGGAGACCTGGTTTCCATGCTCAGAGTGGCCCAGGCCTGTCAAAAACCCCCACTACAATGGTCTCTCCCCGTTTCAGATGCTGACACTTTGCAAAGAGTTCCCAGTTCAGGCAGTTACTTGGGGTGGTCCTGAAGCCTGGCTAGGATATGAGAGCCTATATTCTAGCTGTAGTTTTGTCTCTGGATAGCGAGGTGACCATGACTAAGTCCCTTCCCTCTTAGTCTCAGTTTTGCCTCTTAGAAAAACTATAGCAAATTGATTCTCTATGATGTTTGGCATCTCAGGTGTATCAATTATATGTTATGTGAGACTCCCCCGTCTACTAAATGCCAGTTAGCATCCCCAAGCTATTGTGACAACTCCAAGCATCCTGACATCACCTTCAAATAGTTGGCACTTCTATCTCTGATACCGTCTGGAGAGACATGGACCATAGGAGACAAGGACCATGAGGGGCTATTTTTGGTGGTAGTTCTGGGGGAAGGAGTACAAGGGACAGGGGTAGGCATGGGGAAAAGAGTGAATGGGACTGTGGTGAAGCACAGCAATGGGGTCATTGGCTATTTGGAAAGAAAAGTACAGGACGAAGTGAGGGAAAGGCTGGATATGGTGGCTCATGCCTGTCATCCCAACATTTTGGGAGACCAAGGTGGGTGAATTGCTTGAGCCCGGGAGTTTGAAACCAGTCTGAGCAACATGATGAAACTCCATCTCTCTCTAAAAAAAAAAAAAAAAACAAACAAAAAACCAGGCGTGGTGGTGTGTGCCTACAGTCCCAGCTACTCAGAAGGCTGAAGTGAGAGGATTGCTTGAGCCTGGGAGGCAGAGGTTGCAGTGAGCTGAGATTGTGCCACTGCACTTCAGCCTGGGTGATAGAGTGAGACCCTGTGATGACGATTATAGAAGGAGGAGGAGGAGGAGGAGAAAAAGAAGAGGTAGTACTAGTAGTAGTAGTGGTGAGGGAGAGAAGGTGATGACATTGAGGTGGGGAGGGCCAGAAGCAATATTTACAGAAGGAATGAAGTCACCACGTGGGATCGGAACTTTCAGCACCGCGGACAGCGTAACTCCATTCTTCATCCCTGCCTATCTCTAAGGTTGGGGACCTCGGAGAGCTCCTAAGAATCAGCCTTCCCACCTGATATTCAGACCTTGGCCCTGGGCCCGGCCCAACGAGGTCACGCTAATTCATGCCCCTTTTCAAGGTCCAGCTCCAGCCCCAGTTCCTCCAGGTAGCTTCCATGACTGTTCCAGCTCCCCAAGGGTCCAGCTGCTTATGTCTGCCTGGCTCACGCTAGGCTGGGATTGTTCTTTCACTGACCCCTGTAAAGGTGTTGTACTTTCCTAACCAGCCCAGGTCCTCTGGAGCAGAAGTTTGCCTTATTTTGTACAAGGCTGAGAACCCCTAAAGGCATGGCCTGGGTTGCTGTCATTTCTGGCCCTTTCTTAAGTACTGCACAAAGCTGAGCACACAGGATCTCAGGATGGACCAAGGCTGATGCTGTTTCCTAGGTTACTTGGGAACTCATTGAAGGTAGGAGGCTCAGAGTGGGCCTGGAAGACAGTCTGCCACCTTGTATGCCCATGCTCCACCAAGATGCATGGCAAATACAAAACAGTCACACACACAGGAGGAAGCCAGATCACACGACAAGACACCACGGGTAGGCTGACCCAGCTGCCAAACTGCAGACATTGCAGTCCAACCTCACATGGGGGAGGGGTGTCAGTCTCAAACAGCAAACCTGTGGGCACCATCCTCCAGGTTCCTGGCATGAAAGCTTTGACTGTTCCAAGGGAAGCAAGTTGGAAACTGAGTCATGAGGCATCTCCTTGGGAATTAGGAAGGCAACTTCTGCATCTGGTCTGGTGGGACCCGAAGAGAGAAACTGACATGTCTGGGGTCACTCAACCATAAGGAGGCAGAAGATCATTCTCCTCTGGGACACACTTCCTCACAGGAGACCCTGGAGTTGGTGTACCTAGGAGAGAGGCTCTCCCTATGACCCTGTGTTTCAGCAGGTGCAGCCAGTTATGCCACCTCTTCAGTGTCATTGCCACTTAGTGTCCAGATCCCCAGAAGATAATACCTTAGGGGCCAGATATTCCACTCTCAATTCCTTTTACTGCCTGTAGTTGGGCCACTCCAGACCCAGCCATCTTCTTGTCTGGCTTGGGGCCTAATTGGGAAATCTTTGACCTTGACTTTGAGTCACCTTTCTTACCTACTTTTTTTGAGATGGGGTCTCACTCTGTCACCCAGGTTGGAGGGCAGTGGTGTGATCTTAGCTCACTGCAGCCTTGAACTCCTGTACTCAAGTGATCCTCCTGCCTCAGCCTCCTGAGTAATGGGACTACAGGCATGTGCCACCATGCCATGATAATTTGTTAATTTTTTTTTTTTGTAGAAATGGGGTCTCACTATGTGGCTTTGGCTGGTCTCAAACTCCTGGCCTCAAGTGATCCTCCTGCCTCAGCCTCCCAAAATGTTGGGATTGCAGGCATGAGTCACCATGCCTGGCCATCTTTCTTGCTTTTTTTGGGAAAACCCTCTCAGACAATGTCTCCTCCCAGCTTGGCCTCCACTTCCTGGGCTGGATTGCTTTTCATCCCCAGTTAAGAGACTTTTCGGGAAGTGTGGCCAGAGCTGGGGTGGTCAGACGTATAGTCCTGGTGCTAACAGCATGGTTTTCCTGAGCTTCCCAAATGAGGTGCATCTCCTTGAGTCAGTACCCTGCATTGCCTGGAGGCCACTGCAGGCTAAGGAGGACTGACCAACGTTGAGGCCCACCTTGCATATTTCTGTCTTGATCCGATCACAGCAAATTGGTGGTCAGAGAGGAACAGGCAGCTGGTGATGTTCACCCAAGCTCAGACCCAGACTGACATAGAAGTGCTAGGTTGAGTTTGGGAGTCTACTATTGCCAACTCCAGCCAATGGGTGGAAAAGGCATCCCCAGGGCCCTTTGTTGGTGATGTATGAGATTCAGGCCAGGGAGCTTGGATTCCATTTCTTAGTGTTGTATGGACACAGCTCTCTGAACCTCAACTACCTGTTCTGGACCTCCAGAGAGCCTCAGCTCCCTATTTCCACAGGACTTTTCACTCACGGTGCCCTGCCATCCTTAAGCAGGATCTATAAGCATACTTAAAGGAGACAGTGGGGAAACTGAGTCATAGAGGCACTGAGCAGTTTAATGAAGACCATACTGGGTCTATGAAAAAGGGAAGGGGGAGCAGAACCCAGCTCACTGTGCAAGCTCTGCCCTCCCCAGAGAAGGGGCAGTGGGAGGAGGCCCCTACCTCATGCTCCCGCCTCTACTGTACAGGGCTCCCTCCTTCCAGCCATCCTAGCAACGCTCAGTGGACTCGTCGCCATGACGCCGGCCTGTGGAGGAAGGTGGGGAGAGGACGAACAGAGGACCCCTGTGGTAGAAGCTGCCTTGGAACTGAGAAACATCACTAGAACTCATCAAGTCCTCCACCCACCTGGTGCAGATAAACTGAGGTCTGAAGAGGGGAGACAACCTGCCCAAAGTGAGTAAAGCAGTCAGTAGGATGGCCAGAATTAGAACTGGCTTTCAGTTCATGGTTCCTGTGAAGCAATGCAGGGAGAAGACAGCTGGGGGGGCAAGTGGCTGCCTTTCTCTACAGGCTTTTAGGGACCAGACCTTCTCAGTCTAGATAGACAGACTTCCCCCTCCCAGGACATTCCCAGAAACCATAGCATTCTGGGGGCTCTCAGAGACAGCAGGAGACCACCACCCCAGAATGAGGATAGCCATTCTTGGTGTGGGTGGGACTCTCCCCTCCCCAAGGACATGATGGCCTCTCCTTCCGGGCCCCAGGCCACCTTCAACTCCCCTCCCCTTGCTGACAATGTCCTAGCTGTCCACAGGGAACCCCAAGCAGCCTCATCTCCCCTGTGTGCCATGGCCCCATGAGGTCAGCATGTTCGCTGTCCCCTTCAAACAGATAAGAAAACCGAGACTTGGACAAGGAGTGCCTGCCAGTCCCTCAGTGAGTCATGGCAAACCCAGGACTTAGATCCAGCCCTGCCGAATCTGAGCCCAGGTTCCTTCCACTCTCCCTTGCCCCAGCCGCTCTCCTGGCAGGTGCTGTGTGTGAAAGGGACTGCCTGCCTGACTCTGGAGCACCTGGTGGGGGTGGGCAGTCAGAGGGGCCCAGATGCCTGCACCTGGGGCCCAGACAAGAAGCCCTGTGGGGAGCTCCCTGAGGGTTACTGAGATGGGGCTCCTCCTTTAGTCCTTTTCCAGGGATCCAGGCTCTGCTGTGGCATTGGTGGTAGGGAGTGCACAGGGAAGGATGCTGGGACCTCTGACTTCATGAGCAGGAGGTAGGAGAGGAAATGGCCAGAGTATTCTGGTCCTGCACCACAGGGCTACGGACAAACAGCCGGTGTCTCCAAAGCCAGCAGAATTGAGGCCAACATCTCAGGCCTCCATCATCTGGCTTCTGCTTGCCTCCCTCCTCCTCCACTTCTGCTCCCACCCTCCCTTCCATCTGACACATCATTAGCTCAACTTTTCAAGGTACTGTTCAACAAGACTTTCTCCATGAAGTCTTCCAAACTTACTCTCCCTTCCTCTTGGAATAATTCCCTTCCATGCGCTCCGACTGTCTTCACTGTGCTATTTTACTTGAGAGCATATATTAAAAAGTTCTCTTTGAGGGTCTGCCTGTCACTGTTTCTAGAATAGGAGCTCCTGGAAGGCAGGCTCAGGTCTTATGCATCTTTGAAAACCTTGTCTCTAGGCTCCTCAATGCTTTCTGGGGGAAAGGGTGAAATACAACCTCAACAAGGGGTGAGCCTGAGCAAGATGATTAGGTGGCTGAAGGATTCCTGGGGAGAGCAGGAGACAGGAAAGATCAAGATGCATGCAGAGGTGGGTAGAAGCTAGAGCAGAAGCCAGGAGTTTCCGGAGCCAGCAGAGGCCTATCAGGGCCCAGACTTGCTGTAGGACTCTGGGCAGCTGTGTTGCCCTCTCCTGGGCAGTCATTTCCTACCCTTAGGGGAGGGGAGGGCTGGACTCAGCGTATAGAGGGCTCTGCAGCCGGGCAGCTCTGGGGTGTCAGGATGGCCACAAGGGCATCCACTTCTGCTTTATTTCTCTTCCTTCCTTCTTCTCTTAGCTAAACCTCTGTGATGGCTGTGCCTGTCCCGCCTTCCCTCTCTCCCAGCAGGGAAGTTGTTCTCACACATGGAGTAACTTATGGGCCTTGGAGAATGGAATCGAGTCAGGGCAGGATCAGGTCTCACTGGTGTCTGAGAAGGCAGACCTAAGTTTCCGGATTTACAGCTTCTACTTCTTCAACCCAGAGGGCAGGGTCTATCTGGGGTCCTCCTGAGGCTTGCACTCCTGCACTGTGCCTGTCCTCCACAAATGTGGCATCCCAACTGCTCCAAGACCTTTAAAGTTTACCCCCACTCCCTCCAGAAAGCCTCCCAGGAATGTCCCAGTGTCCACCAAACCCCTCTTCCTGATCTCTGACTTGATTTGCACAAGCCTGGTTGATAAGCAGCCTGGAGCTTCCTGAGGGCAGGTCTCAGCCTTTCTTATCACCTCTGGCCCTGAGGGCTGAAGAAGGGATTAAGCAGGCAGACCCAATGGGAGAGACTCCTCTGGCTGGAGACCACTCAGCTTATGTGTTTCCATTGTAACACAACCAGTGTTTCAGCATGTCTCTAGAATGGGGTTCTGGGAAGTGGGGACCCCTAACCTCCCCATGTGACTAGATTAGATGGGATGTCCCTTCTTCCCCTGTCCTGGCAGATGCCTCAGTAGAGATGACCCCAGCCGTTCCCAATAGGACATTGTGGAGCCTGAGGTCAAGGAGGCTGAGGCTGAGCCAAGCTGCACTTAGTGGTTCCACAGAAGGAAAATGGACCATGGCCAGGAGGGAGGTGGCAGGACCCTCCTTTGCAGCCAAAAGGACCACAGGGACAGGCAAGATGAGGTGCAGGAGGAGGGCAGATAGAGTGAGGGATGTGAGCGGGGAGATGGTGGGTTTGGAGATGGAGCCGGGGGACGGAGAAAGCAGTAAGGAGAGATGGAGAAGGAGAAAGAGAGAGCGATAGAAAAAAAAAAAGAGAAACTGAGAAGGACATAGAAACATACACACAGAAACAGAACCACACATAGAGAAAAACAGAAACAGGGAGACAACGAGAGAGACACAGAGACAGAGATGTGCACAGAGATGGGCTCAGAGAAGTCCATGTGGAATGCGGAGAGGTGGGAGGAAAATGGAATATAAGTGCCCCACTTCTGGCCAAACCACTTCCATGCTAATCCACCTCCTTTCTGCCTACAGATAGAGAGACTGAGACCCACAAAAGGGATAGGACTTGCCCCGATTAAATTGCATATGGACATTTAGGATTGTTTCTAGCCACCCAGGATTTGAACCTGGGCTCGGGGAATCCTGGGGGAAGACCGAGGCTACCTCCCCACCTAGAGCTAAAATGCCAGATCCTTACTTCCCAGGCTCCCTTGTAGCCAGAGCTTTGGCATGGGACCTGGGGCTCCACATACTCCCCCAACCATCAGATGCACCTACCTGAGGGAATTAGTGAACTGGGGGCCCCTAGATGGAGACAGAGCTTTGGCATGGGACCTGGGGCTCCACGTACTCCCCCAACCATCAGATGCACCTACCTGAGGGAATTAGTGAACTGGGGGCCCCTAGATGGAGACAGAGCTTTGGCATGGGACCTGGGGCTCCACGTACTCCCCCAACCATCAGATGCACCTACCTGAGGGAATTAGTGAACTGGGGGCCCCTAGATGGAGACAGGGAGAAAGCCTCTCCAGAGATAACTGCAGGAAGCTGAAGACTCCAGGTTGGCCAGGTGCAGCGGCTCACGCCTATTCTCCCAGCACTTTGGGAGCCAGAGACAGGAGGATCACTTGAGTCCAGGAGTTGAAGACCAGCTCTGGCAAAATGGCAAGATCCCACCTCTACAAAAAATTTTAAAATTAGCCAGGTGTGGTGGCATGTGCCTGCAGTCTCAGCTACTTGGGAGGCTGAGGCAGGAGGATCGCCTGGGCACAGGAGTTTGAGATTGCAGTGATCCTTGATCATGCCACTGGACTCCAGCCTGGGTAGTAGATTGAGACCTTGTCTCAAAAAAAAAAGACTCTAGAGTAGTGGTGGCAGTGGTGGTAGCAGGGATGCGTCCCACCTAGTGGCCAGGGCTGGTGGTGTTGGCAGGGCCTTTCAGAGAGAGGGAGGTCCCCTCACTGGGCCAGCTCTGCCCTGTGTTCTTGGCTTGAGGCCCCAAATCTGGTTCTCTAGCCCACTCCGTGATTCCATAAGCTCTCCAATAAAGTTTTTTAAAACTTCTTCTCTGCTTAACCTTGCAGAGTTGCTTCTTGAGAGGCAGCAGAACCTGGGTTTGAATCCTTGTTCTGTTATAAGTGACTTAATTGCTCCACACTTCCGTTTCCCCAGGTGTAAAATGAGGATAATGCTATGTCTCTGTCACTGGACGGTGCAAGGATTAAATAAGTCAAACCACAGTACAAACACATGGAAGCTCAGCCACTGAAGTGCCAGCACAGGTTGTGTAGAGAACACCCAAGGAGACTCGTGTGCTTAACTTGGCTCTGCCACTGACTAGCATGTGTGGCCACGCACTAGTCCCTTCCCTTCCCTTGGCCCTGCTGCATCTGGAAATAGCTCTGGGTAAGATGGCTCAAGGCTCTGACCTAGCCTCCCAAACTCACACACTGTAGCTATTTGCTAACCCCACATCCTGAGGACTTCTAAATGCCTTATCTCCACTCTTGGTGCTCTCTTGAGCTTTTCCCAACCCAGCCGGCTGCTTTCTGGACACCTCCGCTCAGGTGTCCCTCCAGCTCCTCAAAGCCAACACATCCCCAACTGTGCTCAGCTGTTGCTTGTGTGCCCAACGCTTTACCTTGCCGTTTCTCACCATATCTTGTCAATTTCAAATGCCCAAGGTTGCTGGCATCTTCATCCTCATTTGCTCCCACAACCTATAGTCTACCTGGCTCTGTGCAGAAGTCCCCTTACCTCTCCTTTCCCTCCAGAGGACAATGTGCTCCCAAAGCTGAGCTCCCCTGCTCACAAGCTCACCCAGGCTCCCTCTCCAGATGGTGAAGCCCTGTAGAATGGCCTGCATCACCTGACCTCCATGCTCCTCCCCAGCCTCATTGTTTCTCCTACTCCCTGTTCTCTATACAACACTCACTCCTCCCGAGGCACAAAGCCCGGCCTCTCTCCATGCTTTGCCCAGTCACCTCAGCCTAGACGGCCTCTCCTGTGCCTATTACACACTCACCTGCTAAAACCCAAACTGTCCCCAGAAGCCCAGCTCAGAGGGCTAAGTCCTCCCTGATCCTCCAGGCCGGAGGTATGAGTCTTCTTTCCAAATCTCTAAGCTCTCCTCGCAAACCGAATGCCTCTTATGGAGGCAGTACTGCTCCATGGTTAATAGTGAGGGCTGTGGATTCACCTGCCTGCACTGGTGCATAGGAGCTAATTAGGACTTTGAACAAGTTACTTCATGTGTCTGAGACTCAGTGTTCTTGTCTGCAATATGGGCATAAAAGCAGTATGTATCTCAGAGGGAGTGTGGGTGAGTGGGATTATGGATGCCTGAGATATGGATACAAAGCTCTCTCAGTAGCAGCTGGCACCTGGAAAATGATCAACACTTGATAGCTTTGTGGCAGATTCTCTGTGCTCAGTTGAGTTGAAAAATTGCGGAGACTAATATCTAAACTGCTATCCCCACCCGGGCGATTCCTGCTCTCTAAGGAATGAGGCTTCAGTGGGGGTTTGGCTATAGCATAACAAAATTAGGGCAGGAAGTGGAGCCTGAACGCTCCTGTTCTTCCCTTAGGCTTCTCATGGAGTTTTCTCCCTCCGTCATTCTTTTTAAAGGAAGGATCCCATGGAAAAGGCAAACAGAAGAAGGAAGCAGCATTGATGTGAAGAAAGGGGAGGAGGGAAATCAATCATGCATTTCCACAGCCATTAGCAGCCTTTGCTCTTCCCACCTAGGCTGACCTCATAGGTTCTGGTTAATGGTAAGTGATCCCCACCCTCCACCAGCTCCTCTCATTTTCCAGCAGTTGCAGCGCCAGAAGCACTTTGGTCTAAATGAAGAAAATTGTTCATTAGATACCAGGGGCTAATTGGCCCTACTTTTACCAGCCTGGGTGGTGCGCAAACATTTTATCAGCTTCTCATTAGACTTAATTGATATGAATGGCCTGATATGTGCTGTCTGCAGCACCTTTGGGAAGTCTTCCCTATCACCCACCCCCACCCCAATTCCACAGACCTTGTGCTTCCCCCCTAATCAGGGCATTCATCATTCTGTTCTTTTTGTCTGTCGCAATTGTGAGTGAGTCTCAATACAGTGCCCGTGCAGTGGCTGGCACATAGTGGGTGTTCCACAAATTGACTGAATATTACTGTACTCAGTTCAGCTACGAAGAAGAGACCCAGGCCCTAACCTGGGAAAGGGGGGGCCTCCAGGCTGGTTGGGGAGAACAAGGCATAGCCCAGGCTGGGGTAAGAACCAAAGCAGAGCTCCCTGAGGTTCACAGGCTGTGGGCTAAGATGCTCCATCACCCCACTTTACCCTGGATGGCCCTTAATCTCCGGGCCCAGTCTGAATCAGGCACGCTGATCTCCATTGCCCCACCGCACACAGCTCATGGAATCCTAAAAATACAGTTTTATAAGGTCAGGAATAGGAAGGTACAGGGAAATCATTCCTTCTGCTTGCACACCTCCTAGCTTGAGGACCTTACTTCCTTCCAGGGAGATCTGTTTTAATTATGGATAGGAAGCATGTGGTCCCTGGGCCCACCAGAGCCCTCAGCTGCTGCAGCCAAGGGAATGCAGCTTGGCATCAGGTGCAGGTGCATCTCTCTTGCCTTCTAACCATCCCTCATGGCAAAGCCCTCAGCCTCAGCTTCTGAAAGCTTGTGTGTGTGTGTGTGTGTGTATGGGTGGTGGAGGTGGAGCTGGGCCACCACTCAGACACAGACACTCTGAGATGGCTTCTAAGGATGTTTCCAGGATGAGAGGCTTCAGACAAACAATCCAGATAGGGTCTCAGCGTGCTTGACAACTGGGGTCCGGCTGGAGATGTGAGGGGGCTTCTAGGTGGGGCAGTGATTTCTGCCCCCACAGCCTCCTGCAGACCACACACCTGGCTCCCATCCCATTGTTCCACAGGGCACAGACAGGCACCTACAGACATGCACACACCCAGAACCCACACTGAACGACCCCACCTGGAGGCTGTGTAACTCCAGCAACCTCTGCTGCCCTTTCCCCCAGAGCCTCAAGCCAGTCCGTGACTTGCCAGGAGGAAGGCAGGCACAGGTTGTTCTCCTTGAGAGGTGGTGTTGGCGGTGGGGTGGGGGTAGGGGTGGGGGCTGATTCAGACACCAGTCATCATGGGGGCGCAGGAATAATGCTGCCCACAGCCCCTGACTCAGCCCAGCAGGTCAGTCCTGGGACCTCGGATTAGGGAAGATGCAACACCCCGCACCCTCTGGCTTAGCATAACCTACGCCTGCATGTCCTTCCCACAAAATATCCTCTCGCCCCAGCCCTCCTGCCTCCTGCCCTCCTCCTCTCCACTCTGGTAGTAGGATCTGGTCACTGCACTCACTCTGGGGGATTTGGGACTTAGCATATCCGCCCTCCTGGGACAGGTCCCCGTCCTGGGCAGGGGAAGCATTATCTAAACAATGAAGCCCTAATGGGGAACTTCAGGCAACGGGAACCTACAATGAGGGAGGGAGGTTTACACTCAAAGAGGGGGAAGTATTTCCTTCTCCCCTTTTTGGGCTGTCACCGCATGGAGCACGGGAATTGTGGGCAAATCACTGGCTTACTGAGGTTAGACGCTGTATTGGGGGTAGAAGCAGAAGGCGCGCCCCCAACATTGTAAGGGGTCCTTAACGCCAGCGGTCTGCGGTACCACGGCCCTCAGCTGCTTTGTGCCGCTGGGTCCGGAATCCTCTTTACTCCCTAAATCGCCTTCCCTGGAGGCCGGTATAGAGCGGGTAGCGAGAGTCGGGGGCACTCACGGGTCGTGTTGTACTTGACGCCGTTGAAGTACTCGGGGCACGGCCTCTCCACGAGGGCTCCGGCAGCGCTGCGGGGCCAGCACGTTCCGATCTGGTCCAAGGTCGTGTTGCAGTAGGAGTAGGGACCTGGCGGCGCGAGAGAGCGAAGTAGGGCTCAGAGGGGCCCCCTGGGACGCGGGGCTCTCGGAGCGCGGAGTCAGGGGCGCATCCAGCGCGCAAGAGAAGGAGCCCGCGCAGCCTCCGACCTCTCGCCTCCCGCCTACCCTCGGGGTCCAGGGGTGGCCCCCAGCCGTCCAAGAGCAGCTCTTCGGCCAGCGCCAGGCTGCAGTTAACCTCCAGCAGGCTGTGGAGCAGTGCCGCGTCCATCGCGCCCCGCAGCCGCGTGCGGAGAGGGAGTGGGAGTGCGCGCTCGGCGTGGCTGCGAGGGAGTGGCCGCGAGAGTGAGCGGCAGAGAGGGCGCGGGGTCCTGGTCCCCGTCAGCCCAGCCCTGGTCTCCCGGGCAGCCTCTGGGCGTCGCCTCCGGTCGCCCAGAGCTGTCGAGTGGGGACCTTCCCGGAGAGGAGCTGCGGAGCGCACCCAGCTGCGGGTACAGCCGCTCCGCCGCGGCCAATGGCGGCGCCGGGGGGGCGGGGCCGGGCGGCTCCTCTCGGAGGGGCTCGGACTCCAGCCCCCGGGCCCCCAACCCTGCCCAGAGTACGGCTTCGCAGTTCCCGGCTCTCTTCCACTCGCGGCGTCCAAGGAGGGCTGTGGGCTGGAGAGCGTGGGCCGGGGGTGACGGAATGCCCCGTGCGGGGATCGCAGGGCCCAGAGCTGCAGGGGGCAGCAAAGCGCTCCCACCTGCCCGCCTGCCGGATGAGAACACTGCAGCTCTCCTAACTGAGGGACAGCCGCGACGCAAAGTTCGAAAGCTCTCCGCCTGAGCTTCCCCTCCCTGAGCGAGGACATTGGAGGGAGGCAGGGACCGAGAGCCCATGGGCAGATCTGCACCCTCCAAAAGCCTCTATAGCCTCCTGGAAGGAAATGGATTGGGGAGGCCTGGAGGGAAGCAGGGAGACGCCCAAGAGTCTAATGAGATCAAGTGGCCTGAGCAGGTTGAAGACCTTGGATCAGGCTGTGGAAGCTGGAATGGAGAGAGATTTCCGAGGGGCAGCCAGACCTGGTGAGGAGGAACTGGAGTGGGTGGCTGGTTTTAAGCAGGAGCCCGGAAGCAGGGATAACATTGGGTCTCCAGCTTGAGTGACCGGGTGGCCATTTAATCAGATGGAGTAAGTCTAGGGGAGAAATTGGCTGAAATTATCTGGAAGGCTTTATACACCCGGGTGTTGGTGCCCTGGGCACCAGAAAGAAAGTGAGAATGTGTCTCTCTTCCTCAAGGCTTGGGCAGGGCCTCACCTGACCCTGGTTTCCACACCAGTAGCAGGGGCCGGGAGAATTAGGCCCCACAGCAGGTGTGGAGGAGCTGAAAGCTTTCCCAGGGAACTTGCTCAGGTCCCCCAACCCCAGACTGCCTCCTTGGGGATCTGCTGTGGCTGCACCCTCAGAGTGCCCAGGGCAGGCCTGCTGTGTCTGCCTGCTGAGTGGGGCATCCGGCTCGGGCAGCAGGGCCTGGAGTAAGGCATGCTTCCACTCAGGCTGCGTTTTGGTCCAGGTTCTGATTCTGCTCTCTCTGCCATGGTACCCCAGGCAGGACTCTTGCCCTCTCTTCTGGGGCTTTGTCCATCAGTGAAATCTTCCCCGAGGCCCCTCTCAGCTCTGAGACTCTCTGGTTCTGAGTTATGAGATGGAGAGACTGGGGAATACATACATATGTGTTGTGTGTTTCTATCTTTAGAGAGCAGGGAGAGCTGGAACCCAGTCTCAGGAATGAGTCCTGTTCCCCTGCCATCCTCCACATAAACCTAAACTGCTAGGAGAGGCTGAATCCACCATGAACCAGCATCATGCCCTGAGATGAGAGGCAAAGAGAGGCGAAGCGGCAGGCAGGCTGCTTTTGTGTGCTCTGCTCTCACCAGCCTCCATATTAATGGTTCTGTCACTGCCCAGGCAGAGCGAGCGAGGCCACACTAAGACCAGGGCTGAGCCCTGGAATCTCTCCAGGGCCTGCTGACTGGCAGGTACAAGGTGCTGAGCACTCAGCCAGGTCTATCCTCTGCCTCCTGAATGGACAGTGAGAGCTCATGCTCAGCTCTGGGCAACTGCAGAGGTAGAATTTCCTTGGTCTTCATATTATCCAGTGCCAGGAGCAGGGGAGGACCTCGGCAGAGTCCTACCCTCTGTTCCTAGACTGAGCCCTGTTAACCCAGGATCCCACACAGGCCAGAGCATGGCTGGCCAGGTGAGCCCATGTATTCACAGGGAAATAGTGTCCCTCATATACAGGGGACGGCCCTTTACATAGCACAGTGCAGCACAGAGGAAGGGAGAAATCCTAAGCCAAGCTTAAGTTATTAACCTTGTTTGTTACTGGAGCCACCACCTGGGTGTTGCCTAAAGTGTGCCACCTCCTGAGATGCAGCTATGTCCAGAGGTGGTGTGCTCCCAATGACCAGAGGCCAGGGGCTTCTCATCTCATGCAGATTTCTGCAGAACGGAGGGTTGGCCTGAGTGAACTGGATCACTCTTAACTGGGAAAGCTCATAACAGATGGTTGGCCTGGGTGAACTGGATCACTCTTAACTGGGAGATCTCACATACCAAAGATTCCTCTGGGAAGTAACCATTTCAGCGGCAGAGTCAAAGGCTGTTCTGCATCCTGAATGAGCAGTTGGGGTCTGAGCACAGACCCACAGACCCAAGGTCCCCTGGATGTGGGGCCATTACTTCATGGATATTATTATAGGCATAGTTGTCATTCCAGATGTGACACAGGGAAAACTAGAAAAGATAGCAGTTTGGGAACAAATTGATTTTACAGCTCACTTTAGTGTCTGCAAATAGGTAAATGAGGAGGAAATTGGAAAGAGCCCCAAACTTCTCTCAATTTTACTAAATCCAAGTACAAACAAACAAAGACAAGGGCCTTTTTGCTAACTAAAGAAGCAGAGGTAGATTAGAGGCTTTAGGATAGTGATGGATTCCCCGAGCTGCAGGCCAGCCCCATCCCAGCTGGAGGCCAGGCATTAGGGGATAAGTATTTGGAACAGTTTGTGTCTCCCCAAGCTGCTGGGGACATGTTGGCAAATAGGTTCAGGGAAGTGTGACAGGTGCTCGGGAAGACCCCTGTGTACCATAAGCAGCAGGGTAAGGCAGGTGCCTCTGGTGCCCTGTATCCCATCCGATGACCCACCTCTGATGTCAGCTGTAGCGGCAGTGGACAGTTCCAGGCCAGCTCAGACACACTTGCAAAGCCTACTACATGGCATCAAACAGGCATGTAGGCACAACAGAATCGCACACAGAACCACAGTTATGCATCTTCACCATAAACACACATTCTCTCTCTTATTCATCCCCTACCACTCAAATGTCAACTGGAAAACAGGATTTAAAGGCACAGGATGCATCTTTGCTTCTCTAAGGGACTATCCTTGGTTAGACTGCATAGACAGGGAGTCTATTCAGGCACAGCTGGAACAGTCGTTATGTTTCCTGGGAATTACGATGGGGTTGCTGAGGGCGCAGAGGTTCCAGAGGGGCCTGAAGGTGCCTCACTCTTGCCCTGTAGCACTGGAGACAGGGGTCCCAGGCCAGGCACCCCCTCCTCACCCTATCCTACTCCACTGCAGGACAGAGGAAGTGGCCTGGTGTCTTCATGTCAAACCATGGGACTAAGCTGTGGGGACAGAAAGGACCCTCAGTGACATCCAATCCCACATTCTTGTTTTACAAATGGACAATGGGATTCCCAGACAAGGAAAAGAGGTTTCCCTCCCCTGCTTCTCCCAGGCCGTCCTCATCTCTGCAGCAGCCCAAATGGGCTCCCTGTCTCCTCATGGCAGATGAAACGATGTTTTATAATTATGATCCTGTCACTCTGCCTCATAGGAGTTCCCCCACCCCATTGCCCTTGAGATGGAGACCACCTCTTTGGTATTGCAAAGAAGGTCCCTCATGATCATCTATCCCTCATCCTCACCCCCCTGCTTGATTTGAAAGGCCCTGCAGAACAATGTGTCATTCCTGGGAACCATCTTTGGTATTGCAAAGAAAGTTCTTCATGATCATTGTTCCCCATCCTCACCCTCCTGCTTCATTTGGAAGGCCCTCCAGAACAATATGTCACTACCAGGAACCATTCGCTATCTCTGCTGCTTGTTTGTGTTCCTGTACTGGAAATGGCCTTACAGCTCCACACTCATCCTTCAGACATGCAGCTCTTTGGTGACCCCATCTGCTGGGTGCTGGCCTATGTCACATCCAGGTTGCTTTTTATTCATTGTCTCATCTACCAGCCCATGCCTCCCCAAGGGCAGGGCTGGTCCTGTTCACTAACCCATCCGCAGCACCCATTGGAATGCTCTAGGCTTCAGCCCAGTGAATCACTAAGAAAGAACAGATACCTTGGCAGAAGAGCTGAGGAAAGCCCAGGACCCTGTCTTCGGGCCACAGCTCTCTTCCCATTTGACCAACCCCGGTGTAAACCCCGGTATGTGTGTGTGTGTTGCATTGAGAAATTATTTCTTTTTTTTTTTGAGACGAAGTCTCGCTCTGTCACCCAGGCTGGAGTGCAGTGGCCAGATCTCAGCTCACTGCAAGCTCTGCCTCCCAGGTTTACGCCATTGCCTCAGCCTCCCGAGTAGCTGGGACTCCAGGCTCCCGCCACCTCGCCCGGCTAGTTTTTTTTTTTTTTTTTTGTATTTTTCAGTAGAGACGGGGTTTCGCCGTGTTAGCCAGGATGGTCTCGATCTCCTGACCTCGTGATCCGCCTGTCTCGGCCTCCCAAAGTGCTGGGATTACAGGCTTGAGCCACCGTGCCCGGCCTCATTGAGGAATTATTTCAAGGTATCTTTGAATCCATTCGGGTTCTTGGCCAAGTGCGGTGGCTGACACCTATAACCTCAGCACTTGGGGAAGGCAAGAAAGGCAGATTGCTTGAGTCCAGGAATTCAAGACCAGCCTGGGCAACACAGTGAGACCCCCATCTCTACAAAAAATAATAAATAAATAAATAAATAGTCCGTTTGGATTTTTATATTGTCTATGGATGGGATAAATAAAATGCCTCATAATATATGCCCTAATATTTTTCAAATATATGTAGATGCCTCTGTGATGAATAAAATAGAAATAATCTATTTAAAGCCTGCCTGAAGTCATAATCACTCTTCTGATTATGCATGTGTTTCCTTTTTCAGGGGCATCCAATTGAATTGATCATAGTTTCATGACCCTTTGTCATTATTAGCCCGTGCATTAGCCCATGCATGGCTTAACTTTATTTTTTAGTCTTTATTTTATTTAGTCTTTTGATTGTATGTAGTAGACAATATAATAAACCTACCACCCAATTGGAAACTACATCATTACTAGTCACTTACATATTTATTTCTATTCTCCTTCCCCAGAGGAAACATTCCCTTGACTATTGCATTTGTCATTCTCTGGCTCATTTTTTTTTTTTTTTTTCAGTTTTCTCACAGGTATGTACATCTAAAAGACATAGTGTTTGGTTTTACTTGGTTTTGAACTCTGTGTTAGTCATGATGTATTTCCTCAAAGAGTGGACACTAAAAAGAAGGTCATTATCATGTGGGGACTTGAGAAATGATTCCTGAAGCTCGAGGGGCTCCCTAACAGCCTCTACATCCACCATCCGGTCATGGTTCATACGGGGTAAAGCATCCCCAGAGTGGCTGCTAGGCAGCGTTACCAGCGATGTGGTGGTTGAATATTTAATGACATGGGGAAATGTTCACTCTGAGTTATAAGAGGAAAAAGCAGGTGATGAAACTATGGACACACTATTATCCCATTTAAAAAAAAAAGAAAGAAAAGAAAAAGAAAATGAAGAAAACAGTTGAACATGAGGCTCTATGGATGCATACCTTCTTGAGGGATATGAGGCATTATAAAAATTCCTGGGTTGCCGGAGAACAAGTACTTATTGTCTTTTTTGAGTTACATTTTTTTGTGCCCAATTTTATAGAAATCATGTGGATCCCTTTTGCAAATAGATGAATGCTGTTAGAAGCTGAACAGGTGAGGCTGTATGTTTGGAGAAGCTGGGACCCTATCCACTGCACTCGGAGGGGGCACCATCCCCCAAGGGAGACAGGGAAGGGTCTGTGCCACCTGCTGGAGGGAGAGCAGGGGAAGGCAGGGAGAAGGCTGTGGGTCTGCTGACAAACCCACGCTGCCTCTGAGGGTGAGGGAAGGCTGGGCCTTCCTGAAGGGAGGGGCCTCCATTTCCTGTCTGGTGCTGGCATGGCCTGTGCTGGGTGTCCATGTGGGCTCTCATTCAGCCTTCACTGTGAGCCTCTGAGGTGGCCTTAGACCCATTGCTAAACAGATGAGGAAACTAGCTTCAGATGGCGTTACAGGCTGAACTGTGTTGCTCCAAAATTCATATGTTGAAGTCCTAACTCCCAATACCTCAGAATGTGGCCTTGTTTGGATTTAGGGTCTTCGATGAGGTGATTAAAGTAAAGTAAGGTAAGTGGGCTTTAATCCGATAGTACTGGTGTTCTTAGAAGAAGAGGAGATTGGGACACAGACATGCAGAGGAGACAGCATGTGAAGACACAGGGAGAAGAAGACCATCTGCAAGCCGAGGGGAGAGGCCTCGGGAGGAACCAACCCTGCCCACAGCTTGATCTTGGTCTTTGAGGAAATCAGCTTCTGCTCAAGCCCCCAGTCTGCGGTGCTTTGTTCCAGTGGCCCCAGGACACTAGGACACTAACACAGATGAGTTAGGTGAATTTCCAGGGTCTGGGCGAGGCCGCTGGGTGGAAGAGCTAGGATCCAGGCTTAGGTCTACCTGATCCCAACACCTGAGCTCTTGACCGCCCCAGTGGAAGGAGAACAGGCAGCAAGACTTTCTCTTTGATGCCTGGCTTGGGCGGCGCCTAGAGGCTGGGTCCGGGTGCTGGCCAGTACCCTGGTCTCCTCATGCTCTGGCGGTGGCCCCAGGCCCGAGCGAGGGTCACCCCCACTCCCATCCTGTGGATGCAGACCTGGGAAGGCCAGGATACAGGGTGGGACACTGGAGATATCTCTCTGGAACCCAGCAGAATCCAGGGCTCTGTGTAGCTCTGCAGTGGCTGGCCCTGACCCTGTGAATCAGCCACTGGAAACCTCTGAGGGGCCAGAACTCAGGGCCGGGCTGCTGCTTTGCAAGTCCTTACCAGGAAGTGACACCTGTAGCCACGGCAACCAGAGAATATTTAGCACCTTCTGCCAGTCTCCCCGGAGCTGGAAAGCAGAGGGGTCATCCCCTCCTTGAACTCCTGAATGCCAGCCAACTGACTTACCTCGAGGGAGCTGGGAATGGGGAGGGGCCTCCCAGTCAAGCCCTTCATTATCAGGGGCAGGCCTGAGCCTAGAATGGGGAAGGCGCCTGCCTAAGGGCCCCCAGCAAGGCAGAAATCAAACCAGGACTGGAAGCCAGCACCCCACCCACTATCCAGCTGAGCCTGGGCTGGCCTCAGGAAAGCCTCTTCCTCCCCTAGGGCCCACCCACATCTCCAGAAGCTGCTGGATGGTGGTGGTGGAGGGTGCCTACCTGAGAGGTTGGTGAGGCTCATGATGGTGTGGCAGTACTGCTCCAGAAGTGCCCACAGGCTCTGGCTCTGCCCAGCTGCCTAGGGGAGAGCAGGGATGGGGTTCAGAGATCAGGCCCAGGCTGGCCATTGACAACGCCTGTCTGCCCCCATCCTATCCTATCACTTATCCCTTACTCCTCTTAGTACAGAGAGGGAGAACAACGAGGAGGGAGATGCCCACAGCCACATGGAGCAGCAGCAGCCTGGCCTGGGCTAGACCCAAGAAAGGCCTCAGAAGTGGCCCAGTGTAACATTGTCTCCTGGGCAGGGGTCTGCTCTGTCCATCCCTCAGCTCCCGAGGCTGGCTCCTCCTCAGGCTGGAATGTGTCCCTGTGATGGAGCTCATGTCCTTCTGTCAGCAAAGCCGGGTGAGGGCTGGGTTCCATTAGTTGTTCATTCAACCGACAAATATTTGCAGAACACCTGCTGTGTGTCAGGCCCTGGCTGGGGGGACTTGATGGGTGTCCTTCAGGTAGTCCCAGGCCAGGTAGGGATCCTCTAGACTTAGAAAGTGCAGAAGGAAGAGGAGGCAAACGCATGATTTAACTTTGTTTCCCTGTCACACAGGTAAGCAGGCACTTGCAACGAACAGCATTAGGTTAATACATGAGAGAGGTGCCTAACTTGGATTCAGGAAGACAGGGAAGGCTTACTGAAAGAGGTAGCATTTTGGGGCAACCAGAAAGGTGAGTAGGGACAAAAGAAGGGACCATAGGGCCAGCTTAGGCACTCACTAGGGAAGAGATGTGATTGTTGCGATAATGGCAGTTCCATCCAAAAGACAGAGAAGTACCCAGGATCCCATCTCCTAAAAAATAATCAGAATGGGTGCTGGATGTGCATGGATAAAGTAGATGTGGGCATGTGCACCCATGAAGGGACCATATTCCGGTGGGAAAGATGGATAGGATATACAGCTTTACAGCATGTATGATTTACTGAGGAGGGCAGGGGTAGCATCACAGAAGAGGTCATGCTAATGTGGGTTTTGAAGGGTGAGTAGGAGCTTGCCAAGCTGATCAGGCCAGGAAGGGCATTCTAGGTAGAGAGCACAGCATGTGCAAAGGCAGAGAGCCGGAAAATGCATGGTGTATGACTGAACGAGAGCAATGCACTCTAAAATTCTAACCCTTGGCCCTATTCCTCCCAAGGCCACTCCTTTCTTGCTCTGTGGTCAGCATGTGTGTGTGTGCATGCACACGTGTGTGTGACTTTTGTGTCTCTCCCAACCCTGACATTCCTGATTCTGGGATTCCAGAAGGCACTGCTCCATCAGTGGGCAGCCCCTTCTCTTCCTGCGGCCTGTCAGATGTACTCCTCCTGGCAGCTGGGTCAATGTTTGCCCCAGGATGTCCCCAGGGGCCAGAGCCCAAAAGCCCTCAAACATCACGTTCTCCACACTGGGCTCAGTCCGTTTCCTGTGCTGGGCCTGGAAGCTGCACGCTCAGCCTCACCACTTCAGCCTGGAGCTTCTAATGAATGATCCCACCTGCGCAGATAGGAGAGTGCTGCCCCCTGCACCCCTCCCGGAAGCCTAGGGTGAGGCAGACACCATTTAGAGGCACTCACTGCACCTGTGTTCCGCTAAACTCCCACCCACAATGTGAGGTACTGAGGGAAATGCAGAGGAGCAGGCGTGTGTGTTGTGTGTGTGTCTTGGCACTGTGGGGGCCTCTTGAGCTGTCAGCCAGGAGTTCTGGCCTCTTGGCCCGCAGGACAAACCCTGGGGGCCATGGTCTTGCTGTCTGCATATCAAAGGAGCTGCTGAGAGTTCCTCAGCTCCAGCTTCTCTGGCATCAGGAAGACCTTGCTGACCCACTGCCAGGGGTCGGGGGCGCTGGGGAAGGGAGGGAACACTCCAGACACTGATACCTTCCAGGAAGAATTCTCAGGCCCTGCTTTCAGTTGGGTCTGGGGAGAGTGAGGGTTCTAGGCCTGACCCATCACCCTCTTTACGGCCCCACCCCCCTTGTTTGAGAGCCCTCCCTGGGAGGGTTCCCAGTGAATCCCAGCCTCTGGAGGTCAGGGTACGGGCAACCCAGGAGCATGCAGTGTCCATGGTACGCCCTTAGGCAGACACAGCCATTCCATCTCAGACGTTAGTGCCTTCTCTCAAAGTCCCTGAGCTGTGACATTTGCAGCCCCATCACTGAAGTGATCTCCTGTTTGACTTTACCGGGGGTTCTGATTCCTGCTTTGAACCCATGATAGGGTCAGGGCATCCTCCCCCAGGACTCAGGCAGTATGGCGTTGTCCTTGCCTTGGATTCTGTGGTCTCAGGCTGTGGCCATCTTCTGGCTGAGCAAGCACTTTGTGGGGAGTGGGCACAGGGTTACCATATTCTGCAATTGATGCTTGCTCTTTGGGTCTGAGCAAAATTTAGGGCAGGCATATCAGGAGTAATTTTTGGAATAACCCCAGATCCCGGCTTCATCTCCTATAACTTCTCTGCTGGCCCCAAAAGCTGGCGCAGCCAAAGATACTCATTCTCTTCAAGGGGCTTGTTTGGGTGGATTTGACTCAGTCCCAAGTTGTAATATACCCTGCAGGTGTCAATTCTGGGCAGAGCCCCTGGTGGTGGTGGTGACGGGTGGACAGGGAGGAGGAGGAAAGGGAGGCTGCTGTCCTCAGAAAACACATGGTCCAGGAAAGTCAGGGACAGACACATCTTGGATAATCCCATTCCAAGAACTTGAGAAGAGCTCTCAGAGTGGGTAGAGTGCACACATCCCTGTGTGCAGAGTTCTGGGGATGCTGGGCTTAGCTGTGTGGCTTTGGCAAGCCACTTAAGTTCTCTAAGCCTTGATCTCCTCATCTTTAAAATGGGGATGATACAAATCCCATAGGATTTTGTGTGCATTCAACAAATTACTGTAGGTCAAGAGCCTGGCACGCAGACTGCACATGCTGAATGGTGACTCTTGGCGAGGACTTTAGGAGGGAGCTAGTTCGAGTGATGGGAGGTCGAGTCCCCTCGTGGGGACTCCCAAGGCCCAGCTCAAGCTCTTCCTGCCCAGAAAACCTTCCTGGAAACCTTGTGCCCCTCTTCCCCAGCTCTCCAGTCAGCGTGGGACTCCGTTTGCCCTCAGCAGCCTTCCTTTGGACAATGGGCCCCTGAAGGCATACCCTCCACCTCCCACACTGAGCTCACTCCTCAGTGGCGCTCAGTGAATGCTCATTGAGGAAACCGAAGGCCCTTAGGAGAACTGGGCATTGGAGTAGAATCTAAAAGGATGGAAGGATTTGGGCCATAAGTAGGGCAGGCAGCAAGAAGAGGAGAAAGTGACACAGGCAGGGGCTGAGAGAGCAAAGCCTCAGAGGCAGGCAAGTCCAGGGCCCACACAGAAAACTGCAGAATCTGGTTTGGGGGTGCCAAGAGAAGGAGAGGGGAGACAGGCAGGAAGAGGAGGCTTCTTTCATGCGAAGTCAGCACTGACTCTAGTGCTAGACCTGCCTCTAAATGCCCTACAGAAGACAGCAGATTTAATCCTCACAGCAGTCTCTGAGGTAGCTGCAAACAACCCCATTTCACAGATGAGGCTGCTGAGGCCCAGGGAAGCAAAGTCACCCGCCAAAGGTCCGACTTCAGGTAAGGGGCAGAGGCAGGATTCAAGCCCAGACAGTCGGCAGGTTGTGGCTTGGTCAGGTACCCATGGGAAGAGTTGGTCCTGGGTGAGGAAGTGAAGACCTGTGGGTCACAGATGCTGAGAGGACCCCAGCCCCAGAATGGGGTTGCTGTGGGGCTCAGGAGGCCACTCAAGTGAGAAGCCCCTCTCTTGCCACAGAGGAGCAGGGGCCTTGGAGGCAGAGAGCTGGGTCACAGGAGGCAGACCCAGCCAGCGGGTAGGACCTTGCACAAGAGAGATGAGGAATTATAAATATTAGGTCTTAGCCCCCGGTTCCTGACACAGAGTCCCGAAAACCTTTGGAATTTCCTAGGTGACAGGAGTGTCGTTTGTTCTAATGAGGTGACTCTTGGTGGGCTCCCAAATGGAGCTGGTTACCAGAGAGACCAAGCCATGGTTAGAAGGTTGGAGCTTTCAGCACCTTCCTATGCCTTGAGGAAGGGAGAGGGGCTGGAGATTGGGTTAATATGCCTTGGTAATGGAGCCTCTATGAAACCCCTCAAAGGTGGGATTGGGGGCTTCTAGGTGGTGACCACTTGGCGGTGCTGGGAGGGTGGCATCCAGCGAGGGCATGGTGCTCTGCGCCCTCCCCACAGCTTGCCCTGTGTGCCTCTCCACCTGGCTGTTCAGCTGTATCCTTTGTGATAGACTTTAAAATAAACTGGAAATAGAAATGTTTCCTTGAATTTTGTAAAATGTTATAGCACATTATTGAACCCAAAGAGAGGGTCATGAGAACTCTTGATTTACATAGCCTGTCTGTCGAGAGAATGGGAAGCCCTGTCTTGTGATTGGCATCTGAATTGGGGGCAGTCTTGTGGGACTGAGCCTTTCCCTGTGGGGGCTGATGCTGACTCCAGGAAGAGAGCATCAGAATTGAATTGAATTGGGGGACACCAGTTGGGGTCCCCAGAGAAGTGCAGAATTGCTTGGGGCAGAAAATCCACACTTTTGGTGTCAGAGGTATGTAAGAGTGTAGAGAAGAAATAGACTGTTTTCCTGTTTCCATGATTCTCTCTCCTGAGGGAAGCACCTTGGGCATGTGTGCTAATTAGCTCTTGGCTGTCCTAGGACAGAGAGCTCCCCACTGTCCACACCCCAGCCCGTGAGACTGACTGTAGGCTGTGGGAGCCCAGGGTCCACATCTGTGTCCCCAGTCCCTAGTTCAGAGCCTGGCACATAGCAGGTGCTAAATAAATGTTTGTCGACTGACTAACTGCTTGGATGGATTAATGAAACCATGGCCCCCCTCAGCCAGGTAGAGCTACATCCCCACCCCTAATTCTGGGAGCCCAGGTTCTGGGCTTTTCCTGCTTGCTCTATTTCCTTCTCTCTGAACTTTGCTCTGAGCCTATCCTGTGTGAGGGCTCAGGTCCTGGTTCCCTCCTCTCAGTGCCCGGCATGGGAGGCCCTCACCTTAGAAGAGGCAAAGGAAAGGCCCTGGCTGGGGAAGGACGCAGGAGTGAGAGCCAATACTCCAGCTGCTCTTCTTCCACCTTGGATCCTATCCAAACAGGACCTGTGCCCCGGGCCCAGACAGGCCTCAAAGGTGTCGCCTCCCTGGAGCCTGGGGGTCTGGCCCAGTCTAGTGTTCCCTCCAGGACCTGGTGACAGAGCTTCTGTCTATATTTAGCCCTTGGTCTAAGCTGGGGAGATTTACAGGACCACACGTCCTGGGCCCAGGCTGCCAGGGACCAGAGGGGAATGGGGTGAGCTCCCTCCCTGCTTCCTCCCTCTGCTTCCCAAGGTCAGAGAAGGACTCAGCTGGGAGGGGCAGGATTCCATCCCATGTTTGCTTTCATTCAGTGGATTTCAATGAGCCTGAGCTCAGGCCCTGCCCCTTAGGCAGCACAGAATTAGAGGAAAGAGCAAGAGGAGAGGAAGAGGAGAAGAAGGAGGCTTGGAGGGGAAGACTGGAAAAGAGGGAAGGAAGAATGCAGAGGAGGAGGGAGAAGGAAGGGAGGAAAGGAGGAAGGAGGAGTGGGGAGGAGAGGGGATGATGATGAGGAGAGGGGATGATGATGAGGAGAGAAGAAGGGGTCGGAAAAGGGAGAGGGGGAGAATGAGGAGGAGAAGAAAGAAGGAAGGGGAGGAAGAGGAGTATGGGGGAAGGAGGTGGAGGAGACTGGGAAGAGAAAGGGGAGGAGGTGGGGGAGGAAGGAAGGATGCAGGAACAGGAAGGAGGGGGAAGAAGGGAGGAAGGTGGCCATGAACAAGGAGGGGGAGGAGGAGGCAGTCAGGCCCTGCATAGACATAGGGGACAGTAATGGGAGCTGAGACTGGCCCACGGGAGGGTGAGGGGTGGGGAGTCAGATGAGGGAAGTGGGTCATTATTTCCTGGCGTGTCCAGGCAGGCTCCTTGGAAGAGGAGACCTTAGATCTAACTTGTAGGGTGTTGGATGTTGAGTGAGGACCCCCACCCCCGCCCTGGGCAGCTCCCAGAGGCTTTCTCATCCCTGAGTCTGTGCTCAGCCGAGTTCATCTTCCTACATTCCTAGTTCCCCTCCAGCTCCCCCGGGAGGCTTTAGGCCTCTCCTCATTCTGCTGTTCTCTCTTCTCTCTAAACGCCTGTGAATGCCTCTCCCCTCAGTCCTGCTTTCCTCCCCTGTGCCGAGCCCTGGGCCCTGAACGCTGATGGGGAAGGAGGAGGACTGGGAGGGGAGGGAGAGGTGACTTGGCCCCACATAGGGGCAGGAACTGGCCAGCAGGAGGTCCTGTAACAGGCCACTTGGCCTCAAGTTATCTCCTTAATTATCAACACATCTAATGTCCAGTTTGCCTAAAAGTCACATCTCTTCTGATTTGTTTTGGCATCTGTCTGAATGTCCTAAAAATAATTCGACATTAAAATTAAACAACGTTAAAATTAAACTTTTGTTAAAGGAAGGGAATCTGGAGTCAGGCTGTGGGTTGGAATCCTGGCCCTGCCATGTACCAGCTGAGCGGCCCTGGGCACATGAGCTCACCTCACTTCCTCATCTGCAAAATGGGGATAGGATGGTTTTAACTGGTGGGGTTGATGTGAAGCTAAACATAGGTGAGGGGAGTCAGCGCCCATGATGGGCTCTGTAGGGCTGCTGGGTGAAATAAAATAAGCTTGTTGAATCATCTGTCCCCCATGGGTTTGCAATGATTAAAAATTAGAATTTTGAGAAAGACAAACATCGCATGTTATCACTTATTTGTGGGATTTAAAATTCAAAACAGTTGAATTCGTGGAGATAGCGAATAGAAGAATGGTTACCAGAGACTGGTAAGGGTATTAGGGGATGGGCTAACAGGTACCAAAAAAAAAAAAAAAAAAAAAAATAGACTGAACAAGACGTAGTATTTCACAGTACAACAGGGTGACTGTAGTCAATAATTTAATTGTACATTTTAAAATAACTAAATAACTAAAAGTACAGTTGGATTGTCTGTAACACAAAGGATAAATTCTTGAGGGGATGGATGCCCCGTTCTACATGATGTGTTGTTTACACATTGTATGCCTGTATAAAAATATCTCATGTACCCCATAAATGTATACACCTACTATGTACCCACAAAAATTAAAAATAAAAATTAAGGCCAGGCATGGTGGCTCACGCCTGTAATCCCAGCACTTTGGGAGGCTGAGGTGAGTGGATCACGAGGTCAGGAGATCAAGACCATCCTGGCCAACATGGCGAAACCCCGTCTCTACTAAAAAAAAGTACACAAAAAAATTAGCTGGGTGTGGTGATGGGTGCCTGTAGTCCCAGCTACTCGGGAGGCTGAGGCAGGAGAATCACTTGAACCCAGGAGGCGGAGTTTGCAGTGAGCCGAGATTGTGCCATTGCACTCCAGCCTGGGCAACAGAGCGACACTCCATCTAAAACAAAACAAAATAAAATAAAATAATTATAATTATAATTAACATTTAAAAAGTTAGAATTTTGGAAGAAGTGACTGTAGCTAAACTGGCTGAGGAATGCTTAAAATGGTTTAAATTAAATGAAGTAGAATATGACAGCTAAGAAGATAAAGAGTAGTCCCATAATTCTTAAAGGCTGCAAATTTGAGACTTAGGAGGAATACAAAATTAAGTAGGCGTTGCCCTCAGACAGATTTTTTTTTTTTTTTTTTAAATACTGAAACACCAACAAAATCGCAAAAACAGAGACTAAATTAGCTAGATAGGCTAGAAAATGCTCCGAAGGGAGTTGAATTTTTGGGAAAAGTCATTGAATGCATTAGCTGCTGGCAAATGGCCCTGGAGCCCCGGTCCTGCCGACCCTCAGTGTGTGTGTCTTAGGGCACACAGTGGACTTGGTCTTTGGTGTGAGCCAGACAGGTCAGGGACGGTCCAGGGACCGCCAGGGACTTCTCCGTGTTCTTTTCTCTTTGCTGAGCTTTCTTGGGGCAGATGGGCCCACCAGAAGCCAGGACCTGGGCAAGAGGTCACAGAGGCACCGTCATGAGACGCTATGGGGGTATCTCGCTGTCCAAAGCTCCAAGGAGCTGAACTCAGTCAGCAGGGGCTGAGAAGCTCCTGGGATCTTCACAGAGTGGGAGGCAAGTGGCATGGCTGAGCCTCTTTAAACCTGTTTCCTGTCTGTAAATAAGTGGCCCCACCTGCCGGTGTTTGAGTAAGGCGCCTAACACCACTTAAAAGCTGCCAGATTACCGCCTGCCTCCAGAGCAGCTTCCCAAAGTCCTCCATGGGGAATAGGGAGCACCGGGGTCAAGTCTGGGTGGGTTCCTCCAGGCCTTCAGTGTGTCCTGGGCCAGGGCATCCTCTTCACTCAAAAACAGCAGCTGGAACCCCTACAATTGCAGATCAGACCAGTCCTCTCCCCTGCTCGGAGAGCGCCCCGTGTCCTCAGATCCCACAGATGTCTTTTCCGGGTATGTCTTCAGATCCATACAGCTCTGCAGTCTTGCACAAATGACTTTTCTGGGTTGGGGCCCTGGGGCCTTCCCCACTACCTTCTCCCCTATCCTTTCCCTTGAACTACCCATCTCCATCCCTGCTATGCTGCCCACCTCCCACCAGGCTCCCCCCATCCTGTCAAGGGCCCTCACACCTACACATATTTCTTCTGAGCCCATTTACTGGAACTTGTAAATACAGACTCCTTTCTTCCCTGCCACGCCCCCTTCTGGGCTATAAACTCCACAAGAACAGGAACCAGATTAGCGTTCAGACCCTGGATCCTCCCCATGGGCAGTCCTCCTTAAACACTGGATGAATAACTGAGAAGCCTCCGAGGCCAGGCCGGACTCTCCTGGGCTGCCTTCCCTCCCTACTGCCTGCTCCAGGTCTCATCATCTCAGGACCCAGGAAAAAGTCCCATTGCCATGAAGGCCCAGCGAGAGGAAGGCTGGGCTTTGGCGTCAGAAAGGCTGGGGTTTAAGTGCTCTCCAGCTGCTTACGTGCTGAGTGGCTGTGGGCAAGTAACTGGTCTCTATCCCAGTCTGGGATCCCCGGGAGAGCTGGGGACAGGGCCTGGGATGACCCCAAGGGAAGCTGAGCCCACAGTGTTGCCCTGAGAATCCTAGGGCACCTCTGGAGCAGTCAGCAGAAGCTTCTTCCGTCTAACTAGCTTGGGCGGCTGGCGGCATGGCCCCCGGAGGGACAGGCTGGGGGCCACCCTTGCCCCAATACTTGGATCTCCTGGAAGGCACTTATCTAGAGAACAAGTGGGAGAGGGCAAGAGAGCTCAAAGCCCAGGATGTCTTTGAGGGCGGAGGGGTGGATGGCGAACCACCTGCACAACCTTCACCCATCCCAATTGCAGTCTGCAATGTCACTCAAAGGACTCAGCCGGTCTGGGGGCCATCTCCCTATGGGACACTGACCACAGCTCAGCATGGTACCTGCCTCCCACCTCTCTCCTCCACCTGGCCAGGCCCCTAGGAAGGCAGGGACCCTCATGTCCTCATGCTGTATCCGTGGTGCCTGGCACAAAAGCGTAGCTGGCATTCACTGCATGCTCACACCATGCCAAGCATGATGCTGCATGCTTTACTTATATTACCTCAGTGTTACCCACAACAAGCCTGTTCAGTAAGCACAGTTGTCATCCTCATTTGACTGATGAGGAAACTGAGGATTTGAGTAACCTGTCCAAGGTCACACATTAAGCAGCAAAGCAGGGATTTGGATTGGTTTTGTTGGCAAATATCTGTTGAATTACTGTTGAATGAATTATCCTCCTTATACATATAGGGACACTAAGACCCAGAAAATGGTCCCCAAGGCTGGTCTGTGGAGGGAGTCTTGGACAGGGACAGGCCTCTTAGCTTCCACTCTGGCATCACTCCCCAAATTGTGAGGCCTAGGACAGGTCACCCTCCCACTCTGAGCCTCAGTTTCCCCATCTGTAAAATGGTGGACCACTCCCACCAGCCTCTCCCCCACTTCTTCAGCTCTCTTTTGATGGCTGCTCTGTGTCCCTTCACCCCACTTTCCATCAGCAGTCCCTAACTCTGGACAAAGGCACGGGGTGTGGCTGGACGAAGCTCAGAGTCTGGAGAAACCCTTGGAGAGGCTGGTTCTCCCAGAGCCCCTTCTGTCCCCATCGCTCATCTGGTACTGGGGGCAGCCTGATTTCAGGCACTGAAAGGAAGGGTGGAGACAAGACAACAGGGGCAGGAGGTGGCTCTCTGCGGGTCCCTGCAGGTAAGGGATGGGCTGGGGAAAGAAGTCAAGGATCCTGCAGGAGAGATGGAGGGGGAATCATGGGAGTAGGGAGAGAATGGACTGGAGACAGGGAACCTTGGGCCCTGAGGTAGGCAAGTTCTGGATGCTAGGGTGTCACCCCAGAACCCTCTGCTTATCCACAGGGGACTCCCAGTCTCATCCTGGCTGGCCTCACAGTTTCATCTTCCCTTCCCCTGGCCCCTCACCCAGGCACGGAATCTCCAATTCATCATCAAGACTCAGGGATCCCCGATCCAGCCCAGTCACCATGCCCTCAGACCCCTGCCCCCAGTCATGAGAGCTGGGAGTTCTGCACTCCTGGTGCCCCACCTCGTGGACTCCCACTCCCTGCACTTACTTGGAGCAGCGGTAGAAGGAGGCAGAGCAGGCAGAGGAGGTGTGGGATGTAGAGGAGGCCTAGGGGCCCTGAGGGACCCCTCATGCCAGTAGTGGATGGGGATTAGCGCCCCGAGAGTGCTGCCCAGCACAGTGGCCACCCCCCGGCCAGCCCCACCGGACCCGGCCCTGGAGGGGAGGCCCGAGGTAAGGCCCTGGGCACGAGGGGGTATTCTCCACCCACTTCTTCCACAGGGCAGCAGTGGCCCCGCCCCACAGCCCACAGCCTCCAGGTTATTTATAGCTGGTGCAGGACAGCTGCTGCTACCCAGCCAGCCAAGGGGCTATGCTCTCCCTCCAGCCTGCAGAGAAAGGGTTAATGCCTTCTCTCTGCTTCCACCATTGCTGAGGCTGTAGCTCCCCAGGTGGGAGAGAGTAATTGAGAAAAGGAGGAGAGGGCCTAGGCTGTGGTCCCTGCTTGAGCACAGGGTTGGGCTGCCCTGGGTCTCAGCTGAGCCAGCACTGCCTAACACCTATCTGGGGAGTTTTAACAGGTGCTAATGCCTACTGGGATGACTGAGATGGGAGGGTGGATGCTGAGTAAATAGTAGCACTGTATCAATGCTACATCTGCCTGTACTGTGGGTAGGTGAGAGAATGTTTTCGTTCTTGGAAAATACACATTTAGGATTAAAGAGGCACCATGTTTCTAACGTACTTTCAAATCGTTCAGAAATACACTCACATAGACAGATATATAGATAGAACAAGAGAGCAGATAGGGCAAAATGTAAATTGTTGGTAAATCTGGAAAAGGGGTATATGGATATGCTTTGGATCATTCTTTCAACTTTTCTGTACGTTTGAAATTCTATCAAAATGAAATGCTTAAAAAAAAAAAAAAACCAACTGACAGCAAATACAGCCATGGCAGGGCTCACCCAGAGATTCCAATGATGTGGCTCACCCAGAGGTTCCAATGACGTAGCTTGGGATGGGGCCCGGGTGTCTGTATGTTTCAGGAAATGGCTAGGGATCCTGATGTCAGGTGGATCTTGTGGAGCAGTGCTGTTCTTGTGGAGCAGAACCTGTGGAACAGGTTCAACCTGGAGCTGGGTCATGGCTCATGAGGTGAGGTCTGTTCTTCCGGAGCCTCAGAAGCCTCCTTGGGAGCTGTTGCTGACAGATGGGCCTGGTGCAGGGGGTTTAAAAGCTTAAGCCGCAGTTGCACCTTGCTTGTTGTTAGGATCTGAGGGGAAAGCATGTGAGGAATGTGATTAGTGGGGCACCAAGCTTTCTCCTAGAGGTGCAGGCAGGGCCGAGAGAGACCTTGGAAAACTCAGTCCCAATTTAAGTAACTCAGACACTCTGTGCTCCTTCTGGTCTCCCTATCCGAGACATGGGACACTTTTCTGTCCTTGAGTGCCTCCTCCCTACCCTCAGCCCCTTCCTCCAGGCAGCCTTCCTGGTTGCTCCAGCTCCCACCTCCCTCTCCTGTGAAATCTCGCAGGTATGAGTCTGAAGCCTCACCTCACTGTTGTGAACTGTTCTCTAAGCTCTGCAAGGATAAGGATGAATGTGGATGTGCCCCAACCTTCCTCTCCTCGTTTTTTCTTCTCCCTTCCCTCCTCTTTTCTACAGAGCTTAGTCTCAGTGGTACATGGAAATCTTTACAGGGAAAGTGGAGGAAGAATTGACCAGATTCCTCATTTATTAGAAGGTGGCAGAGTAAAAACCCTATCCCAAGTCCTGGGGCAGGATTTGGCTTTCCCGGACCCAGCCAGATGGGCTTGGTGAGAGAACACTCCTTGTAGAAGATGGATACCTCCTATAAAACATCATAAGCTGGCAGGACTTTGAGGGCTGGGAAGACTCTGAAAGATGGCTGGGACAGTTCCCTTCAGCAGCCTTCAGCTGGAGGTCTCCAGGGGCCAGCCTTATAGCAGGCACCGAGAGCAGAGGCCAGCCTCAGAGTGTGCAGGGACATGGGAAGGAGAGGCATAGGGAACCCATGAGACCTGGGCATCCATAACTGATGGGAGGCGGGACATGGCACAGGTGCTGGGCCAGCTCAGGGGAGTGAGAGGGCACTTCCTGGGAAGGTACTGCAGGAGCACGTTGAAGGGTTTAAACAGATGGAAGAAGGGGAGACCCTTACTGCAAATGGGGAAGTCTCCTGAGCAGAAGCAGGGAGCAAGGTAAGTCTCATGCAGCTGGGAGCCTGGCTGGGTGAGGTAGGCTGGGGGGAAGCCAGATTCTCTGCAGCTTTAGAAGGGTCCAGGTAGCAGTAGGCACTGTGGTGCTTAGCCCTGTTTCCTCTCTGGGTGGGGTGTTCTGGGTGCCTGTCTTAGCTTGGGCTGCTGTAGCAGAGTACCATACTCTGGGTGGCCTTAACAACAGACATTGATTTCTCTCTATTCTGGAGGCTGTGACATCCAGGGTGCCAGCATGGTCAGGTTCTGATGAGGGCTCTCTCTCGGGTTTGTAGGTGGCTGCCTTCTTGCTGTTTCCTTACATGGCAGAGAGATTGGACTCTTGTCTCTTCCTCTTCTTCTAAAGGCACTAATTCCATTATGGGGGTTCCACCCTCATGACCTCACCTAACCCTAAACCTTAATTACCTCCCAAATAGCATCACATTAGGGGTTAAAGCTTCAACTCGGGAATCTGGGGGGACACACACATTCAATGCTGGCAGTACCAGTCCCCTGGCTGTCCTTGTGATTCTAAATAGGTCCCCTTTCACAACCTAGAACTTTCTTAGAACTCCTCTGGGGCAATGAGAACCACTTTTTGCACAAAGTACCCAGGAGTTTACATCCTCCCAACCCCCTAAGGGCATTCTTAGCATTGACTGACTGGTGTTCCTTTGCCTGGAGGTGGAAGGAACTCTGAAGTGTAACGGACATTCTAGAACTCCTTACAGAGCCAGGCAGAGAGCAGGACTCTGCCTGGGGTCTTTTCCATTCTCTGTCCTGCCTTGCCTCCTCTCTTACCAGTCGCTCCTGGGAGCACTTTCTTTACGCATCTCTGCACAGGAATCTTCACCTTTGGGGAACCCCATCTAAGGGAGCTGAAATGGTCAAAGAAGTCTGGACTTGATCCCTCTAAATGGAGGGTGTTAACAACAAGCAACAATAAAAAAACAAAAAACTTGAGCCTGTGGGGTTTCCTTTAGACAGGCTTTCACTTTCTGAGGCCACTGGTGGTAGAAGAAACCCTGCCTAGCAATGTGATCTGAGCAAGTTAATAACAACATTGTCATTTATAGGCTTTGTGTTAGTAAGGGTAGATTCAGGGTGGAAAGGAGGCTTTATGTTTTTGAAAATGCCTTCATGGGCCTTTTTGGTGATGAAAGACAAACTCAGCGTGATCTAAAAGAGAAGGGGGTGGAAAGAGACCTAACTAGCTTTGTAAAGCAAAGCTATTGAAATGACTGGATTGAGCATGGCATCCCAAGATGGAGAAGGTATAGGAGGGCTAGGAGCCAGGCTCTAGAAAGGAGGAGGAAAAAGAAGAGGAGACAGGGACTGAGGGCACTGGCCGGGTCCAAGCATGGATGAACTGGGAGCTTCCCTATGGTGGTGAATAGTCAATGAATGTTATGCCTCATCTTCGGAAAAGTCTACAATACACAACAGCCTGTGCCAGCAGTGAAAGGAGAGGTGCTGGGTTATGTTGGATACAGGGTTAAGAGAGGCCAGAGGTTGTGGGAAGCAGGAGCTAAACAGGAAATTTCTTTGTTTTGTCCCAAGATGGTACTGTTCTTCTGAGAAATGCTCCATCCTCTACTCCAACGTTGCTCAGCCTTTTTTATCCCCATTATTATTTACAAGAAGGCTTTTTAGATATTTATTTTCCTGATTGCCCTCCCTCCTACCATGAAATTTTAATACCACAAATAAACTGTATATCTGTCATGTACTTGCGTCTTTGGAGGGCCACAGACCATTCACATATCAGATGATTCTGCCTCCTAAGAACTGATTTTCTTCCCTTGGGAGCAAAGAACAGGCATGTTGTTCTCCAGCCATGTGATCTGGCTAGCAGCCAGCCACTGTGGATTGGCCAAATGCTGTTGACCAAGCTGGACAATGAGAGTGTCTCACCCCATTGACCATGGTTGTTTGGTACAGGAATGGACAGCTGATTTGAAATTACCCAATCATAGCCCTTCTCTGGGATTTTTATTTTTATTTTTTGAGACAGGGTCTTATGCTGTCACCTAGGCTGGAGTACAGTGGCATGATCATGGCTCACTATAGCCTCTACCTTCTAGGATCAAGTGATCATCACACCTCAGCCTCCTGAGTAGCTGGAACTACAGGTGTGGGCCACCATGCCCAGCTAATTTTTAAAACTTTTTTTGTAGGGACAGAGTCTCACTATGTTACCTAGGCTGGTCTCAAACACCTGGGCTCACGTGATCCTCCCATCTTGACCTCCCAAAGTGCTGGGATTACAGGTATGAGCCACCTTGCTCAGCTGGGATTTTTAAACTTTGCTCCACAGAAAGAGGTTATTCCTTTCTCGTGAAGAACCAGAGTTTCCAAATATAGTGGCTTCATCGAGAGCCAAGCCAAGAGCATGGGCAGAGAAGAGACGAGGAGAGAAGGGCCTGGTAGCCTTCGAGGCTTTAGCTTCAATTGGACCTGAAGCCAGCCTTGCCCCTGCCTTCAGTAAGGGAGCTTTCCAATAAACCTTCCCTTATGTTTAAAGTTTGTTTCTGTTGCTTACTGCCCATGGAATTCTGACCAATACAGAAGTGTTCAGGAATTGAACAGGAGTAGACTTTAGAGTAAAAAGTGACCAGGAAAATGTAAGACACCCCACCCACTTGCCTGGGAGCCAGCACTGTTGCAGGGAGCCTAGACCTTCTGTAAATCTAATGGGATGGGGTGGCTGAGTCATTGCATGTGATTGTGAAAGGAAATGGTGACTTTGATGGGCTGGAGGACTTAGGGACACATGTGTCCCTGGGCAGGGGAGAGTCTGCATTCTAGAAGGTTTGCTTGGGCAGCAGGATAGTCTTGGGTTGGAGGTGGCAAGTCTGGAGTTAAGAAGTCAGTGTGGGCGAATGCAGCAGCCCAGGCAGGAAGGGATGAGCTGGTCCTCACAGTCCAGGGAGGAGTCTAAGGAAAGGCAGCACCTGTCGAGAAAGGGACCTCTACCTTGCCTTTGGGGCCACCGCATGGACCCCATCTCTGCCTGTGACTAAGACTGCTCAGTCCCAGTGCCATAGGAGATGAGGTGTCTTGGGTCCCGCAGAGGGAGCTCCTGGCCTGACCTTGTGGCCAGGTGACATTCCCCAGGTTTCTGATGCTGTCTCCCTAATTTAGCTAGAGTCACACCAATTTAGCCTCAGGCTGCAGACTCTGCTCTTGTTATGCAATTTCAGAGCACAATTTTACAGCATTGTTGAAAGAACAGACATTGATTTGGCTCAGTTTTAATTTTCATTTTTACCCCATGGGTTCCATGGGATGTTAATTTGATTCCACTCTCTCTTTTTTTTTTTTTTTTTTGAGACGGAGTCTTGCTCTGTCGCCCAGGCTGGAGTGCAGTGGCCGGATCTCAGCTCACTGCAAGCTCCGCCTCC
>NW_012117132.1:1474125-1491288 GCF_000951035.1 Colobus angolensis palliatus
GTTAGCCAGGATGGTCTTGATCTCCTGACCTTGTGATCCGCCCGTCTCGGCCTCCCAAAGTGCTGGGATTACAGGCTTGAGCCACCGTGCCCGGCCCACTCTCTCTTTTTTACCTCCTAAATCCTGGTTCAGGAAGGCCAGGGCACAGCAGGACTGACGATGCAGTTCTGTTGTCACTGGTCTCTGAAGAAAAACACGTCATGTTTGATTAATAGAGATTAAGTCAGCTCTGGTGGAGCTTCTACCTGCTCATGAACGAGCCCTGAACTTTGTGCCTGAGAACAGCTGTGGAGCCCATGTTTTCCAGAATAGTCCAGGCTCCAGTGCCCAGTGGCATCAGGCATGGCTCTGTTTGTGCCGTCTGTGGTTTCACAGCTGCACCCTGTCCCGTGTGCAGGCTCCTCCCAGGAGCAGGCGCTGTGGGCTGTCCTGGGCAGAAACCCATGGAGGGGATCCCAGGTGGCGCAGGGCAGGCTGAGACTGCCCTGGAGGGCTTGGCCTGTGCCAGGGTCTGGGCTCCACCCCGCAGGGCCTGTCCCTGCCCCTGCTCATCGTCTTTTGTGGCCCACGAGATGCCTAGCTTGCTCCCTCCACTCTTTCCCCTGTCATCAGTGGCCATGGTGAGGACCAAGTGAGGACCTGTGTGGACAAACTCTGCCTAGAAATGTGAGAGGTTGCCATTATTGTCATTTTGATTCAAAGTCAACAAACACTGAAGGCCTACTATGTGCAAGACCCCATGCAAGGCCTGACCATGGGTGCTTAGAACAAAGGTTCTTAGATGTCAAGTGAACGAATGGACAGAGAGGACCCCGGGAGCCTCACGGCAAGGGGCATGGAGTGGCCAAGGGCAGGGTCGCACAGTGGGCAGGCTCTGGATGCCATTACTATGTCTGCCTTTCCTGGACCCCTACAAGAACACTGGACGGAAGGCAGGAGACGGTGTTTGGTTTTAACTTAACACAACTTTATTTAATGAGCAACTATTAAGTGCAGGAGACAGGGAGAGAAGACACAGTGGTTGCCCCAGCTTGCGGGGGGAGACAATAAGTAAACAGGCAAGGCCTGTGGGGGGAGGAGTGAGCATCACCAACACATGCACCCCACCAGTGGGGCCAGGAAAGGTGGCTTAAGGAATGAGGGGAGCTCAGCTGGGTGAGGCTAGAGGTGTCAACAGCAAACGAGCAAGAACAAGGCAGGCCCACACACCAGCAGGTGGTTTGTATGGGTGGCGTCTGTCACAGATGGATGCCTGGGGGATGTTTTAGCCAGTTTGGGCTGAAGAACAATATCATAGACTCGGGGGCTTATAAACAATAGGACTTTTATTTCTCACAGTTCTGGAGGCTGGGAAGTGCAAGATCAAGGAGCTGGCAGGTGGTGTCTGGTGTGGAACTACTTCCTGGCCTGCAGATGGCCATCTTTTCCTCATAGCCTCACAGGGCAGAGACAGAGCAAGCTCTCCCATCCCTTTATATAAGGACAAGAATCTCATCATGAAGGGTCTGCCCTCCTGACTCGTCACCTCCCAGAGGCCACATTTCCTAAGACCGTCACAATGGGGGTTAGGATTTCAGCATTTGGCTTTGGGGTGGGGGAGTGGGACACAAACATTCAGTCCATAACAGGGGCACTACTAGGGAGAGGCAGGGCCGTGGGCAGAGCTCAGGCCTGGAGCATGTGGGCTGGGTAAGGCAGCCTTTGGAAGTTTCCACTGTGGCAGTGACAAGGGCTGGAATGTGGGAAGAATAGGGTAGAGGATGGCTTGGCTGGGACATGCCCAGGGGCAGGGAGACCAGGCAGGGGACTCTGTAGGGAAGTGGTGGTGGCCTGAGTCCTGGTCCTGATGCTGCTACCCAGAGAACATTGGAGCCAGAAGGGACCTTGACAGTCACTCAATTCATGCTTCCATCTCACAGGTGGAGAAATCAAGGCCCCATGAGGCCTGGGACCTGGCATTTTCAGGAAGGCCACCCCCGGGAAGGCTTCTTCCCCAGTCACTTAGCTGGCCCTGTCCCCAACCTCTTTCTACCTGCGCGGGGAGACAGATCAATGACACGTCTCTTCCTGTTGTTCTGGGCCACGCTGCCTCTACTGTAGGGTAACGTTGTAGGGCCTTGAGCTTGGGGCTCCCTAGAGGGCAAGAGCCTGAGACAGCAGGTCAGTAAAAGGTGAGTGGTCCATGGGATTGGCAGATCCTGGACTCAGCCCTTCACTGGGCAAATGCCAGGCCCAGTGGCTGGGCAGCTTGGGGGCATTTCCATACCTGAATGTGGGGACAGGGCCACTGGCCAGTGGTATCAGACTGGCAAGGTGAGGAGGTGGCCTTTTGTAATGGAGTCACCTGTGTCCAGAACAGCTGCCCTCCCCTTGGGCCATGGGAGAACAAAGGAGTGAGCCAGAGGAAACCAGAGCCGAATGCCACATTGACTCAGAGTGCTCTCCTGGTGGCTGGCAGGGCTGGGCGGGCTAGTGTGAGAGTGAGGCCAGCGGCCTGCAAGGTTTGTCCTCTGCCTAGTTCACTTGGCCTGGAGCCTGGACTGGGAGGGAGGATTCCAGTCCGGCTGTATGACTCACTGGCTGTGAGCCCTTAGAGAAAAGGGATTCATCGTCTGGACCTCAAGTTTCTCATCTGTGAAATGGAATCGTCTCCATGGTTGAGCTGCCTTACATTGTCCCTGGGTCATGTTTACATTCTGAGGGGTCCGGCCTCCCTTCCAGGGGTTCCCTGGGTCTCTGCTTGGCTACTCCCTGGGCCAGGGCTGATGGCCTCTCAGGCAGACACTCTGATCATCATCACAGCCTGCCGGTGAGTGGCCTGAGCTAGCCTGTCAGTAAAGAGGGGAGGGATCCACTTCCTTCCACTCTGATCTCTTCTCCACAGCCCTCAGTTGCTCCTGGAATTAGACAAAGCCCTGAAAAAATGCGAAGTAGGGGACGTGGAAGTATGACAGCTGCAAGTAGCACCTCCTGGCTCACCCCTCCCACCTTCCCAAGATACACCTGAAGTTTTCAATAATGCTGAAGGCTAGAAATAAGCCAGCAACAAGGGGAGATGTTTAACTAATTGAAGCTCAAAGAAAGAAGTGAAACAGAACAACACTGAAGCCGCTGTTTGCCCTGCCTTCCGCCTGGGGAAAGGAGGAAAGCCGCGTTCCTACTGTGTGAGGGTTGCATTCTCTTTGGCCTCCCTCATCCATATCTCTTACCATGTGGTGACAGCTGTCCTTTGAGATTTAACTCAAGTTGCTGTGAGCACGCTATCCTGCCTCCCTGAGGGAGTTCAGTGACCTCCACAGGCACGTATGTTCTCCAGGGAGCTCATGTTCTCATGGCCCCCTCCAGTCAGAGTCCCAGCTTCTTTTTTTTTTGAGACAGGGTCTTGCTCTTGTGCCCAGGCTGAAGTGCGGTGGCACAATCATAGATCACCGCAGGCTCCACTTCCCAGGATCAAGCGATTCTCCCACCTCAGCCTCCCAAGTAGCTGGGATCACAGGTGCATGCCACCATGCCCAGGTTTTTTTGGTAGATATGGGGTCTCACTATGTTGCCCAGGCTGGTCTCAAACTCCTGGCCTCTGATTTTTCCTGTGGGCCCAGCTCTGTGCCAGCTCTGCTCAGGAAATATGGGAAGAGGAGACCCAGGCCCCTGCATGAAGATGAGCGGGGGAGGAAGAGAAGCAGAGGAAAAATCCAGTCTCATTCTTGGGAGGCTGACTTACCCACAGTCATGGAACATTCTAGGCTAGGTGTGAGCTGGAGGCTGTGAGAGTGTGCAGGAGGGATGGGAGGTCACATGGGCTGGAACCATCAGCAAAGGATCCCGGGGGAATCAAAGGATGGAAACGATTGGGAGGTGGAGAAAAGGGAAAGAAACTCATTCCCATTGCGTTACACTCTGGGAAGGCCATCACAATTCTATTCTTAGAAGGAAACATATTTAAAGGGAAAGTTAAATCCCACACCCACCTAAACTCTTGACTTCTGCATTTCCAAATACAGGGCTTGGTGAGTTACCTGAAACTCCTAATAACAGCTAATGCATACTTAGCCTTGGTCCCTGGTAGGCATAATTCTAATCCTTTCAGGTATACCCTATAAATGTATATAATCCCCATATAAAACCATATTGTTATCTATGTTTTAGAGATGAAGAAACCAAAGCATAGAGAGCTGAGGTCATGGGCCCAAGGTCACAGCACTAATAATAAGCAGTGGATCTAGGAGTTGCCCAGCAGTCTGGGCCAGGAGTCCATGCTCTTAACTGCTGTGCTATGGCGCCCTTCTGTAGGAAGGGTCACCCAATGCCTGCAGGTCCTTAGAAATACCTCTCTTGTTTTCCCAGGGCTTGCTATGAAATGACAGTATCACTCTCCCATCCCCCGTCCCTAGTCCTCCTGCTACATTTCAGAGCCCATCTAGCCATCAACTACTGGCCCCTCCGCTGCTCTTATCGGGAGGCTGTTTGTGAAGGGAGAACTAGAATTTTTGAGTAACATTTTCTTTCTCTTTCTCTTTCTTTAAGAAATATGGTTCTCTCAAACTGAGCACCAGAGCTATTGATTCAGCAATAACAGAAAGTATTTGTGAGGAGAACCACGCCTCCTTGCATAATCTGCTAATGTTCTCGTTGGCAGGTATATAGAATATTGACAAAGGAAATTCAAGTTGTCCTGAATTTCCCCCAGCTTCTCAGGAAGAAGGGGAAATTAGTTTTTGAACATGGCGTAAATACCATCACAGATGTCCCCAAATATTGATTCTTTGCAGTGTCTTTTATTATATGCACATAGCAGGAGCTCAGTGGGAATTGACTAAAGCCAGATTCCCTGGTGAGAATTCTGTCTGCTGCACTCTAGCTGTGTGACCTTGGGTGAGTGACTTCCATTGTCTGGGTCACAATTCCCTTTGTAAAGTGGAGCTGATAATAGTACCTTTCATGGTACCTACCTCTTTGGATCATGGGGAACTACATGTAGGAATCAAGGCTCAGTGGTTAAATCAGCGCCTGGACCATCGTACACCCTCAGTCAAAGACTAGCTGCTACTGTGACAGGCTTCAAGTGGAAAAGTGAGTGCAAAATATGGATGGGATAGAAGAGGTCACCCTGGCCACCCTGCTCCTGATCATTGGCACCAGAAGTGACTTTGATCTTTTACAAACACTTGCACTGTTGATGAAAATCTAGCAAGAGTTGGCAAATTAATACTGTATACAAAAATAGAGAATTTTGCAAGTAACTTTAGAGAACATCTAGCTTAATTCCCCTCATTTTAGATGTTCAAAGTGAGGCCCAGAGAGGGGAAGGGCTGCTCAGGCTTCTACAGTTGGTCCCTGTCAGAGCTGGGACTTAAGTCCTTCTAGGGAAGAGGCTATGCTGCTTCTCCAGGTTCATTTCTTTATCCATGGCTGTGACCAAATAAAAGATTCAAAGGTCAGAGAATCAACATACTGCCTTTGGGAAAAGAAATCACAGCTCAAATTGGCACGTTTGGTGCTGAGGTACCAGCATACACTGCTAGGGAGGGACAGCAGCCATAAGTTTAATAACCAGTCCTCTAAGCCATGTGACCAGTTAACCAGGGAATTCTTTTTTTTTTTTTTAATTATTATTTTTTTGAGATGGAGTTTCACTCTTATTACCCAGGCTGGAGTGCAACGGTGCAATCTCGGCTCACCGCAACCTCTGCCTCCCTGGTTCAAGCGATTTTCCTGCCTCAGCCTCCTGAGTGGGACTATAGGCATGCGCCACCACACCTGGCTAATTTAGTATTTTTAGTAGAGATGGGGTTTCTCCATGTTAGTCAGGTTGACCTCGAACTCCCGACCTCTGGTGATCCGTCTGCCTCGGCCTCCCAAAGTGCTGGGATTATAGGCATGAGCCACCGCACCCAGCCAACCAGGTGATTCTTTCTGAGAAGTTCTCACCATGATTTTCATCCTGGTCACTGATGACTGAGCCCATGGGTAATATGTGTTTCCAATCATTAGAACCATGGTGATGACATTGCAGGAACCAGAGATGCTTTTCTACCCATTTCTCAGGAAGGGTGCGTGACACCCAGAGAAATACTGGTATCTTAGCTAGCTAGTGGTAGATTTAAAACCAGAACCCAGAACTGCTAACTTCCCAACTAGGAATCTAACTGCAACAAAGGAGTACCTCTCTAAGCAAGCCTTTTGCCAGTGATTTTCTGCATTGCAGTGTTTTTATTTTTTATTTTTTGAGACAGAATCTTGCTCGTCACTCAGGCTGGAGTGCAGTGATGCAATCTTGGTTCACTGCAACCTCCGTCTCACAGGTTCAAGAGATTCTCATGCCTCAGGCACCCAAATAGCTGGGACTAGAGGCATGCACCACCATGCCTGACTAATTTTTGTATTTTTTGTAGAGACAGGGTTTTACCATGTTGGCCAGGCTGGTCTTGATCTCCTGGCCTCAAGTGATCCACCTACCTCAGCCTCCCAAAGTGCTGGGATTACAGGCGTGAGCTACTGTGCCTGGCCAGTGTTTTTAAAAATATTTGAGAAAATCCCCCAACTCTGGCCCTTGTAAAGACTAACCCCATAGACACAGGGAAGAGGATTTTATACCCATCTAGATTTGAGGCTGTAGATATATATATAGAGAGAGAGGCAAGAGATTACTCCCCTGGAGAAAGTTAGGTTAAGATGTTGGTCATCTTTGTCTGACTTGTGACCATCTCTGAGATTACAGAAGGTCTAACTGAGGACTACTCAAAAGAGGGTATTCCTAGATGCTGCCAGCTTGTGAAATTTTGGCCACTAGCCTTAAAGAAGTACAGAAATTGAGAGTAAGTGTTTAGAAACTTTTATGGCAAGTGATAGAGTAGTTTTATGCTTGCTGAATCTAGTAAGAAAAATGTGAACATATATTTTACAGATCTTTATGGTTTATTTCATTTTTTTTCTGAAAATCTGTTTTTGTTGTATTTCTCAGAAATATTGATCCACCATTGATTGACAATAATGAAAGAAAATTCTGGCCCTTCACCTTAGGTGAAGTTTGAGAAGCTCTGCTGTCTAGCTCTCTTCTCCAGATATTCTGAGGCAGTTGGTCCAGGATGCAGGCTGGGCACCTGCTGGTGTCAGGGCTACCCAGGTGATTCCACTGTGCAGCCAGGATTGAGAAACTGCCATCCCAGATCCGCAGCAGCGGCATCACCCGGGAACATGTTAGAAATGCAAACTGTAGGGCCCACCTCACAGTCATTGAATCAGAAGCTCTGGGAGTGGGGGAGCAGCATTCTGTGTTTTGAAAGTCCTCAAGGTTATTCTAATGCAAGCTGACATTTCAGAACTATTGCCCTAGACTAAGTTCCTCTCTCCCAGCATTGTTCTGGGTCTGACCTGACAGGCACAGATGTGCACATACTGATCCAGTGAACATCTAGAACTGAAGCACAAACATGCCCTCCAGCTGCCCAGAACCTTTCCCCTCCCCATACAGGTGCACCACCCAAGATTCAGCCTGAAGAGCAGGCCGGAAATCTCTTTATATCCCTGAAGACGATCTCTTTCTTCTTCCTTCTCTCTGATGAGAAATCCAGCATTACCTACTTTTTACTGATTCATAACTCACTCATTCATTTACTGAATCATTTGTTGAACCAAAGATTTTTGAGTTCTCTCTCATGCAAGTGTGATGTGGGTCTGGGATACAAAGTTGAAGGAAAGATGTAGGTAGACGGGATAGGTGCAGGGAGTAAGGGGATTTGCTTGGTACCTGACTAGTCCTGGTTCTGGCCCTGCTTCCTATGAGTAAGTCACGGCCCTGTTCTTATCTATAAGATGGGTGAAGTTTGGACTAGATGAACCCTTCGGGTCCTTCCATCTGTAGTGACCTGGGCCTCCAAAAGAGAGCTAGTGGCTGAGGCACAGCACTAGGCCCATAGCGAGTTCTCAATCATCACTGGAGTCAGTGGATGGATAGGTGCAAAAATGGATGGATGTTATGAGGATAAGTATAAAGTCTTTCTGGGGGCAGAAGAAGTCATGTGTGTGTGTGTGCAGGTGTGTATGTGTGTGTGTGTGCGGGTGTGTATGTGTGTGTGTGTGCGGGTGTGTGTGTGTGTGTGTCTTCCTGAGCGATGAGCAATGGTGACCCGTCAAGTCCTACATCCCTGCTGTCCTGGGTCCTGGCTGCTTAGCTTCACAGGCAGAGCAGGAAGGACATCCCAGCAACCCAAGAAATCAGAGCATGGGAGCAGCCAGGGGCAGGGCAAACTCTCCAAGGTTGCCCAATCCCGTTTCCTGACTGAGCCAGAGGCTCCCTCTGCAGCTCCCCAGCAGCAGGGCACCCTGCTTCGGCTTGGACAGGTCCTCCTCATCACCCACTCAGGTCCCACCAGCATTTTGTTGCAGGGATGGTTCTCCTCCAGGCTGCTTTCCCTAACTGCACCAGCGCTCAATAATCTCCCAGCCCTGTACTCCCATAGCCCCCCAAGTCTTGGTCTCCAGCCCTTGCTGTCTCCCTAGGCTTGACTCTTCTTAGCTGCCCCCACTATCTTGGAAGCTCCATGAACATTCATAAATACTTATTTTGAGAATTATTTTTAATAATGTAAGAAATATATAAATACATTATCATTGTTAAAAAATAGAAATAAGAAAAACATCCCCCTTGGCCCTCCCAATACTATCTGCCTCTCCTGAGAAGACTTCTTATCAGTTTCCTGAGTTTCTTCCCACACTTAAAATTTTGCATTTACATTTGAATGTTTGTATTCCCATTTTTTGTGAGGGTGTTTACACAAATATTATACTGTATGGATGCTCTTTTCACTCAACAATGTGTCTTAGAGACCTTTCCAAGCCAGTAGTTTTGTGCTATATACCACATATATGTGTCATCTATATGTTACCTATGTTATGGCATAAATATGGCACAAAATACCATTTATGTTAATGGCTGCCTTTTAACCAGAGCAAGGATACATGCCCTTATTAGTGGAGGTGTTGTACATTTTCAGAGTTTCACAGTGATGAACTCTGTTGCAGAGAATATTTTTCATGTGCCCCCTTGTGTAACATATGTAAATATTTCTCCAATATATAAAGTGGAATTGCTGAATTGGAGGCTATGCATGCTTTGTATTTCAATAATGCTGCTAAACTACCCTTCAAATTGTTTGCCTCCCAGCACCTGAGGCCCCCAATATGTCCCACCCCAGTGTATAACAACCCTCAATCTTCATTTTGCCAATCTGATAAGCAGGAAGGTGAATCTCATTCTTGCTTTAATTGGCATGTCTCTGATTACTCATGAGGTAGAGCATATTTTCATATGGTTATTGGCCATTGGTAGACGAACTGCTCATGGAGTAAATTAGGTGCTTAGTAAAGACACTGGTAAGGGAGGAGAAGAGTGGTGTGGCTCTGGGCAGGTAGTCTGTGAGGTTCCAGATCACTGAGCTAGTCCAGGAGGGATGTTCATCGGGCCAGGCTGGGGTCCTCACCTCAACCTCACCTTGTAACTGGTTATCCCTCACTATCAAAACTGTCACTGTCTGAACTCAGGAGCCCAATATACGTGCATAGTAAGGATTATAGCATTTTTTTTTTTTTTACTACAACTTGCCTTAATTATTTATTGCTGCATAACAAACTATCCCAAGATGTAGTGGTAAAAAAAAAAGTAAGTTATTTGCTTGTGTTTCTGCAATTTGAGGAGAGCTCAATGGGGGCAGCTCAGCTGTCAACGTGTTACCAAATGTCAGGGGTTCAGCTAGGTTTCTTGCTGTGCAGAAAGCCAATCACTGAGACACCAAGTATTGCCAGGAAAGAAAGGCTTTGGTATGGGTGACATCCAACAGAAGATGGGAGACAAGTCTCAATCTGACTTTCTCACTGACCAGAGTTAGGAATTTGTAGAGCAGGGAAGGAAGAGGAGCTAGTGAACAGGCAGCAGATGGTCAGATGAGAGGTCTGGTCTCTCCTTGTCTGGATAAGGTGATCTGGAATGTATCAGTTTCTTGATCCTATCTGGGAGGCCTGATGGTCGATTTCCTGAGAAAGGAACTCATAAGACAAATGTAAGTTTCTCAAGCTTCAGTTCTATGGGAAAATTGGGCCAATTGCAAATGGACAGTTCCATGAGTTAATCTGCTGGGGTTGAAACATTCAAGAAGGGTTCTTTGTTTACTGTCTGGAGCCTGGGCTGGGATGGCTGGACCAGCTAGGGCCACCTCTCTCTATGTAGTCTCTCTAAGTGGTTTAGCTCAGGCTTCCTTACAGCATAGTGGTTTCAGGGAAGTGATACTTTTTACATGGCAGCTGGCTCCCCCAATAGCACAGAAGTGGAAGCCGCCAGGTCTTCTTGATAGTGGACCAGGAATTCCCAGAATGTCATTGATGCCTCATTCATTGCAAACCAGCAACAGGACCAGTAGAGGGGAAATAGTTTCCACCTCTTTAGCAGAGAAGTGGCAAGGGCCCTTTGCAAAGAGCATGTGGGCCCTACCCCACAGGGAAGCACACTTGAAATCCTTTCTAAGCAAATTGAGAAAAAGAGGAGAATGCATTATAAGGACATGGGATATCTCAGATAACCCCGGGCTGGAAATGCAGCCGTGGATTGGGAAGAGCCATCAGTAACCCAGGCTGCACCTCCCTCGCCTCCCTGAGGGCACCCTGATCTCCCTCAGGCATCCTCCTCTCCCTGTGAACCAGCTTTCTATGCTTTTTCATGTTCATTGATTCTATAGAGGTTTCCCCAGAACAGCACCTTGAGCCCCCCAGTTTTCAAGTTTCTGAAAGTTTTTCTGAATCCCACTTCCAAATCCCAGATTGGCCTAGCCTGGTCCAGTTGTTCTCCTAGATGAGGAAAGTGAGACTGAGAGACTTTGAAAGTATAGCCCAGCACAGTTAAGCAGCAGAGCTAGGTTCTGAATGTGAGTCCCCCATCTCACCCCAGAGTGAAGGCTCAACACAGGTTGAGCACTCACAGGGTCCTGCCCTTCTTCCTGCAACCCTTGTCAAGCTCAGATCTGTGGGGGCTGAGCGGAGCTGGATCTGTCAGGCCAGGTTTCCACCTTCTTGGCAGCCTCCTTTGTGCCCTGCTTGGAGGGGGCAGCATCCTGCTATGAAGAAGAGGTGGGTTCATTTCAAGTGTACCTCTTCTAGAGGAAGGGATTCACTCACCCCAGCTGAGTGCCTTCACTCTAGCTCCAGTGTGGGCTGGAGGTTCTGAGGCCAGTGCAGGAAGGGGCAGGCAGGAAAGCTCACTTCTGCATCTGCTCAGTGCAGGCCATCCTTCTTGCTGCCACGCTGATGGGAAGGCAGCTGTTTTTTTCCTAACCCTTGCTTTAGTTGGTCTTTCCACCAGACTGTCACTCTTTTTTAAGGATATTATAATAGCACAAAGCCACTAGCTTTACCATTAGAGAGATCTTCATTAAATTGTCTTTGTTGTAATAAAGGTCATGTGGAGGAAATACTGGTCTGGACACAATAATAAATGTTAAGCTTTCTAATATTTTCCACTTTTAGACACAAGTTGAAAGGATCATTTATAATGTCAAAAAAATCCTTTTTTTTTTAACTCATCTATCCTATGACTAAGACACTATTAGCAATTAAAGTAGACAGAGCAAATCTAAATGTGGAGAGAAAAAGTAATTTCTACTTATGTTTGAACAGATGAAAGCAGGAATAAATTGAAAGCCTGAAATATTAGCTTGGGGGAATAAAATCACTTGGGGGAGGAACAGCAGGATATACCAGCCTTTAACTCTACACTTCCCCCAAGAAAAAATATGCAGATAGCTATGTACAAACCAAAATAGCCCTGGGAGGGTTCAAGAGACCACTTAAGAAACGAGGGCAGCACAGTGAAGCCAAAAAAAAGAAAAAAGAAAAAAAGAGAGAGAGAGAGAGTGAAAGAAAAAAAAAAACCAAACTAATAGCCATATAGAAAAAACAACTGCTGAAATCAGCATACCTGAGACAGCAGAAACATCTTTTTTGGCTAGGAACAAAAAAAGCGGAAAGGGACTATCAGTATCAGCCACAAAGTGGAACCACGATGGCCCTCAGTAGCCCACTCTGGCAGAAGACACCGGCATTTTTGCCGCAGGGGTAAGCAACAGCCATTTCTGAGAGAAAACCCAGAGGAAAAGATGAAGATGTACCATCTCCTCCCATATCCCTTTTCCCCCACCAAAAATGCCGTGACTGTTGTGCCAAACCAGGATTGGAACTACTACCTTTCTTAATCTGCATGTGTCTCTGACATATGAGCAGCAACCATTTCAAAAGCTCCTACATAAAAATGCTCATACAAAATTTATTCTGTTACTTAAGAGTGTTTATGGATTTACATTCTATTTGTGCACTGACTATCTCACTGGATCTTCTTTCCTGCAGTAAGAGGTGGTTTGGGTGCTGCTGAAGGTCATTGTCTCAATTTATCTGGTGTTTGCAGAAGAGATGTCTGCAAAGTAGTAGAAGATCAAATTGGTGCCTGCCGAAGAAGGATGAAGTGCTGTAGAGCATGGTAGATTTTAGTGCCAATTCCAACACCACTTACCATGTCAGATTATCAAGAACCCCTTAAACCTAAGTTGAAATGAAACTGACATAAAATAAAAATACATCAAAAGTGAAGTTATTTGCATCTAAGAATATTAAAATATACATATTAAGTACTTCCTTCTTGATAAACTATCTTGTATTTTCACTTATCAACATAAAGGAATAAATACTAATTTCAAATATACCCAATACTATTTCTTTGTGAGTCATTAACAGATCTTAACAAAACCTTTAAAAATGAGAAAACTGTTATTTTTGTTTTCCAAGATGGTGGATTGAAGGCATTGTTAGCCTGCCTCTTGCGCTTGGAAAGACAAAATGGTGTGCAGAGATTAGCACTGAACTTTCTTTCAAGAAGCAACACAGGAATTTAACAGGAAAATTGAAATAAGCCACAGACCATTTGAAAGAAGCAGCAGGATGCAGCTTACACCATAAGCTAGGCAGAAAATTTTGAGTTTCCAAGGTGTGAGAGGGAGATAGACTGACTCTAAGATATACACTTCCATTGGGAAACCTATCAATCTAGGCCATGAGGGAAGGCCTTAATCCTCCTCAGGGCTGGAGTTGATTTAGTGAAGAGTGGTGAGTATATGAGGAGTGGCTTTGGGATGTGCTTTGAGTCTCCAGCAAGTTCCCAGTTTCTGGCAGGATGGAGTGAAGCCATTTCTGATTCTACCTCAGAGAGAACCTCCCAAAAATCTGCCAGCTAACTCAAATGGTGGTCACAGGTTGAGAGAACCTCCCAACTGAAATGTTTGATATAATCTTGTATGGGGACAAACTCCCCAGGCCAGAACTGAGAGGTGAGTGGGACGTGTGATGCAGCAGCAAGCAACAGGAGCTGGAAGCCCCTGCTCTGCAGGTGGATCAGGAGGGGTGTGGCCTGAAGGCTGCAGTTACTGTCTCAATAGGAGAGGCTTATGGTACGGGTCAGTTTTGAGCTCTGAGTTCAGACTTCTTGAAACTTAGCTAGCTACTCCCAGTGGAACACTGTCGGTGTGAGACTTGCCTTGCCAAGGGTGTGGGAGCTGGATGGGGCTTACTGCCAAGCTGCTACTCCCCATTCTTCATATGGACTCTCCTTGTACAGAGGCAGAGGCAGCTTCACTTCTCTCTGGAAAATTACCCCAGTGGCCCAAGAACTGCCTTCCAATTCCCACTGGAGCCACTGCTTGTCCTACACGTAGAGAGCCAGAGCATCACTTTACCTGACCTAGTTCCCACCTGGTTTTGCTCAATCACCTACCCTGGTAGATTAACACAAATAACAGAAGAAACTTTTAGAAGCCCTTTGGCTCTACCTGTTCCCTGAGACACCAGAGTACCTCCCATGGGTAAACACAAGGCAAGTCCAAATCTCACCACTACCACCACAGCTGGCAGTCTTTTGCAAGCACCACCTCCTGGCTGAAGGCCAACTGACACAGTTCATGAGAACATCTTGAATTCAGAACATTCAATGTCATGGCAGGCCGGGGAGCCTCCTCTGCCCTAATTTGGCTCTCTATCACACATTCACACACACACACACACACACACACACACACACACACTCACACATCAACCTACTGGCAAACCAAGGTAAACACACACACACACACACACACACACCCCTGCTCAATTCAGGCCATTATCCCTGATGAACATTGATGCAAAAATTCTCAATAAAATACTGGCAAACCAAATCCAGTAGCATATCAAAAAGCTTATCCACCACGATCAAGTGGGCTGCATCTTTGGGATGAAACGCTGGTTCAACATACACAAATCAATAAATGTAATTGATCACATAAACAGAACCAAAGGCAAACACCAGACAATTATTTTGGTAGATGCAAAAATGCTTCTGATAAAATTCAACATCCCTTCCTGTTAAAAACTCTCAATAAACTAGGTATTGATGGAACATATCTTAAAATAATAAGAGCTATTTCATACAGCCAATATCATAAAGAATAGGCAAAAGCTGGAAGCATTCCATTTGAAAACTGGTACAAGACAAGGAAGCCCTCTGTAACCACTTCTATCAACATAGTATTGGAAGTTCTTGGGAGGGCAATCAGGCAATAGAAAGAAATAAAGGGTATTCAAATACGAAGAGAGAAAGTCAACTTGTCTCTGTTTGCAAATGACATGACTTCATATTTAGAAAACCCCATCATCTCAACTGAAAAACTTCTTGAACTGATAAGCAACTTCACCAATGTCTCAAGATACAAAATCATTGTGCAAAAATCACAAGCATTCCATTACACCAACAATAGTCAAGCAGAGAGCCAAATCAAGAATGAACTCCCATTCACAATCGCTACAAAGAGAGTAAAATACCTAGGAATACAACTAGGAGTACAAGGGATGTGAAGGACCTCTTCAAGGACAACTGCAAACCACTGCTCAAGGTAATAAGAGAGGACACAGACGAATGGAAAAACATTCCATCCTCATGAATAGGAAGAATCAATATTGTGAAAATGGCCATACTGCCCAAACATTATAGATTCAATGCTATACCCATCAAAATACCGTTGACATTTTTCACAGAATTAGAAAGAACTATTTTAAATGTCATAGGAATCAAAGAATACCCCATATAGCCAAGACAGTCATAAACAAAAATAACAAAGCTGGAGGCATTACGCTAACTTCAAACTGTACTAGAAGGCTACGGTACCAAAACAGCAGGGTACTGCTGCCAAAACAGACATATAGAGCAATGGAGCAGAACAAAGACCTCAGAAATAACACCACACATCTATGGCCACCTGACAAAAACAAGCAAGGGAGAAAGGATCTCCTATTCAGTAAATGATGCTCGAAAAACTGGCTTGCCATATACAGAAAACCAAAACTTGACCCCTTCCTTACACCTTATACAATAATTAACTCAAGATGGGTTAAAGACTTAAATGTAAAATCCAAAACCATAAAAACCCTAGAAGAAAACCTAGGAAATACCATTCAGGACACAGGCAAGGACAAAGACTTCATGACAAAAATGTCAAAAGCAATTGCAACAAAAGCCAAAATTGACAAATCAGATCTAATTAAACTAAAGACCTTCTGCACAGCAACGAAACTGTCATCAGCATGAGCAATCAACCTACAGGATGGGAGAAAATTATTGCAACCTACCCATCTGACAAAGGTCTAATAACAAAAATTGACGAGGAACTTAAACATATTTACAAGCAAAAAACCAAACAACCCCATCAAAAGTGAGCAAAGGATATGGACAGAAACTTATCAAAAGAAGACATTTATCTAACCAACAAATCTATTTTTTAAAAGCTCAACAATACTGATCATCAGAGATGTGAAAATCAAAACTACAATGAGATACCATCTCACACCCATCAGAATGGTGATTATTAAAAAGTTAAGAAACAACAGATGCTGGTGAGGCTGAGAAGAAAGAGGAACGCTTTTACACTGTTGGGGAAACTGTAAATTAGTTCAACTATTGTGGAAGACAGTATGGTGATTCCTCAAGGATCTAGAACCAGAAACACCTTTTGACCCAGTAATCCCATTACTGGCTATATCCCAAAGGAATATAAATCATTCCACTATAAAGACACATGCACATGTAAGTTTATTGCAGCACTATATACAATAGCAAAGACATGAAACCAATCCAAATGCCCTTCAGTGCTAGACTGGATAAAGAAAATGTAGTACATATATACCATAAAATACTATGCAGTCATAAAAAGGAATGAGATTATATCTTTTGCAGGCACATGAATGAAGCCATCATACTGAGCAAACACAGTAACAAAAAAATCAAACACCGCATGTTCTCACTAATAAGTGAAAGTTGAACATTGAGAAAACAAGGACACAGTGAGGGGAACAACACACAAAACGGCCCGCTGGGGACTGGGGGTGAGGGAAGAGAACTTAGAGGATGAGTCAATAGGTGCAACAAACCACCATGGCAGAGGATACCTATATAACAAACCTGTACGTTCTGCACATGTATCCCATATTTTTTAAATTTAAAAACAGGAAATACTTATGTACATACATACATACACACATACATTCTTCCCGGATCTTCATTCCTGGTAAGCCAAGGAACCTGGAGAAACAGCAGAATTCTGTCCCTCTGAAAATGCAGGACAGGTCTACCTTCATCAGCATAAAATTTTGGACCAAATGTGGTAACTGCAGGTCCACCCCATAATGAGTAACTGAAAATTGAGGCAGTATTTCAGATTCTAAAAATCTGATGAAGTAATTCGTGACACATTTGGGTTGTTTTTGCCTTTTCCTACTATGAAGAGTGCTAGTAGGAAGAAGGAAGAACGGTGTACAAATATCTGTTTGATTCTCTGCTTTCAGAATCCTTTGCTTGTTTGTGTGTTTGTTTGTTCCTTCTTGAGACAGGACATCACTCCAGTCAGTCAGGCTTTTTCAGTCTGTAATTTTTGTTGTTTCCTTTTGTCAAGTTTTAGAAGATTTTATTTCATTTCTATTGAATTTTAAGGCATTTTTAGATATGTATTAAAACATTATCTCACATGCTGTGTGTTACATTTCATTTATTTTCATCATCCCTTTTTTATTTTATATTTATTTTATTATAGTTTATATTCTAGGGTA
>NW_012117132.1:1492296-1493630 GCF_000951035.1 Colobus angolensis palliatus
TCCCATTCTGTAGGTTGCCTGTTTATTCTGATGGTAGTTTCTTCTGCTGTGCAGAAGCTCTTTAGTTTAATTACATCCCATTTGTCAATTTTGGCTTTTGTTACCATTGCTTTTGTTGTTTTAGACATGAAGTCCTTGCCCATGCTTATGTCTTGAATGGTATCGCCTAGGTTTTCTTCTAGGGTTTTTATGGTTTTAGGTCTAACATTTAAATCTCTAATCTGTCTTGAATTAATTTTTGTATAAGGTGTAAGTAAAGGATACAGTTTCAGCTTTCTACTTACGGCTAGCCACTTTTCCCAGCAGCATTTATTAAGTAGGGAACCCTTTCTCCATTTCTTGTTTTTGTCAGGTTTGTCAAAGATCAGATAGTTGTAGAAGTGTGGTATTACTTCTGAGGGCTCTGTTCTGTTCCATTGGTCTACAGCTCTGTTTTGGTACCAGTACCATGCTGTTTTGGTTACTGTAGCCCTGTAGTATAGTTTGAAGTCAGGTAGCATGATGCCTCCAGCTTTGTTCTTTTGACTTAGGATTGTCTTGGCAACGCGGGCTCTTCTTTGGTTCCATATGAACTTTAAAGTAGTTTTTTCCAATTCTGTGAAGAAAGTCACTGGTAGCTTAATGGGGATGGCATTGAATCTATAAATTACCTTGTGCAGTATGGCCATTTTCATGATATTGATTCCTCCTATCTACGAGCATGGAATGTATGGAATGTTCTCCCATTTGTTTCTGTCCTATTTCATTGAGCAGTGGTTTGTAGTTCTCCTTGAAGAGGTCCTTCACATCCCTTGTAAGTTGGATTCTTAGATATTTTATTCTCTTTGAAGCAATTGTGAAAGGGAGTTCACTTATGATTTGGTTCTCTGTTTGTCTGTCATTGGTGTATAAGAATGCTTGTGATTTTTTTGCAAATTGGTTTTGTATCCTGAGACTTTGCTGAAGTTGCTTATCAGCTTAAGGAGATTTTCGGCTGAGATGATGAGGTTTTCTAAATATACAATCATGTCATCTGCAAACAGGGACAATTTGACCTCCTCTTTTCCTAATTGAATACCCTTTATTTCTTTCTCTTGCCTGGTTGCCCTGGCCAGAAGTTCAACACTGTGTTGAATAGGAGTGGTGAAAGAGGACATCCCTGTCTTGTGCTAGTTTTCAAGGGGAATGCTTCCAGTTTTTGCATATTCAATATGATATTGGCTGTGGGTTTGTCATAAATAGCTCTTATTATTTTGAGATATGTTCCATCAATACCGAATTTATTAAGTTTTTAGCATGAAGAGCTGTTGAATTTTGTCAAAGGCCTTTTCTGCATCTATTGAGATAATCATGTG
>NW_012117132.1:1499225-1501183 GCF_000951035.1 Colobus angolensis palliatus
TGGCTTGTAGAGTTTCTGCCGAGAGATCCACTGTTAGTCTGATGGGCTTCCCTTTGTGGGTAACCCGACCTTTCTCTCTGGCTGCCCTTAACATTTTTTCCTTTATTTCAACTTTGGTGAATCTCTACATTGGTTATTCTAGTTAGCCATTCAGGAAATCTTTTTTCAAGGTTTTTAGCTTCTTTGCTATGGGTTCGAACTTCCTCCTTTAGCTCAGAGAAGTTTGATCATCTGAAGCCTTCTCTCAACTCGTCAAAGTCATTCTCTGTTCAGCTTTGTTCCATTGCTGGAGAGGAGCTGCATTCCTTTGGAGGGGGAGTGGTGCTCAGATTTTTAGAATTTTCAGTTTTTCTGCACTTCTTTTTCCCTATCTTTGTGGTTTTATCAACCTTTGGTCTTTGATGATATTGATGTACAGATGGGGTTTTGGTGTGGATGTCCTTTCTGTTTGTTAGTTTTCTTTCTAATAGTCATGACCCTCAGCTGCAGGTCTGTTGGAGTTTGCTCAAGGTCCACTCCAGACCCTGTTTGCCTGGGTGGCAGCAGCGGAGGCTGCAGAAGAGTGAATATTGCTGAACAGCAAATGTTTCTGCCTGATCGTTCCTCTGGAAGCTTCGTCTCAGGGGGTACCTGGTTGTGTGAGGTGTGAGGTGCCAATCTGCCCCTAGTGGGGGTGTCTCCCAGTTAGGCTACTCCAGGGCCAAGGACCCACTTGAGCAGGCAGTCTGTCTGTTCTCAGATCTCAAACTCCATGCTGGGAGAACCACTACTCTCTTCAAAGCTGTCAGACAGGGACATCTAAATCTGCAGAGGTTTCTGCTGCCTTTTGTTTGGCTATGCCCTGTCCCCAGAGGTGGAGTCTACAGAGGCAGGCAGTCCTCTTTGAGCTGTGGTGGGCTCCACCCAGTTCGAGCTTCCCAGCCACTTTGTTTACCTACTCAAGCCTCAGCAATGGCGAGCGCCCCTCCCCCAGCCTTGCAGCCTCCTTGCAGTTAGATCTTGGACTACTGTGCTAGCAATGAGGGTGGCTCTGTGGGCGTGGGACTCTCCAAGCCAGATGCGGGATACAATCTCCTGGTGTGATATTTGCTGAGACCCCTGGTAAAGGACAGTGTTAGGGTGGGAGTAACCCAATTTTCCAGGTGCTGTGTATCACCGTTTCCCTTGGCTAGGAAAGGGAATTCCTTCCCCCTTGCACTTCCTGGGTGAGGTGATGCCTCGCCCTGCTTCGGTTGTCGCTCTGTGGGCTGCATTCACTGTCCTGCCCCCACTGTCCAACAAGCCCCAGTGAGATGAACCCGGTACCTCAGTTGGAAATGCAGAAATCACCCGTGTGTCGCTCACGCTGGGAGCTGGAGGCAGGATCTGTTCCTATTCGGCCATCTTGGAACTGCCTCTCATCGCTCCTTTAATGAACAAAAGGTTTTAGCTTAGATATCTTCCTGTTTGTCAAGTTTTTCTGATTTTGACTTTTCAAAATATGCTGTCATATACAAGAAACCCTTGCATATAAAATGCCATGAATATTTCTCTTTTCTTGCAGTCATAACTTCAGTGGATGTCATCAATTAATCTCTGGGTTATAGCATGTTTTCTTGAAAATGTTCCACAGTCTATTTTGGGCATTGAGAATTTCATCAAACTTAAGTGAATATTTCTACAAATTGAAGGCATAGTCCCATTTGATACTTTATTATTTGCATATATTGCTTCCACAAGACCATTTCATGCAAAGACTTGTCTTGTCCCCACAGCCAGATTATTGCAACATGATATAGAATCAATTGGTCAAAAATGGGAAGGTTATCTCTGGAATGTCTATTTGACTCCATTGATGTCTCCATCTTAATTAAGACAGAATATGCTGTGTTAATTACATAACATCGCTGCACATTCTCAAATCAGAAAGGGTAGTTCCAACTTCTTGTCGTTCAATCGCTGAAAGAATGATCTTATCT
>NW_012117132.1:1501788-1511870 GCF_000951035.1 Colobus angolensis palliatus
TCCTTTTGTGTATCTGCTGATTAGATTTCATGGGAAATCTGGGGTTTTAAACTCTATTTAAATGTTAACATAATTCATTCAAATGGCAAAAAATCAACAGGTTGTTTGATGTGGAATCATCACAGATCCATTTCTTCTTAGGTGCAGTTATTAAGGTTGACCTACCAGAGTGAAACGATTGTGGAGAATGGCCCCTTCCTTTAGTGTATTTGCTGATTAGATTTAATGGTACATTTATCATTAGGTACAGTGATCAAAGTTGACCTACCCAAGAGTAGAGATGTCCAGGACAGAACTCAGGACTCTGTAGAATCACAGAATCCTGGATGCAACACTGTTCAAGCACATAAAAAAGCTCATTCAGAGTGTTTCGGTGTGACATGTGTGTGAATTGCAGTGTAATGAGCATGACACGCAGACAGGTTACCAAGTGGACTCACCTCAAAATCACTTATGGGTGTTACAGAACACCGATGCCAAGGTCCCGGATCCAGAGGAAAGAAACTCCAGCATCCTGTGTAAAGCCACAGCATCTGGATTGCTCATGCTTCTGGGGATCACGTTCCTGAAAACGGTGACTCCTTCCTCCTTGTGGAGCATCTTTCTCAGCAGTACTCATTTCTTCTTCCAGGACTCTGTCCAACAGAAAGGGGAAGTCTTCTGATAAAGCATACCTGACCCATGAAAAGAAAAGGGAAAGAAAGGAGGCCAAAGGTTACACTCCCGTCATTCCACCATCCTCCCTAAAATCATCCTGATTTCATGGGCCCCGAGACCGGGGATGCTTCTGTACACCTCGAGGCCTTAACGTCTGGCCTAAATTATATTCTCTTTCTCATTATCTGAAAAATTATAAGAAAATCCCTAGAGCCACGATCTCTATTCCTAGTAAGCGAAAAGTCCTGAAGAAACACCCAAATTCTGTCCCTTTTAGTTTGGGAAACAAGTCTACCTTCATCAGCATGAAATTTTGCATGAAATGTGTTAACTGCAAGTCCACCACACAATGCTTAACTGGAATTGGAAGCAACATCTCAGATGATGAAAAATAGGTGCAAGAATCCCTAAGACAAATGGTTGATTTTTCCCTTTCTTACTAAAACAACTGCCAGCATTAACAATGGTATGCAAATTTCTTTTAGACGCCGTGTTTTAAATCTCTATGTTTCTTCTTGAGACAGGGACTAACTCCCATCACCCAGGCATTTACAGTGTTTAATTCTGGTCATATGCTATTCTCAAATTTAGAACTTTTCATTTCATCTCTCTCAAATGTTGATCCATTATCACATACGTATTAAAATATTATCTCCCTTGTTGTGTAATATGTTGTTTTTATTTTCATCCTTTCTTAAACAAACCAAAGGTTTTAGTTGGCATAGATTCTGATTAGTCAAGCTTTCTGATTTCATGATTTCTTAATTTGCCGTCATACATCCACAATCACTCGAAATAGAATATCATGAGTATTTCTCTTTTCTTGCAATCATAAATTCAGGGAATGTCATCAGTTGGTATGTCAGTGATTGCATGATTTCCTGAAAGTCTTTCACAGTCTATTTAGTGCACTGAGTATTTCGTCTAACTTCAGTGCATGTTTCCAACACTTGATGCTTTATGATTTGGGTATATAGCTTCCACAAGAGCATTTTCTGCAAAGGCATGTCTTGTTCCCAACTGGCAAGTCATTTCATTCGGATACAGAATCAACAGGCTGAACATGGAAAGGTTATCGCTGGAATACCTATTTGACTCCACGGATCTCTTCTTTGATATTAAGGAATCAAATACGCTGTGTTATTAACTGTACTTCATTGACGATTCTCAAGTAAGAAAGTACAGGTCCGACTTCCTGTCCTTCAATGCCTGAAAGGATGATCGTATATGCCAAAAGCAAATAGTTGGAAGCATATCCCAGCTCAAATACACACACATCCAGACATAAAAACAAACACAAAGACACACTCACACGGGCATGATTGCGCATGACCACAAGCTCATGCAAGCAAACAGACACACTGTTTCATAAGTACAGAATTACTCCCTAGCAATATTTTAAGTTTACTTAAACGCAAATGTGACACATCAGGAGACCATGAACACTGGCATACTCACTTCTCTGCAAGGGAGGACCAGGAGATCCAAAGGGAGGAACAAACACAGCAAGAGGGCTCTGTTTGTGTACCAGTGATCTCAGGGAAAGTATCCACCCACACGCAGGAGTTCACAAACACACGTACGTACACACACACATACACGTACACACACACACACCCACGAGGGGGTTCGCGCACCCACACACACACACCATCACATACACAGTCAATCCTACATAAAGTAATGAGGAACCCAGGTTTCTGTCTACACAGGAGGGACAACCGGATAGTGATGGCTGCGTTTCAGGATGAGCCCAGACATGGGAAACATCGAGTTTTGCAGTCGTGAGTCTTCTGAACCTGTGGAGGGATTGTCTGTGTGTTTGTGTTCATGGTAGATGACATTCAGTGTGAATTTCTGAATACGACATATTGCGGTGTAGGGTTGCGCGTGAGGTTATTGCAGGGGATGGGGTTGACTATCTTCTCTTGGGGTGTGTTTCATTCGTCAGTTGTTGGTGAGCACCAGAAGTTGAAATTTTGTGAACGTGGGACTTCTGTGGATCCTTCTCGTCACCTTGAGTAGTGGAAACTGGAACGCATTTGAAGAGAGGAAGGGTGTTCTTCTTTTGAACCTGCCTCGCCGTTTTTACATTGCTTGTTGAATGGACCTCAGGCACCCTAGGACTTGTGCCCTTGGTGGAACCCACAGAATGCTGGAAACAGACAGACAGACACACTTGCCTATTGAATGGTGTCCATTTCCAATGAATTGAAGCGGAAAATCATCCCACTGGTATGTGAGTCATTTGGAAGTAAGTCGTATTGATAATAAAGGAAATCAAACACAGGAGCGTGTGTGTATTCAACTAAAATAAAATCAGCAAGCACTGAAATAAATCTCATTTGGTGTGTATAAAAATGGCATTTGGGAGATTCCAGGTCAATCGTCCAGCTGCGAAAGGTGCATCTCTGAAGCACAGTCCCTGACCTGCAATGAGACTTGTTCATGCGAGGTGGTGTTGCAGTGGAACTGATTGTGGGAAATGGCCACTTCCTTTTGCGTATTCGCTGGATTTCAGGCTCCATTTCTCTTTCGGTGCAGTGATCCAAGTTGACCGACCCGAGAGTAAAGATATCCAGGGCATAACTCAGGGCTCCGTACAATCACAGAATCTTGGGTGCAACCCTGCTCAAGCACAGAAATGTGCGTACTAACAGTGTCTCTGTGTGACGTGTGTGCAAACTACAGTGTGATGAGCATGACTGGCAGACAGGTGATCCATTGGGCTCACCTCAAAATCAGTTATGAGCATGAAAGAACACCGATGCCCAGGTCCCGGCTTCAGACATAACACCCTCCAGCGTCTTGTGCGAAGCCACGGCATCTGGACTGCTCACGCTTCTGGGGATCATTTTCCTGAAAATGGTGGCTCCTTTCTCCCTGTGGAGCAACTCTCTAAGCAGCACTTCTGTCCTCCCCCAGGACTCTTTTCATCTCATCGGGCATGGGAAGCCTTCTGATTGAACACACCTGCCCCATGAAAAGACAATGGAAAGAAACGGGGCCAAAGGTCACAGTCCTCTCATTCCACCATCCTCCCTAAAATCATCCTGATTTCATGGGCCCTGAGGCCAGGGTGTTTCTTTACACCTCGAGGCCTTGGCGTGGGGCCTAAATTCTGCCCCGTTTCTCACTCTCTAAGACATTTTGACAAAATCCCTGGAGCCAGGATCTTCATCCCTGGTAAGCCAAAGGACCTGAAGACACACCCAAATTCTGCCCCTCCTAGTTTGGGGAGCATGTCTACATTCATCAGCTTTAAATTTTGCACCAAATGTGGGTACTGCCAGTCCACCACACAATGCCTAACTGGAAACGGAGGCAACATCGCAGATCCTGAACAATCCATGCAAGAATCCATGAGATAAATGCCTTCTTTTTGCCTTTTCCTACTGAAACAAGGGCCAGTAGTAACAATGGTGTACAAACCTCTGTTTCATTCCCTGCTTTGAAGTCTCTCTGTTTCTTCTTGAGACAGGGCGCCCACTCCCGTCACCCACGCTTTTCCAGTGTTTAATTCTGGTTGTTTACTTTTGTCAAATTTAGAACTTTTTATTGTATCTCTCTCAAATGTTGATCCATTATCACATACATATGAAAATGTCATCTCCCATGCTGTGTGATATGTGGTTTTTATTTTCACCCTTTGTTAAATGAACTGAAGGTTTTAGTTGGCATAGCTTCCGATTACTCAAGTTTCTTGATTTCATGATTTCTTAAATTGCCGTCGTATGTCCGCAACCACTGGAAATAGAATGGCATGAGTATTTCTCTGTTCTTGCAATCATAAATTCGGGAAATGTTATCAATCAGCCTCTCGGTGATTGCATGATTTCCTGAAGGTCTTTCACAGTCTAATTGGTGCATTGAGTGTTTCATCTAACTTCAATGCATGTTTCCAGCACTCGATGCTTTATGATTCGGCTTTCTAGCTTCCACAAGAGCATTTCCTGGAAAGATTTATCTTGTTCCCCACTGGCAAGTCATTTCACTCGGATATAGAATCAAGAGGCTGAACATACAAAGGTTATCGCTGGAATGTCTATTGGATTCCACGGATCCCTACACACACACATACACAGGTGTACAGTCATTCCTACATAACATAATGTGGTCTACAGGTTTTTGTCTGTGCAAGAGGGACAACTGGCTAGTGATGGCTGCATTTCAAGATGATCCCATATCTAATATGTTGTTGTGGAGTTTGGAGTATTCTGATCGTGTGAAGAGACTCTCTGTGCATGCGTTTTCACAGTAGATGACATCCTGTGTGAATATCTGTGTACTACATTTTGAGGTGTAGGTTTCCCCCTCAGGTTACTGGATGGATTTGAATTTATTATTCTGTCTTGGTTTGTTTTGATTAGTCAATTGGTAGATGAGAGTGGGTGAAGTTTGGCTAATGTGGGATATATGTGAATCATTCTCATGAATGTGAATAATTGAAACTGGGATGCATTTGTAACATTGGAAGAGTGTTCTTATTTTTTACCCCAACTTTTTTTGCATTTGTTTTCAAGCAACCTCAGGTGCCCTGGGTAGAACCTAGGTAATTCTTGGAACAGACAAACAGATGCTGCTAATTTTATGGTGTCAGTTTAAGTTTAATTTAAAGGGAAAATTTTCTCACCAGTACGTAATTCATTTTCAAATAAGTTATACTTATCATAAATGGAATAATACACAACACACTGAAGTGTGTGAGTATGAAACTACAGTCAAATTAGAAAGTTCTTAAATAAACTGCATTTCATGAGTAAAGGATAGAATTTTGGGAAATTCGAGACCAACCATCCAGCTGTGAAATTTGTGTCTTTGAAGCAGTATCCCTGTCCTGAGAGTTGTTTTTCTCTGGTGATATTTCAGTGGAAACTAGTTTGGGGAATAGCCCCTTCATTTTTTATATTTGCTTGTTACTTTTCATTGTAAATCTGTGTTTTTAAACTGTACTTAAATGTTAATAGAATCCATCCCAATAAAACATAACCAATAAGTCTTTTCATTTCTAATCATCACAGATCAATCTCTTGTTAGTTATGGTGATCAGTTTACTCACCTGAGAGTAAATGACACCTGGGCAGAACACATGGCTCCACAGAAGTACAGAATCTTGGGTCCAACCCTGTCCAAGCATCAAAATGTGTATATTAACAATGTGTCTGTGTGAACTGTGTGTGAAGTAAAGTGAGATTAGTAAAACTTGCAGTAGATTATTAATTTGGCTCACTTTGTAATCAGCGAATGAGCTTTAAAGAATATCAGTGACCAGTGCCTAACCCCAGAGATAAGAACTTCCAGTGTCTTGTGTGAAACCATGGCATCTGGACTGCTCATGATTCTGAAGATAATTCTCCTGTCCCCCATGGTTTCAGAATCACTGCAGGTGGTGGAAACAGATAACACATCAGTCCCTTGCTCTCTCTGTTCTCTTCACTCAGGAAAACTCTCATTGGGACCAAGGAAAATCCTATGGTTTCCTAGGGAGCAGGATTTTTCTCAGGAGAGAAAATGGTGGCTCCTTCCTCCCTACTGAGCCTCTTCCTCAGGATTGCCCCTTTGTCTCTCCAGGACTCTGTTCATCAGACCCGAGATGCCCCCTGGTTGAGCACATCTGGCCTATGAACAAATAAGGGGAAGGAATGGTTCCAAAGATTGTACTATGCTCACTCCACCATCCCCTCTGAAACTATCCTGACTTCATGAGCCCTGGGTCAGAAGCTGTTTCTTTATACCTCTAGGCTTTGCCTCACAGCCTAAATACTGTCCCATTTCCAACATCTTGTAAATTTTGACAAAACCTGTCGAGCCTAGATCTTCATTCCTGACAGGCCAAAGGGAGATACACCAGAATTCCGTCCCTCTGAGACTGCAGGACATCTCAGCTTCCATCAACATGAAATTTTGCATCAAATATAGTTACTACAGGTCCACCTCACAATGAGGAATGGAAGTTGAGACAACATCTCAGACCCTGTACAGTTTTTGGCCAAGCTCATTTAGTTTGGCAATGCTTTTACTCTATAAATCAGTTGCGAAAACACTTAGAATTCATATTATTTAGTCTTTTAATCAGTCTGTTATTATTTTCAATGTATTTACTACACTTTAGCTTAATATTTCTGATAAACTTTGATGCAAAATTCTCAATGTAATAGTGGCAAACTAAATCCAGCATACATCAAAAAGCTTATCCACCAAGGTCAAGTCGGCCTCATTTCTTGGGTGCAAGGCTGGTTCAACATATGCAAATCAATAAATGTAATTCACCACATAAACAGAACTAAAGACAAAAACCCCATGATTATTTCAGTTGACTCAGAAAAGGTCTTGGATAAAATTCAACATTCCTTTATGTTAAAAACTCTCATGAAACTAGGTATTGATGGAACACACCTCAAAATAATAAGAGCCATTTATGACAAACCCACAGTCAATATCATATTGAATAGGCAAAAGCTGGAACCATTCCATCTGAAATTTGGCACAAGGCAAGGATGCCCTCTCTCACCACTCCTATTCAATATAGTGTTGGAAGTTCTGGCCAAGGCAATCCGGCAAGAGAAAGAAATAAAGCATATTCAAACAGGAAAAGAGGAAGTCGTACTGTCTTTTTTTGCAGATGACATGATCCTATATCTATAAAATCCCATCACCTCAGCTCAAAAGATTCTTAAACTACAAGCAACTTCAGCAAAGTCTCAAGATACAAAATCAGTGTGCAAAAATCTCAAGCATTCTTATACACCAAGAATAGAAAAGAAGAGAGCCAAATCACAAATGAATTCCCATTTACGATTGCTGCAAAGAGTATAAAATACCTAGGAATACAGCTAACAAGGCAACTGAAGGACCTCTTCAAGGTGAACTACAAACCACTACTCAAGGAAATAAGAGAGGACACAAGCAAATGGAAAAACATTCCATGCTCATGGGTAAGAAGAATCAATATCATGAAAATGGCCATAGTTCCCAAAGTAATTCATAGATTCAATGCTACTCCCATAAACTACCATGGACATTCTTTACAAAATTAGAAAAAACTACTTCAAAGTTCATATGGAATGAAAAAAGAGCCCATATACCCAGGACAATCCTAAGCAAAAATGACAAAGCTGGAGGCATCATGCTACCTGACTTTAAACCATATTACAAGGCTACAGTAACCCAAACAGCATGGTAGTGGTACAAAACAGACACATACACCAATGGGATGGAATAGAGATATCAGTAATAAGACTGCACATCTACAACCATTTTATTTTGGATGCAAACAAGCAATGGGGAAAGGATTCCCTATTTAATAATAAATGCTGCTGGAAGAACTGGCTAGACATATGCAGAAAACTGAAACTGGACCCCTTCTTTATACCTTATACAAAAATGACCTGAAAATGGATTAAAGATTTAAATGTAAAACCCAAAACTATAAAAATCCAACCCCATATAAAAGTGGGCAAAAACTGGGTGCAGTAGCTCATGCCTGGAATTCCAGAAGTTTGGGAAGGTGAGGTGGGCAGATAACTTGAGGCCAGGAGTTCAAGATCAGCCTGGCCAACCTGGTGAAACTCAGTCTCTACTAAAAATACAATAAATTAGCCGGATGTGGTGGCAGGTGTCTGTAATCCCAACTACTCAGGAGGCTGAGACAGAAGAATCGCCTCAATGTGGGAGACAGAGGTTGCAGTGACCCAAGATTGTGCCACTGAACTCTACCCTGGGTGACACAGCAAGATTCTGTCTTAAAAAGTGAAAATAAAAATATTTTTTAAAGTGGGCAAAGGATATGAACAGACACTTCTCAAAAGAAGACATTTATGCAGCCAACAAACATATGAAAAAAAAAAAGCCCAACGTTACTGATCATTAGAGAAATACAAATCAAAACCACAGTGAGATGTCATCTCATACCAGTCAGAATGGTGATTATTAAAAAGTCAAGAAACAACAGATGCTGGTGAGACTGGGGAAACAGGAATGCTTTTACACTGTTGGAGCGAATATAAATTCAACCACTGTGGAAGACAGTGTGGTGATTTTTCAAAGACCTAGTATCAGAAATACCATTTGACCCAGCAATGCCATTACTGGGTATATACCCAAAGGAATATAAATTCTTGTATTATAAAGATACTTGCATGCGTATATTCATTGCCACACTATTCACAATAGCAAAGACATGGAATCAACCCAAATGCCCATCAGTGACAGACTGGATACAGAAAATGTGATACATATACACCATGGAATACTATGCAGCCATAAAAAGGAATGAGATCATGTCCTTTGCAGGGACATGGATGAAGCTGATTATTCTTAGCAAACTAATGCAGGAACAGAAAACCAAATACACATGTTCTCACTTAAAACCAAATACAGATGAACAACGAGAAAACATAGACACAGGGAGGGGAACAACATACACTGGAGCCTGGGGGTGAGTAGGGAGGGAGTGCATCAGGATAAATAGCTAATGCATGTGGGGCTGAATACCTAGGGTACGGGTTGATAGGTACAGCAAACCACCATGGCACACACTTACTTCTGTAACAAACCTGTACATCCTGCACATGTATCCTGGAAGTTAAGATGAAATAAAATAAAATTTTAAAAACTTTATTTTTTCTAGGTCCTGTTTGCAATTTTCAACATGAACTTTCTAGTAGACATTTATCATATATAGAATTATATAGTTGATTTTTGAACAACTATGGTTCTGCCATTCTTTAAAATGCAAATTCTTTATGAGTGTGTGTATATGTACACATATGTGTGTATATACATTTGTGTGTGTATATATACGTGTGTGTATATATATGTATACATGTATGAATATATATTTGAGTGGGTATATATATGTGTGTGTATATACATGTGTACATGTATGTGTGTGTGTGTGTGTGCATATATATATATATATATATAATGCCCTTGGTCTTCTGTTTGAGTAGGCTGAGAAGGAGGAGGGGAAGGAGTGGTTGTTCTTGCAATCTCAGAGGTAGCTAGGTGGAAGAGAATCTGTGCAAATGAACACATGAAGTTCTCATTTGTAAGTGTGAGTTAAATAATTGTACACCTGGACATAGAAGTGGAATGATAGACACTAGAGATCTGGAAGGGTGAGAGGGTGGGAGGGGCAAATAATAAACAATGGTTCAGATACCCAGATTCCTTGATCCCAAATGGTGTACAATTATTTCCCTTTAATTTGTGTCCATTTACCAGTAAGTTTGAGAGGAGTGAGCCAAGCTCAGAAAGGCATTCAGCCCTAAAATCAGATGTGCATGGCAATGGACAGAAGTACCCTCTCCCTTTCTCAGAACAAATCCAAGCTTCCTTTATATCCCTTACCCACAGGAAAGTTATCTTTCAAAATGTATTTCCACTGGAGGCAAAACGTTTTATATTTTATGAAAAAAAAAAAA
>NW_012117132.1:1512882-1515352 GCF_000951035.1 Colobus angolensis palliatus
AGCCACCATGCCTGGCCCTGTTTTAACATATCTGAACAGGATTTAAAACATCAGTCTGAAAAAAGCCACATGAATTCTGCCAAACCTGAAACAAGAACAAACATCAAATTTATGGTGAAGCTGGAGTACAAAAAACGGTGAAATAAATTATTCTTTATGAAAAGTCTATGGGAAAAATGACCTGAAGAATCAGTCGTTTACAAATGGATACCTTATTCTAAGAAGAGATAAGACAATGTTGAAGATGAAGCCCACAGAGGAGGGGCACCCATTCCAATTTTTGAGAGAAAAAAATTGTTTCTATGCCCTAATTGAGAAGGACTGACAATTAACAAGAGATATTATAGCCAATACCACAGACATCTCAATTGGTTCAGCTTACACAATACTGACTATAACGTGAAAGTTGAGAAACTTTACATTTGATGAATCCCGAATACCCTTGTGCCTAGATCAGCTGTGGACAAAAGCAGAGCTATTAGTGACTATTTTGAACAAGCAGAATCAAGATCCTGAAGCATTATTTTGAAGAATTATAACAGGGAGTGAAACTGGCTTTATCAATAGGATCCTGAAGGCAAAGTACAATTAAAGCAATGGCTACCAAGAGGTAGAAGTGGCCCAGTCAAAGCAAAAGGAAACTTCTCAAAAGCAAAAGCCATGGAGGTTTTAGGGATGCTCAAGACATTTTGCTTGTTGACGTTCTGTAGGATCAAAGCACCATAACATCTGCTTAGTAGGAGAGTTCTTAGAGAAAATTAGCAAATACTTTTGCAGAAAAGTGCCTTGTAAAGCTTCACTAGAGTCCCTCTGCACCACAACAACACTTCCGTTCCTTCCTCTCGTCAAACACCGGTAATTTTGCAAGAGTTTTCATGGGAAATTATTAGGCATCAACACTACAGTCCTGATTTGGTTTCTTCTGACCTTATTTTTCCTAATCTTAAAATAACTGTAAAGGGCACCCATTTTTCTTTAGTTAATAGTAGAAGACTGCATTGACATGGTTAAATTCCCATGACCCTCAGTTCTTTAGCAATGGACTGAATGGTTGGGATCATCCCTTAATGCAGTGTCTTGACCTCAGTAGAGATTCTATTGAGAAATAAAGTTGATATTTATATTTTTATTTTTAATTCCATTTTTCACTGGCATTTTTAAATCCCTTCACAATTCACATTTGTCTCAAAGGTATTTAAATTTATAAATCATATCAAGTAAGGTTGGTGTCATGATGGCCAAATAGGAACAGCTCCAGCCTCCAGCTGCCAATGTGAGCAACACAGAAGATGGGTGATTTCTGTATATCCAACTGAAGTACCGGGTCCATCTCACTGGGGCATGTTGGACAGTTGGTGCAGGACAGTCGGTGCAGCCCACTGAGTGAGAGCTGAAGCAGGGCAAGGCATCACCTCACAGAGGAAGCACAAGGGGGAAGGGAATTCCTTTTCCTAGCCAAGGGAAACCGCGACACACAACACCTGGAAAATTGGGTCACTCCCACCCAATACTGTGCTTTACCAAGGGTCTTAGCAAATGGCACACCAGAAGATTATATCCCACACCCGGCTCGGAGGGTCCCAAGCCCACAGAGCCTCTCTCATTTATAGCACAGCAGTCTGGGATCTAACTGCAAGGTGGCAGCGAGGCTGGGGGAGGGGTGCCCACCATTGCTGAGGCTTAAGTAGGTAAACAAAGCAGCCAGGAAGCTCGAACTGGATGGAGCCCACTGCAGCTCAAGGAGGCCTGCCTGCCCCTGTAGACTTCCCCTCTGGGGACAGGGCATAGCTAAACAAAAAGCAGCAGAAATCTCTGCAGATGTAAATGTCCCTGTCTGACAGCTTTGAAGAGAGTAGTGATTCTCCCAGCATGGAGGTTGGGATCTGAGAACTGACAGACTGCCTGCTCAAGTGGGTCCCTGACACCCGAGTAGCCTAACTGGAAAACCTAACTGGGAGTAGCCTAACTGGAGTGGACCTCAAGCAAACTCCAACAGACCTGTAGCTGAGGGTCCTGACTGTTAGAAGGAAAACTAACAAACAGAAAGGACATACACACCAAAACCTCATCCATACGTCACCATCATCAAAGACCAAAGGTAGATAAAACCACAAAGATGGGGAAAAAGCAGCGCAGAAAAGCTCAAAATTCAAAAAATCAGAGCACCTCTCCCCCTCCAAAGGAACGCAGCTCCTCGCCAGCAATAGAACAAAGCTGGACGGGGAATGACTTTGACAAGTTGAGAGAAGAAGGCCTCAGTTGATCAAACTTCTCAGAGCTAAAGGAGAAACTACGAACCCAGCACAAAGAAACTAAAAACCTTGAAAAAAGATTTGACGAATGGATAACTAGAATAACCAATGCAGAGAAGTCCATAAACAACCTGATAGAGATAAAAACTATGACACGAGAACTACATGACAAATGTACAAGCTTCAGTAACCAACTCGATCAACTGGAAGAAAGAGTA
>NW_012117132.1:1521160-1522917 GCF_000951035.1 Colobus angolensis palliatus
CTACACTCTGTGGTTACTGTTGTGAAAATCCATGTTCCCCACAGGCTAGTTTGACATCTTACATTCCAGTTCCCATTGTAAAAAAAAAAAAAAAAGCAAGCAACCAACAAAAACTACAAAAGAAAAAATGAAATATTTGAAAGTCTAGAGCCACAGAGGTTCCGGATTCACCCACCACCCACAGTGACTTCCGCCGCCCTCCAGACCTGAGGGGAGTTGTGCCTGAACAGCCTGCCTCTTCACCATTCATGAAAAGAGGTGACCATAAACTTCAGTAGATTTTACTCTGTTCAAAAGGAACCAGGTCAACATTCAAAGGCGGTGGTTTGATAACTCTAAGCTTTGGCCAGAAAGTATTGGAAACACTTAACGTGCAGTGGATGAAGCAGCCTGGCCCCACTGCACACAACACACTCGTGGGGACTCAAAGGAGAATACTCAAGGTCCACTGAATGGAAGTGAGGACAGACCCAGAAACACGGGGGGGGGAGGGGGTTCAAACCAGGAAGGCTCAGGCCCTGACCTCCTCCTAGTCTCTGCGCCTCCAGAACTTGCAGTTTTTTCTGACCCGGAAGTGGATTTCACTGATGGAAAAGAAGTTCAGTATTTCTGGTCCAGCCCAGTAAGCTGCTCCCATCGCCCAGCCTTCCATACCCCTGCAGACATCACAATCCCTACTCCCACTAACCTGACAAGGGAGCTATGCATCGCCTGGAGACGGTCCTTGGCCTGCAACCCCGCGATGGGGTCCAGGGTCTGTGTCCATTTCTGTTAAAATTGCTCTAAGGCTGGTCACTGCCTTGGCCTTCCCTGCTTCCTCTCTGTTCACTTCTCCCCTCCTCACCCCATATGAAGCTTTTACTTAGGAGATGGATTATCGCCCCTCTTGGAACATCAAGGACACCACCAGGACACCGCACTGTCTCCTTGACCCTGGGATTCTGCAGACCTCAGTCTTCTCCTGAGGTCCCCTCACTCCCTACCTCATTTTTTCCATCCTTCTTGGGTCTGGGTCTGCTACACCTCAGACTTCCTCTTCACAGTCACATACAGAGGCAGCCACCTTCATCCTTGGGCTCTGACCACAGTTCACCTGCTGCAGGACACTCAGTGGCTTTCAGTAGTTCATCCAGACATCCAATTGGAAGTGGGATTTCCTGAAAGGAAAGCAGGACCCCAGAATTACACTGAATTCTAACACAAGAGCCCAGATTCCCCTTCTGCATGGGACATTAAGCTGCAAACACTACATAGGCACTTAACGCTCAGCTGCCCTTTTAACATCTGGTCCAGTTGTGTCCCTCCTCCTTGGAATAAGTCAGAAAATATATTTCCACCTAGAGTTGTTTAAACGCATCATCCTATGTGATTCCAGACCATCAAGGGGTGCAATGGGTCCTCACCAGAACTTCCACTCTGCTTGGAAGACTTAGAAAATCCTGAGGCTGCTCAGAGGATCAGATTCCCATTTCTGTGTTTCAGAAAAACTTCAGTCTTCCCCGGACAAGTGAGGAGACAGAAAATGTCTAGTCTCTGGCACATCTTTTGCAAGCAATGGTGGCTCCCAGGAATCAAAACTATCAATGAATATATTTTTGAGACTCTGGTCAAAAGAAGAGTCATTCTGCAATTTCAGGTAGGATGGAGTGGTTCTGTGGCTCCTGAGGTGATTTTGAAAAGATCTTGACTCTCACAAGGACCATGGAGGACATTTCTGGCATTTCCAGACCAGGAGGAGTGACTGATGGACCTCCAGT
>NW_012117132.1:1524112-1525671 GCF_000951035.1 Colobus angolensis palliatus
GGGGTGGTGTGAGCTCTAGGAGTAGAGTTACAGTCTCCCATGGAAACCTGAGAGGACTTAGAATATTCCCAGAGGCCTAAGCAGTCCAATCTGCCCTGGAAACATCAGGAATGATATACTTGGTCTTCCTGAGGTTCCAAACTTTTTCTAAATAAACTCAGAGGTTACAGAACCATTTTTCTCTCGGGAACTGAAGTGGAGTTATTTGCCTTCTGCCAGTATCTCACTTTTTTTATTTTCTAAGTTAGCTTTTGAGCCCAGAAGTAGATATTCCTTGTATGTGATTTACACAGCAAGCTTCCTAGAATGCCCATGCATCTGGATACTTTCTGCATTCACTCAGGTATTCACAAAATGCTGCAGTTCTACTGAAAATCTATGAGATGACCATTTGAGCACCCAAGCAACTTTAGAATGTGTCTTCTATGGAAGCCCTGGAGCCTCCCTTCTGGTATTTCATCCATTGCTGGTACTGAGTTCCCAGGGTGAAACCCTCCATCAGACATTGTCAGCAATGCCAGTATGGAGATGGCATTTATGTGATGGGGCTCAAGAATCAGATGGTAGAAGACCAGCCAGGAGTTGAAGTCTCAGTAAGCTTGGGGGCTTAATGTTCGATGCACACCAGACTTCTAAGACTCAGGAAGCGGGTGTGGATCTGTCTGCCTAGTGCTTCTCATCTCCAGCCTGGACCAGCCATTTCTTGGGGTGAACTACTGAAAGCTTTTGTATGACCTGTGTCAGGCAGAACTCTGGCCAGACCCTTTTCCATAGTCCATTTGTAATGTATTTCCACGTGGCACAGGCATCTCCACTTTCGCCCAAGCCCTCATGTGGCTCAGAATTATTCTCCCTACTGCCACTCTTCTTTGCCATCACAGAAGATATTTCAAGATGCAGCCCCAAGCCTCTCCCTGTAATCAATAACATGAGGGCTCATATAGGAACAATGTCACAGGCCTACAGGAATATGTTCTTAAGTATCTGCTTTTTTATTATTCTCTTCATTAAAATGACATTTATATTATCACCATTACGATTGTTATTAATGTTATTATTATATGGTTACAGTTCTTTATCATGGATATATTTGTGGTAGTTATTATGCAATGTTTAATAATTTTTTTATGTTCTGAAGACTGTTGAATTTGCTGAAGATGATTAAAAGACAACCTTAAAACACATACCACAGCAACCCCAAGACTCCTACTGTACTACCTGGTGTCCTGTAGAAGAATGGGCTTCCCGAGTTATTCTTTTATTTTTTGGGCAAGTACCTATTCATACCAACATAGGAGACTGATGAAGTGCACCCTGATCTTGCCATGGGATCAGAAAGAATTCATACATATGCTTTATGTGCTAGCAACTCTGTGTGTAGGCCTGTGAGCCCTAGAATGCACTTTCTTTCACCAACTAGTCCGCCTAAAAGTTTTCTAAGTCAAAATCCCCCTCCATGCTTGGATAGGTCATGAATGGCTTTCTGTAACCCACCTAAGATGAAGGGATACTGCTAAACCAGGTTTGTGGCCAAGAAACTTTTACCTGGAGTGGCAGGA
>NW_012117132.1:1525879-1528129 GCF_000951035.1 Colobus angolensis palliatus
CTCCTGCCTCAGCCTCCTGAGTAGCTGGGTTACAGGTGCATGCCACCCCACCCGCCTAATTTTTGTATTTTTAGTAGAGACGGGGTTTCAGGCTGGTCTCAAACTCCTGACCTCAAGATCTGCCCGCCTCGGCCTCCCAAAGTGCTGGTATTACAGGCATCAGCCACCGCGCCCAGCCTCTGCAACATTTTCTAAGTCAGTACAGTAGTTCTTTGAACCACCTTTTCAGTCAAAGAACTCACGAAAAAGTCCTCCAAGAACTTGTGACCTTCTGGAAATTGTCTAAATCTCTACAGGTGTCCAGAGTCATCCAGAGCTGAACTGCAAACCACTGACTGGGTTCCACCACTATCAAAGCAAATGCAAAATATGCCATGCCCACCAAAAAAAAAAATCCAGAAGCCATGGTATTTAGCTCTTTCCATCTTTCTTGCCTCCTGCAGGTGGGAGAGTACTGAGTATGATGCTCTCCTACAGCCTCTGGAGGACATGCCAGTGCCTAGAGGTACCAGTAGAGAGGGGCCATGAAAGAGCAGATGACAGCCAGGTGGCTGGGAATGGCACTGTCCTGGGGTTTATTACTTGTCATGAACTGTGCCACTGGGCAACATGTACGGGTCTGGACCTGTGCCTTCTCTGGATCCCTGCCCCATCAGCCAGCTATCTCATCTCCTGAAAGCTGGTAGGTGTTGGTCAGCATGGTGTTGCAGGACCAGGGTTATATTAACATTCACTCTTAGGCTGGAACACCAGAAGTTAACACAGGAGTCCCCAGGTGTGCACATGCCAACCTCCAGATTGTTTTTCTTCTCATTCTAGATATTCATCCTTGCTTTCTGGGACTTGAAATAACCCTACACCGCCAAATATTTATGCCTATTATCCACTTAGGGAAAACTTGTATGTCCCAAGTCCATAGGGTTAGTATTATTATCAGTATTATAACCACCAGTACCAGTATCATGATGATCATCATTCCTGTTAATATTCATCAATTTTTTTTACTACCATTGTTAATATGGATTTTTCATTATTGTACAGCAAGGAATATAGTTTATTCATTCACAAATGGTGTTCAGTTACTAAAGATGACTACAAGGCATGCTCTGCAGACATATACACACACAGCTGTCCTAGAGACCCAGCTTTGCCACCAATTGCTCTTTCATAAGATGAGCTCCCCCAATACACACCAGTTTTTCAGGACTGGACCTGAGCTGGTTGGGCTAGACCTGGAAAAGTTTCCTATTCCCAGCTGTACCTGGAAAAATTTTAAAGACTCTTCAGAGGCCCAGTAATAGCTTTTGGCAGCTTCCAAGACCAGGGAGGGTTTCTTGGCCATTCAGAGCCATACAAATATTCTAAGTAAACTCAAGGAACCAGAAACCCCACTTGCAATCATGAAATACCAGTGAATGGCCTCTATCAGTCTCTTCAAGTTTTTCAAAGATAACTGCCTGGAAAGGCTGGCCAGGAAGTCACCCAAGCCCATCCCTCTGCAAGATGTTCTATGTCAGCCAGGGACCCAGTGAATTGCCATTGAACAGAAGGGAGGAACAGAGACAGCATGCCTGAGATTCTGGAAACATTCTAAGTGTCCTTGTTGGTCCAGAAAAGACTGGTGCTGCCATACGAGGCACAGATATGGCAACCTAGCCACTCTAGGAACCACAGAAGGTTTAAAGGCTCCCAGGAAGTCCAGGAAGGGCAAACATGGCCTTTTAGAGCCATCAGATTTTATTCTAAGTCTACATGGGAGACAGTGCACTTGGCTTCATAAAGACACCAGTGGAGGTGCTATCACTTGCCCCAGTATCCGGTCTTTTCCACCTCATCTCAGAGCCAGGCAGCCACCATTTCCCAAAGCTGCTGTGCAATGAAAGGGGAATATTCTAGGTGCTCTCCTGTGCCCACGAAATTCTGTGGCTGCACTGAAAGGCAGGAGTTGTCCTCCGGAATGCTCTTCAGGAATCTGACAACGCTAGTCAAGATTAAAGAAGTTCAATTCAAAGTCACACAAAACCAATCACACACACACAAAAAAATGCATAGTGAGACAAAATGAACACATCTGCTAATAATCATGAATGACAATAACAACAATGATGCTCTTAGTGATAATGCCACCAACACTGTTAATGGCAATAACAATAAACCTGAGGTAATGGGTGTTAGGGTCCTGATTCACCAATGTGAAGGATGGCGCCAATTTCTGGCCTTACAGAAATAAAGGAAAAGTAAACACCTGAA
>NW_012117132.1:1528642-1532074 GCF_000951035.1 Colobus angolensis palliatus
ACTGCTTAGCGGTGGACCTGAGTCTGAATCACTGAAATTCAGGTATGGATTATTCAGTACCTTTCTTTTGGAAGATCAAATGGAAATTGAGTACGATATCTTGTGCTTTAATTAAAGAAGATGGGAATAAAGAAACAAATTCAAAAGTTAGTATACAAAAGTCGATCGATTCCCTCTATGTGAAGGGAAGAGCTTGAATAAGAGAAGCATTCTGTGTTATGCTTTAATGCTGGAGATCTGCCACCATGCATTGGTCAAATCCTGTAGAATTTCACAGCACAAATAGTATAACTTAATGTGGCTCAGGACTACATATAATGGCAGTCACAGTTTGAGGATAACTTACATATTTAATTAAATAGAGTAAACAATCAATAATGTTATGAGTTCTGCCTGGACACAATCCTTGCCTCTCCAACCAGTTTGCCAAGGGCTCGAATTTCTTGCTCGTTATCCTCACACTTGACATAAACCCTGGCTGCAGAGTAAAATCAATCACTTTTGGAGGTTTTTTAATATAATGATGTGTCAATTTCAACCACTGATAAGGCCATTTAGCCTTAGTAAGGCCTATCGTATTAAGATTGTGCCTGTTTTGCAAAATTTCAAGTCATCATTCCACTTGTCATTCAGGAAACATGTTCTCTTGAGATTTAGGTTCAGTACTGAGGCTCCTTGATGGACAATACATTTTCCAATTCTGAGGACAAGTCAGAGGAGGCCCCCTCTGTGAGAACTTTCATTTTGCTTCTAGAAAAGTACATTGAATCAAATATAGGAAAGGCTTGCATGGTGGCTGACAGGTTCGGCTGTTTTATCATGCTGGTGTTTTATCTTCTGGACAGAAGTAAAAGGAGCACAGCTGTGTCTGTCTCTGTGTAATAACTCAGGACTTACCTGAATAAACTCTGGGGTGCCATGGGATGAACTGCTACCTCCACTTAGAGAGGCTTCAGGGACAAAATTTCAAGAGATTTCTGAGGGATAGAAGAGCAGGGCTGCCTTATTCTCTGATCCCAGGTAACTACTCAGAGATAGAGGCAAGGGCTGGGGACACCCAAATGCATATACTAGGTGTCTTTGATTCAGCCTCCATTTCCTTGCTAAATCTATGCAATGACACACTGAGAAATCTGGCAAGTGGGGCTGAAGTTCCCTGATGTGTCAGTTCCAGGGTTGGATGGAAACAAGTGGTTTTACTGGACATTGAAGTAAAGGGAGGTGAGCTGTGAGGAAAGAGCTGTTAAAGACTGGGCAGACTCAGAAGTTGGGGTAGAATCTCAACCCATAAGCCAAGGAGTGCAGATGCAAATCGATTTGTTAGGGCTGCATAAATGAAAGAAGGACTTTGCCAACACAGTAAGTTTTTTCAACAACCGACTGTATTCTTTCAATATTTGTAAGTATTGATCTTTTGGAAATGTTTAATGAGATTTCTTATATAATTCTGCATTCAATTTATGCCCAGGTCACTTTGCTATTATACATTTATGTGCTGCATTTTTATGAATAGATATTTTCTCAAATTTCTGAATTATTTTGCTAAACTATGTGTTAAGAGTTTTTTCTAGAGGTCCACCTTCTTGACTCACTTTTCTGATGAGAAATCTATCAGGTTTCTCCACAGTGATTTTCAAGTTTGATAGCTCCTCAATGTGAGAAACTTAATGTCAACTAAGAAATGAATTACCACTAAAGAATCTTCTCCTTTCAAGATGCTAACCGTGTTTTGTCCAGTGTGAAATCTCAATGTGCCGCAAGTGTTACTCTGTGAAGAAAGGATTTCTCATGATTTTTCAAGGCATAACTTCTCCAGTAAGAAGTGTTTGGTATTCCAAGAGAATTCATTGCCCTTGGAAAGGCTTTCCCTTCTTATTTAGCTTATAAAGGATTTCCTCTCTTATTTTCCATTTTAGCAGCATTTTATCACGGTGTTTTCTTGTGAACATCAAGCCTAGTGCTTGGCTGAATGTTTATTCACAGAAAATACAAATAAAGGGTTCATCCAAGTAAAGTTTTCTTACATTATTTGACAACAAATTGCACATAAAAACATTTTCACACTGAACGCAGAGCTAGAGATTCTCTACCTGAAAGTCCCACACGTTTTAAGTTATTAAAACTGTTGAAGACTTTTAGTTTATTATGTTGACAGTTTCAGCTCTCTTGTGTCATTTATGATCAGATCACTAACAAGTCTTTGGTACACACATGTCGTACAATTTCCCTTCCATATGAATTTATTGATGTGGGCTGAAGAATAAAGGTAACTGAAGTAATGTCCATGTTGATTACAGTAATTCTTCAAAATGTGAGTCCTTTGGCATGTTTAGATGTTACAACTACAGCTGAAGTCTCTTCCATATTCCTTACATTCGTCATTCCTAACACCATGTCATCTAAAGTCAAAATATGTTCTGAAGACATTTATGATTTTCTCTCCAGGGTGAATTTTCTGATGTTATTTAAGATTAGTACATTGACTGAAGGCTTTCCCACATAAATGGCATTCATATGGCTTTTCTCCTGTGCATGTTCTCTCATATCGTCTAAGGTCAGAAGATAGACTGAAGGCTTTCCCACATAGAAGACAAGCATGTGGTTTCTCTTCAGTGTAAATTCTTTTGTGTCCTCTAAAGCCAGAGCTTTGACTAAAGACTTTCCCACTTTTATCACATTCATAACGCTTTTATCCAAGGTGAGTTCTCTTATGTCTTCAAAGGTTAAAGGATTGAATAAAGCCTTTCCCACAATGATGACACTTATACGGTCTCTCTCCTGTGTGAGTTTTCTCATGTCTTCTAAGGTGAGAACACTGAGTGAAGGATTTTCCACATAGATGACAAGCATATGGCCTCTCTCCAGTGTGAGGCATCTTGTGCCGTCTAAGGTGAAAGCAATTAGTATAGGCCTTTTCACATATATTACATTGATATGATTTACCTTTAATATGAATTTGTCTATGTGGTTTAGGGGACAACTGATTACTAAGGGATTTTCCACACTGTTTGCTGACGTAGGGTTTCTTTCCACTCTGAGTTAACAAACACTGAGTCATTGTGGAACTGTGAGTGCAATCTTCTCCCAAATCATTACATTCAAAGGGATCCTCCAGAATGAGAGAGTTCTCCTTTAGGGACAAAGATTAAAAGCTCTTAATGATTTACCAACATACATCTATACATTCATTTCACCACCTTTGAATCCTAGACCAACCATTCAGTGATAGAATCCAGTTGAAATCTTTCCAATGTTACTTGTGTGAAAGGAAATTAAATTTTGGCACCCCAAGCTCATTTAGCCAAAGGGAAAAATCAAGCTGGGAACAGGGTCACAAAAACCTGCCTCCCCCTTCTGGTTCCTAAATAATATGGCTACAAGATGAAAAGCTACATGCCTCCCCCATATTTTGCCCACAAGGAAATTCCTCAT
>NW_012117132.1:1532124-1536305 GCF_000951035.1 Colobus angolensis palliatus
CCCCCATATTTTGCCCACAAGGAAATTCCTCATGAGCTGTTAAAATTACACCATGGCAATGCAAACTGATAGCTTGTCTTTACAGGTGCAGTCATTCCCAGTTCACCAGACACAAATGCATATCCGATTGTTTCCCTGCCCCATTTTGCCTATGTTGTCTTATATAAAATGCAGATTTCCTGCATTATTCCTCTGCCTCATTTGTTTATGTCATCTCATGTAAAAAAAATCCAGATTCACTGAGCCAGAAAGATGCATGAATGACTATTTTTTTCTACCCACCTTTTACATGAAAATTGTGTACTTCTCAATATCCCACCCTTTCCCCCTTTAAATTTAGAGAACATCATCTTTGGAGAAAGGTATACACCTGTCCCCCAGGTGCATGTCCTTAACTCTGGCAAATAAATCTCCTAAAATGATTGAGATTTCTCTTGTCATTTTTCTCGATTGACACTTGCACACACATTATCTCCTGCAGACACAGATATTTTCTCTTTTGTAAGATCCCAACTGCAGAGTTATTCCATTAATTGTGATGATATCAATATCTTTCAAAGTCTGAGCATGAGCAATGTATATGCACTTGTTCTATTTTAAAGATCTCATGTTATGGTTTAGAACACAGGTCACTTTATTCACTGAATTCAAAGTATCAAATTTTTTTTGCTTAGAAAGCACTTAATGCCAGCCTAATTACACTCAGGTGACTGTGTGTCATTACTAACTTAACTCATTACCAGGTCTTTAACTTAGATGGCTAGTGTACACAACTATAAAACTCACCATTGTCATACCGGTGGATGCGTCTTTTCTGATAGGATACATGGATATCGTGTGTGTTTTCTTAAGGACACTTTTGGCCGGGCGCGGTGGCTCAAGCCTGTAATCCCAGCACTTTGGGAGGCCGAGACGGGTGGATCACGAGGTCAGGAGTTCGAGACCATCCTGGCTAACACGGCGAAACCCCGTCTCTACTAAAAAATACAAAAAAAAAGCTAGCCAGGTCAGGTGGCTGGTGCCTGTAGTCCCAGCTACTCGGGAGGCTGAGGCGGGAGAATGGCGTGAACCCGGGAGGCGGAGGTTGCAGTGAGCTGAGATCCGGCCACTGAACTCCAGCCTGGGTGACAGAGGGAGACTCCGTCTCAAAAAAAAAAAAAAAAAAAAGGACACTTTCCTTGTCTGAAATAATTGAAAAATAAATTGTTACCTTGGTATTATGGTAATAAAATTGTTTGAAAAACCCCAAGGCCCATTTACTTTTTTTCAAAAATTGACAGATGTGGCAAATGTGTCAAATGAAGAAAATACTTCAGTAGAAGAAACAGATTGTACAGCGTCAGCAATTAGAAAAGAGTTTTAAAATTAAAATGTGAAAAGAGTTCAAATGGAGATGAGATATCAGGCAGGTAAATGAGGGATGGTCTTCACAGGGATATCGGGAAAAGAGTCAGCATGTGACAGTTTAACCCCAACAAGTACATGAATTATCCTTTTCCCGAAAGTAAAAGAAAAGGCAAGAGGACACAAGAGTAGCATCTGACATATGAACAAAATGATAATAACATCTAAGGAATTCTGCTCCAGTAGCTTCACCTACGTTTTAGAAACTACCACTCATTTAATAAAACCGCTAATTAATATTTGATTGATATTATTCATTGACAAAGCACCTCCTCCTATTAGAGCACAGGACCCTGTTGCTTACCCAGATTCTGGCCTTGGAGAAATTCTCTTCCTTCCCGCCAGAGCTCTTTTCCTTGCTCCAGCTGCAAAATTCTATAGGATTTGCTTGTCTGGTACCCTGTTAGTGGAAACAGTACATGTGTTTTGAGTTCACTGTCAATAAATGTGCATTATCACCAACTGTAAGGCAGGCTATCAAGGAAGAATAAAAACAGTGAAGGTCAGCTCAGGCCACAAGACCTAGAACACAGAAAACTCCCCAGGATTTTTCTGACCCAACGTGAGACTAGAAAATAAATCCAAATGAAAGGTCCATCAGGAAAAGGAAATTCAAAACAGTCAGGACCTATGAATGCTGAGTCCATGCCTAAGTTCCAAGACACAATGCGTAATACACAGTCTTTTCAGAAAGAAAGAGATTAATTAAATCTCTGCACAGTATGTTTATTATTATTCTCATGCAGAACAAAAAAAAATTTGATTTACGAAAATAATTGGTGTTCTATACAGAAAAGATATTGCTATTGATTTCACTAATTGGTCTCAGCCTAAGCATAGCGACTAAAGCAGAAGAGTTATTTAGAAAATATTTAATTTAATATATTGAAAATATTCATTAAGTTCCCAGGTCTGTTCTGAGTATTAGAGACAGAGTACCAAGGAAATAATGAAATCCTTGTCAAGATTACATTCTAATTGAGTGACAAACTAAATAAAACAAAATAAAATAAAATAAAATAAAGATATTTCTTTCAGGCAGATTTAGAGAGCTCAAACTTTTTTCAGATAAGATCTGGGAGAGAATCAGAGAAGAGATTAGAGTGAGATATGGGGAAGCTGTTCCAACACTTATTGAATGAATGAGTCAATGTGTGTCTACATACATATGTGAATGTTGAGGGACTCACCGAGGGACACCAGGTGACTGACGTTTTCCAGCAATACATCTCTGTACAGCTTTCTCTTGGATGTGTCCATCATGGCCCACTCTTCCTGGGTGAAGTCAATAGCTACATCTTTAAAAGTCACTTTCTTCTAAAACATCACAGACATTTTAGTTTAGACAGAGAATCCCTTTTAATGTCCAGAGGAGGAAGGCTGAGATGACATAGGTAGGAGTTGTGTATGCAGAACACTCAGTGTTTTAGGTTCCAGCCAGTTCATTCTCAATACTAAGCTGGTATCTGCCTTTCACATTCACTCACAGAGACATACCCACTCTTAATCCATTAAACTTTACTATAAAGAAATATCGCATGAGGTGTGGCATAATATAGCCCAGATATCTTTCAGTAATGCATTAATCACCTGTACATAACTGATTATAAAATTTTCACTTGAACCTTCATAAATAAAACAAATTTACTATGAATTTCAAGTAAATTACAGATTTGTCACAAGAAAAATAACCATGATTTGCTACTTTTTAAACATGACCATGATTAAATAAATTATTTCTCTAGATGAACTACAGGTTTCTCAACAATCAAATGGTTAAAAGACCTACTATGTGCTTTGAATAATCTAAAGAAGTAATAGAAAACATGTTTCCTATCTAGCAAATATTTATTAAATACAGGTCATTGGTCCCTTATTCATTAAAAAGTTAGAAAGTAATGAACCAGACTCCAGCATTCTTCAGAACTGAACAAGTTTTACGCAGAATATAGGATTCAATTCATACATATAGTCACTCTACTGTTATGTAATTCAGGTGTTCATGACAAGGCTTAAAGACAGTCTAGCAGCTAGCCGGGCGAGGTGGCGGGCACCTGTAGTCCCAGCTACTCGGGAGGCTGAGCAAGACTCCGTCTCAAAAGACAAAAAAAAAACAAAAAAAAAGAAACACTGTTCTGCAGCCCACAGCGGCCAGCTTCAGAGCCAAGTTGTGGTGCTAAATTCTTGGTAATGCTTGTACAGCATTTGTCATATACCAGGACTCACTCTGAGTGCTCTCTCTATATCTCCTCATTTAATCCTCAGTGGTAAGCAAAATTCTAAAGATAGCAGCCCAAGATTCCTGATCCATTTGTTCAATAAAATACTCATCTAGGTACTGCTGTGACGGCATTTTGCACATACAATTAGAGTCTTAAGTTAGTGGACCTTAAGTTACAGAGTAGTCCCCAGCTGACAGCCAGCAAGGAAACAAAGATCTTAGTTCTACAACTCCAAAGAACTGGATTCTACCAGCAACCCAAATAAACCTGGAAGCAGTTTCTTCCCTAGAGTTTCCAGATAAGAGCAAAGCTGCCAATACCTTGATTTTAGTCTTGTAATGCACAGCTGAGCCTGCCTGGACTTCTGCATACATAACTATGAGATAATAAACAGGTGCTGGTTTAAGCTGCTAAGTTCGTCATACAAGAATAGAAAAACCATCCTCACAGCCAGGCGCGGTGGCTCAAGCCTGTAATCCCAGCACTTTGGGAGGCCGAGACGGGCGGATCACGAGGTCAGGAGATCGAGACCATCCTGGCTAACCCGGTGAAACC
>NW_012117132.1:1540520-1540799 GCF_000951035.1 Colobus angolensis palliatus
AGGCCATGTAGGCAGTTGTAGAGTGAGAAGAGACAGGAACCTCTGTCTTTGTGCCACTTGGCAATAGGAACATCTCCCAAGATTTTTCAACTTCTCTTTTTTTTGAGACGGAGTCTCACTCTGTCGCCCAGGCTGTAGTCCAGTGGCCTGATCTCAGCTCACTGCAAGCTCCGCCTCCCGGGTTCTCGCGCCATTCTCCTGCCTCAGCCTCCTGAGTAGCGGGGACTGCAGGTGCCCACCACCACACCCAGATAATTTTTTTGTATTTTTAGTAGAGAC
>NW_012117132.1:1540905-1541239 GCF_000951035.1 Colobus angolensis palliatus
GCCATTGACCCCGACGTGTTCAAGTGAGCGGGGCGGGTGGGGGCCGCATCCTCGCCAGACACCCCGATCTCTGCTCTCCGGCTCCCCCGGTCCCACTGGTCGGGAGGAGCCCCCCGCGCCCCCCGTCCCCGTCCTTGTCGGGTCTTCAGGGAGGTGGCCTCGCCAGGCGGAGAGGGCTCACCGGCCCCGCGTCTGTCCCCGCCAGGATCCTGGTGGACCTGCTGAAGCTGAACGTGGCGCCCCTCGCCGTCTTCCAGATGCTCAAGTCCATGTGTGCCGGGCAGAGGCTAGCGAGCGAGCCCCAGGACCCTGCGGCCGTGTCTCTGCCCACGTC
>NW_012117132.1:1546519-1547229 GCF_000951035.1 Colobus angolensis palliatus
GGGGCACAGTCAAGATATATGTGGGGGTTGTGGCACTGGAAATGCAGGCATAGAGGGGCCGGGAGGATTGGGGGTGCCGTGTGAGCGGGTGGGGGCTCCGAGAGAATTTACCCAAGGACAGGAGTGGCCTGGAGTGCTGGGCCCTTCGGGGTCTTTTGTTCCTCGAGGGCTCTGTCCTGGAAGCATAGCCCAGGTCCGGTCCTATAGGCTGGGTGGCAGAAAGCCAGGACATGAGGGCACGGAGGCCCTGTGGGGATAGAGTGGAACCTGAGGAAGAGGTGGAAGGGATGGGGCTACACCAGGAGTGCTGAGTGAGTGAGAGGCAGAGGCCGCAGATGGAATGCTGAGAGCTCTCTGAGGCCCACATGTTACAGCATCTGACCACACGGAGCTCCGGCTGCCCTGGTAATGGCAGAATCTGGGGTGGAGGACATAAGGGGGTTGTCAGAGTGATCCGGCTGGGGGGCATGGAGGCCATAGATTTCCCACAGGACTCGGGTGTGGAGTTCTCCAGGCTGTGGGCCAGGCCCACTCGAGCTTGCCTCTGTGAGCTGCAGCAGGCACCCTGGGTCATCTGGATGCCTGTCCCCCAGCCATCCAGACCGCCTGGGGGAACCACCACCACCAGATTCACTCATACCCACAAGGGGAAGGGGAAACAGAAAACCCCAGAAGCACAGAGGGGTGATGCTTGTCTTGGTAAGAGTCTG
>NW_012117133.1:0-1249 GCF_000951035.1 Colobus angolensis palliatus
ACTTTAAGTTCCAGGGTACATGTGCGCAGGTTTGTTACATATATACACATGTGCCATGTTGGTGTGCTGCACCCGTTAACTCATCATTTACATTAGGTATATCTCCTAATGCTATCCCTCCCCGCTCCTCCCACCCCACAACAGACCCCAGCATGTGATGTTCCCCACCCTATGTCCAAGTGTTCTCATTGTTCAATTCCCACCTATGAGTGAGAACACCGGCATAGATGTCTCTAGACGGAATTAGGTACCTTTCCTTTGATACTAGTAGCACTCGTAAATTTAACACAATTGAGACAAAGACGGTCAGTTTTAAGCAAACGAAGAGTGGTGGGTTTTGTTTTCTCATTTGAATGTACGTTAGATATAAGCCCATTTGCTGAATGTTTGATTTTTTATTTATGTATTTATTTTTATTTTTTGAGACGGAGTTTCGCTCTTGTCACCCAGGCTGGAGTGCAATGGTGCAACCGTGGCTCACCTAAACCTCTGCCTCCCAGGTTCAAGCAATTCTCCTGCCTCAGCCTCCTGAGTAGCTGGGATTACAGGCATGCGCCACCATGCCTGGTTTTGTTTTGTTTTGTTTTGCTTTGATTTTTTTTTGAGACTGAGTCTTGCTCTGTCACCAGGCTGGAGTGCAATGGTGTGATCTTGGCTCACTGCAATCTCCACCTTCTGGGTTCAAGCAGTTCTCCTGCCTCAGCCTCCTGAATAGCTGGGATTCCAGGCCTGTGCCACCACACCCAGCTAATTTTTGTATTTTAGTACAGACAGAGTTTCACCGTGTTGGACAGGCTGGTCTTGATCTCCTGACCTCATGATCTGCCTTCCTCAGCCTCCCGAAGTGTTGGGAGTACAGGCATGAGCCACCCGCGCCTGGCCTAATTTTGTATTTTTGGTAGAGACGGGGTTTTTCCATGTTGTCCAGGCTGGTATTGAACTCCTGACCTCAGGTGATCCGCCTGCCTCGGCCTCCTAAAGTACTGGGATTACAGGCATGAGTCACCGCGCTCTGCCTGAGTGTTTGATTTTTAAGAAAAAGAACTAAGTTGAAGACTAGTATAAAATGCTGAAAATAAATGAATGAAGTTTGGGTCGAGGCCGGGCTCTGTGGCTCATGCCTGTAATCCTAGCACTTTGGGAGGCTGAGGCGGGCAGATCATTTGAGGTCAAGAGTTTGAGACCAGCCTGGCCAACATAGTCAAACCCTGTCTCTACTAAAAATACAAAAATTAGCTGGGCATGGTGG
>NW_012117133.1:8559-9969 GCF_000951035.1 Colobus angolensis palliatus
TTTTTGAGAGAAGTCTCACTCTTACCCCCTGGGTTTGAGTGCAATGGCTCGATCTTGGCTCACTGCAACCTCCACCTCCCCGGTTCAAACGATTCTCCTGCCTCTGCCTCCCAAGTAGCTGGGATTAAGTCGCCTGCCACCACACCCAGCTGATTTTTGCATATTTTAATAGAGATGGGGTTTCACCATGTTGGCCAGGGTCATCTAGAACTCCTGACCACAAATGATCCGCCCGCCTCGGCCTCCCAAAGTGCTGCGATTACAGGCGTGAGCCACTGCGCCCGACCTACCCTCAATTTATCTTGCCATAGCTGTACCTCGAAGGATTAGTGTAATGATAAACTTATTATGGATAAATTATATTGGCTATTTAGGGCATCTTTGAATAGCATTTTCTTATACGTGCTATCTACAAGGCTGAACAGCAGTGCTGTTAACCCTAACTGGGGCTTGTCTAAAAGTCTTTTTAAAATGTGTTAAAATGTTTCTATGTAATTTTTTCGGAATTACAAAACATTAGAGCTACTGTGTCATATTTATTATATCAGGTTCCAAGACGTTAAGTCTAGAAGAACTTTGGTTAATTCAGTGATCTCTGAATAACATGGATGATACTCCCATGAAAATATATGAAAGCTTTCCTTGAAATGGAGGGTGAAAAAGCAGATTTTATTAACCTATTATTTTCCTCATTTTCCCCTCTCTCATCTAAAAGTATATTAAAATTCTATAACTTGAGAGTTCAAACAGACTTGAACAGATTTCTTTACTCCAGATGAAGTGTCTTAAAGACGGAAAGGCCACCTGGCTGCTTCAGAATAAGAGTGATTAGAAATCCCTGGCCCTTAACTTCCTGCCCCGTGTACCTTGGTCTTGTCCTTAGCTGATCAGGTTCACAACATTAATTCTAATGGCGCCAGCACACCCAGAGGTGACCATCACTTGGGGGGATTTATTTACTCAATTGGAGGTTGTTGTAAGATTGAGTTCTCGGGGAAGCAATGACAGTGGGTGTAGGTAGCAGTGGCATCCGGTGCTCGGTACCAGCAGGGTCGGTGGTGCAAACTGCAGCATCTCACACTGGGGGATGATGAGAGTGGTATCCTCGCCAGGCAAGTCCTTTAGAGTGATTTTGAGCCTCATTCTTGGCTGCATCTTTCAAGTCTAGTTCTTCCTCCATGCTGGATTTTTGTGTGACCCCCATATGATCCCACAAACATTGTACATTTAAAATATAAAAGTGGCTGGATGCAGTGGCTCATGCCTGTAAACCCAGCACTTTGGGAGGCCGAGGCGGGTGGATCACCTGAGGTCAGGAGTTTGAGACCAGCCTGTACTGAAAATGCAAAATTAGCTGGGCATGGTGGCACGTGCCTGTAATCCCAGCTACTTGGGAGACTGAGGCATGAA
>NW_012117134.1:0-795 GCF_000951035.1 Colobus angolensis palliatus
GATGAATCAGTATGGTTTCACCCAGGCATGGAGAAATTAGCTTCTTGATAATGATTGAGTCTCCTTATTAAATAGGAGTGCAACTGATAGAGGATCTCCTCACATTTGCTTTATTTCATGGTGCTGCCCAGATTCATGCTGTACTCTCAGCAGCAAGGAGTAGGACCATTACTCCTGGTGTTCCCAGATGGAACAGACACCAAGCCTGGCTTTGCCACTGAACACAATACAGGACTGATAATGCAGGTCAGCTATTAGGAATATGCTTCCAAAATGTAGAAATCAACATAAGATCCCAATTTTAAATAACAGGTATAATAGCATAATATATTATATTATTTTATTTTATTTATTTAGAGATGGAGTCTCACTCTATCACCCAGGCCGAAATGCAGTGGCATGGTCTCAGCTCACTGCAACCTCTGCCTCCAGGATTCAAGTGATCCTCCCATCTCAGTCTCTAGAGTAGCTGAGAGCTAATTTTTTGTGTTTTTGGTAGACATGAGGTTTCACCATTTGGCCAGGCTGGTCTTGGACTCCTGAGCTCAAGTAATCCACCCACCTCGGCCTCCCAAAATGCTGGGATTGCAGAAGTGAGCCACCATGCACAGCTGCATAATACATTATCGTTCTCTTTCTATATTATTTGTACTAAGTTATAGACACACACTTATTCCATAACTCTGTGTTCACCAGATCACCCCAACTCCCCAGCTCCTTCTCTTGCAGGTTATACAGTGAAAATACATCCTTAGTTTCAAAAACTATGTGTATACCAGATTTTTCAGGCATAGG
>NW_012117134.1:1530-1943 GCF_000951035.1 Colobus angolensis palliatus
TGCGCAGCTGCATAATACATTATCGCTCTCTTTGTATATTATTTGTACTAAGTTATAGATACACACTTATTCAATAACTCTATGTTCACCAGATCTCCCCAGCTCCTTCTCTTGCAGGTTATACAGTGAAAATACATCCTTAGTTTCAAAAACTATGTGTATACCAGATTTTTCAGGCATAGGCTTGTTTTTAGAATACAGTTTACTATGATTTTTGTAACTCATCTTAATTGATGTTTAATACCAAGAGAGAAGTCATGTTTTCTCCAGTCATTTCATGGTATGATGTGCCAGTAAGTCCAGATTTTATGTAATGGTAATCAGGAGACCAGGCATGGTGACTCATGCCTGTAATCCCAGCACTTTGGGAGGCTGAGGCGGGCAGATCACCTGAGGTAGGGAGTTCAAGACCA
>NW_012117135.1:0-784 GCF_000951035.1 Colobus angolensis palliatus
CTCAGCCTCCCAAGTAGTTGGGATTACAGGTGCACACCACCGTGCCCAGCTAATTTTTGTAATTTTTTGCAGAGACATGGTGTCACCATGTTGCCTAGGCTGGTCTCAAATACCTGGGCTCAATTGATTCACCCACCTTGGCCTCTCAAAGTGCTGGGACTACAGGCATGGGCCACCTTGCCTGGCCTCTCCCCTTTCTTTTATCCTTAGTTTTCTTACCAAGCTTTGGTCTGTGTCAACCTCCAGGAAGTGGAGTTAGGAAGGAGGAAAAAAGCTTCCAACGTCTAATCATGTGATTTGCCCACGTACCCCTAGCTGTTAAATGCGGGAGCTGTTGGAGCTTTGGAAAACCAATCCAATGCCAAATCCAGACTCTCACCACTATCCCCTGCTCCTTCTTTAAAAATGAAGGAAGGCATTTCCATTCTTGAACACAGGACAGAAAATGACAATTTCACAGGCTTTAGGGCTGATGCCTTTTTAAGGCTTTGGTTGTCTGTGGATCTGTGTAGGGAAAGATTTTCTTCACTGATTGGGGTCTCAGCTGAATGGGAGCTTTGTCCACATCGGTCACCATCCTCTCCTTTTAACTGTGGATGGGCATGATCCTCTGACTTAAAATGGACCCAGGGAGTCAGCCCATGGTGAAATTGAAAGTTCACTCTGGCTTTTGGGAGGTCAGGGCCAGGGGCTCCAGGGGACTATTTCTTTTCCTTTTTTTTTAGATGGAGTCTCATTCTGTTACCCAGGCTGGAGTGCATTGGCATGATCTCAGTTCACTGCA
>NW_012117135.1:5223-7412 GCF_000951035.1 Colobus angolensis palliatus
GCCTGCAGAGGGTTTGGCAAGAGCAGGGAGAACTCCTGACTCTGTTTTGAGTGCTGCTGAGTCATCCCTTCCTCCCCGGTGTTGAGTGGTGTTGAGTCTGTTCTCCCTCAGGGAGGGAGTGGCTGCTATAGCTTGCCATCCCTGGCTTCCATTTCAGAACTGCTGCATGCTGCATGCTGCATCTCAGATTTCCGGCAAACCAGCCCAGCCCCCATCCCTTACTGCCTAGACAACCTCACACATATCCTAATTGCTCTGAGGCTCTGTGCCTTTCCTGTGTGTGAAATGAGACAGAAATATCCTGCTCACTCTGTCGTTCATTTATTCCTTCAGCTAGTCCATCCATTTTTAAAAACATTAATAATCTACTATTAGGGCAATTACTCTGCTGGATTCTGAGGTTCTAATGCTCTGGTCATTTTACAAATGTGTCCACAAATGTCTGATACCACTTCCTTGAAGAGATAGAGCTTAATTACCTCCCCTTGCATTGGACTGGACTTAGTGACTTCCTTCTAAGGCAGAAGGGGTGGGGTATCATTTCTGAGACTGGGTCATAAAAAGACTGCTGCTTCTGCTGTGGGTTCTCTCTCTCTGTCTCTCACTCTGTCTGTCTTTCTCTTTTCCCCTCTCTTTTGTGCTTTCTCTCTTTTGTCTCTCTCTTGGTCCTGGACATTAAACAACCATCTGTGTCTCTGTCTCTGTCTCTCTGTCTCTCTCTCTCTCTCTCTGCCTTTCTCTCTTTTTCTCTCTCTCTTTTGTGCTTTCTCTCTATACCCTCTCTCTTGGTCCTGGACACTAAACAAATAAACCTCTCTCTCTATCTCTTTCTCTCTCTCTCTAAGTCACATTCGAGCAGCCCTGTGAGTAGCCCACATGGCGAGGAACCAAGACCTTCTACCAACAGCCTCATGAGTGAGCCTTCTGGGATTGCCCTGGCCAACAGCTTGACAGCAAGCTCAAGAGAGACCTCGAGCTGGAACCACCCAGCTTAGCTCCTCCTGGATTCCTGACCCTCAGGAACTCTGTGAGATAATCATGGGCGATTGGCTCTGTAGCAGTGAATGACTAACACATTCCACAGCTCCCGTCCTCTTGACTCTCAGGAATCATGGGAAGCGGGTAAGGAGGGAAATTTGAGGGTGATGTAAGAAAACTGGTCAATCACATAATACAATCTGTGCCACATGGCTGATGCCTTACTACCTTCCTCTACCTTCCTTGTACTTAAGTAGATCAGCCTCTTCTTCCCTCATCCCCGGAGGCCCAGTGACATAGATGATGATCATCATAGCTGCTCTGTTCTTTATGCTTAAGAGCCCATGGAATCCACATGAACACCCACTGAGGTGGGTCCCATCACTCCCTCAACTTTAGATATGAGGAAACAGAAGTGCAGAGAGGTAAAGCTCATTCCCAAGGCCTCACTGCCACTGTTGGTAAGTGCCAAGCTGAGCCAGGATTCTGAACCAGGCCGGTTGGCTTCAACGTCCACCCTAGTTCCTTCTCTACAAACACAGCTCCACTCCCAGGTGACCTGTGCCCAGCCTGGACATGAAGACACAGTGATCTCAGGGATAAGGAGATACCCTCTGAGGTTGCCCAGCTGGGGAAGGTGGAGGCCTCCTGACACCTCTGGCTATTCTCTGTGCCAGCCCTGGAAGGAGCCTGGGTTTTGCATCAGAAATAACGGGCTTGCATCCTGGTGGTGTGGATGATCAATTGTGCTTCTCTCCTCGCCAGGACACAGATAGCCTTCTGATTTTAGGGTTGAGGGGTTGTGCATGCTGCGTTTTACCTGTGGCTCTGTCTTTATCAGAGACGTCTGGTAACTAACATTTTGACCTGGGATTTTGACACAGGTACCTCCTTGGCACCTGTACTTAGCTACCCTCACATGGAGCATAGCACCCAAATAACCCCTTTGACTTCCTTGCTTGCTCTTTTGCTCCTCGTCCTGCTTCTCACAGTTATTCAGCAAGCAGGACGTCAGTGGGTGGTGCCTCTTCTCCTGGCTCAGCCTCCACCTTCCCCTTGGGGCCCCCAGCGTGGGGCTGGGTCTCCCCCTCCACATCCCTACTCCCCACCTCTGCTGCCCATGTGGGCCCCAGCCTATCTGGCCGCACCCTCAGTGACCTCTGAGCTGGTTGGTCCTCACTTCCACCCTCATCCCACCAGACTGTTTTCTA
>NW_012117136.1:0-301 GCF_000951035.1 Colobus angolensis palliatus
TTTTTTTTGAGGTGAGGTCTCCTCTGTTGCTCACACTGGAGTGCAGGGGTGTGATCATGGCTTACTGTAGACTTGACCTCCCGGCTCAAGTGACCCTCCCACCGCAGCCCCCCAAATAGCTAAGACCACAGGTGTGCACCACTACACCCATTTTCTTTTTATTTTCTGTAGAGATAGGGTCTCCCTATGTTGTCTAGGCTGGTCTTGAATTCCTGGGCTCAAGCAATCCTCCCACCTCCCAAAGTGCTAGGATTACAGGCCACCATGTCTGGCCCAAAATCTTTTTTTTTTTTTGAGATGG
>NW_012117136.1:4971-7149 GCF_000951035.1 Colobus angolensis palliatus
TTTTTTTTTTTTTTGAGACAGAGTCTCACTCTGTCGTCCAGACTGGAGTGCAGTGACGTGATCTCAGCTCACTGCAACCTCCGCCACCAAGTTCAAGTGATTCTCCTGCCTCAGTCTCCCAAGTAGCTGGGAATTCAAGTACCCACCACCACGCACAGCTAATTTTTCTGTATTTTTAGTAGAGACAGGGTTTCGCCATGGTGACCAGGCTGGTGTCGAACTCCTGACCTCAAGTGATTTGCCTGCCTGGGCCTCCCAAAGTGCCAGGATTACACGCATGAGCCACCATGCCCAGCCAACTGCCACCCCTTTTTATCACTCTATATAGATATCCTGGAGTTGCCAATGTCTGTGATGTTGAAAGAAATAATGCTTCTTATTGTCTCTTCTTTTCAGTTGGTATGATTTGGGGTTTCTCGTTTGTGTGTTCTGAGGAAAAAAAAAAAGATGAAAAGACAATACTTTAAAAAACTGTATTCAGTCCTAGTGATCCACTTCCATGTGTTTGAGTTTAATAGTACTCTGTATATGTCAAGCAAATCTTAATGAATTGGAAGTTTACTATCAATAACATACAGATACATATATATATATTTAGAGAAAAGGGCTCATTTGAAAAATATATACCACTTTATAAGTAACTATGCATCTAATTACACTCCACAGGTTTGCTCTTAAAAGTTTATGTAAGGCTGGGTGTGGCGGCTCACACTTGTAAACATAAAATTTTATATTTAAAATAAAAGCAAGGGCCAGGCATGGTATCTCACGCTTGTAATCCCAGCACTTCAGGAGGCCAAGGCAGGCAGATCACTTGAGCCTAGAAGTTCAAGATCAGCCTGGGCAACATGGCATGACCTTGTCTCTACTAAAAATACAAAGAAAATTAGCCAGGCGTGGCAGCAGGTGCCTGTAGTCCCAGCTACTCGGGAGGCGGAAGCAGGAGAATGGTGTGAACCCAGGAGGTGGAGTTTGCAGTGAGCTGAGATCGTGCCACTGCACTCCAGCCTGGGCGACAGAGCGAGACTCAGTCTCAAAAAAAAAAAAAAAAGAATAAAGTTGGAGGATTCAAACTTTATTACAAAACTGCAATAATCAAAACAGTGTAGTACTGACACAAGATTAAAGATCAGTGGAACAGAACTTAAGGTTCAGAAGTAAACCCTCACATGTAGGGCCAATTTTTTTTTTTTTTTGAGACAGAGTCTCACTCTGTCACTCAGCCTGGAGTGCAGTGGTGCAATCTCAGCTCATTGCAACTTTGACCTCTTGGGTTAAAGTGATTCTCCCGTCTCAGCCTCCTTAGCAGCTGGGACTACAGACATGTGCCACCCACCACGCTGGCTAATTTTTGTATTTTTAGTAGAGACAGGATTTCACCATGTTGGCCGGGCTGGTCTTGAACTCCTGACCTCAAGTGATCCACCTGCCTCAGCCTCCCAAGGTTCTGAGATTACAGGTGTGAGCCACCGCGCCTGATCACCAATTGATTTTTGACAAGTATGTCAAGACAATTAAATGGAGAAAGAAGAGTATTTTCAACAGACAGTACTGGGACAACTGAATATCCACATACAAAACAATAAAGTTGGACCCATGCCTCACACCATATATAAAAATTCAAAATGGATTAATGACCTAAATGAAAGAGCTAAAACTATAAAACTCTTAGAAGAAAACATAGGCATAAATCTTTGTGACCTTGGATTAGGCAATGGTTTCTTAGCTATGACATCAAAAGCATAAGCAACAAAAGAAAAAAAATAGGGCTGGTCGCAGTGGCTCACGCATGTAATCCCAGCACTTTGGGAGGCCAAGGCTGGAAGATTGGTTGAGGCCAGGAATTCAGGACCACACTGGGCACATAGCAAAACCCCGTTGCTCAAAAAGAGGAAAAAAAAAAAAGGAAAAAAAGATAAGTTGGACTTCATCAAAATTAAAACCTTTTTCTGCTTCAAAGGTCACTACCAAGAAAGTAAAAAGACAACATATAGAATGGGAGAAAAATACTTGCAAATCATATATCTGACAAGTGACTAGTACCCAGAATATAAAAAGAACTCTTACAATTCAACAATAAAAAGACAAATAACCCAAGTTAAAAATGGGCAAAAGAACTGCATAGACATTTCTCCAAAGAAGATATAGTGGCCGGGCACGGTGGCTCAAGCCTGTAAT
>NW_012117137.1:0-987 GCF_000951035.1 Colobus angolensis palliatus
CTACAATATTTTGGATCACTATAAGAATAGGTCCTTCTAGTTTGTATTTGGGTGGGGTGGGACATAACTAATGAGGACCAGTGGGAACTGTGATATAATTCAAGGCATGGATTAGAAGAAAGTTTAAAGGCTGGGCGCAGTGGCTCACACCTATAATCCCAGCACTTTAAGAGGCTGGAGCCCAGGACTTTGAGACCAGCCTGGGGCAACAAAGTAAGACCCTGTCTCTACAAAAAAAATAGAAAAACTTTGGGGGGCCAAGGCAGGCGGATCACAAGGTCAGGAGATCGAGACCATCCTGGCTAACATGGTGAAACCCCATCTCTACTAAAAATATAAAAAATTAGCCAGGTGTGGTGGCGGGCGCCTGTAGTCCCAGCTACTTGGGAGGTTGAGGCAGGAGAATGGTGTGAACCCGGGAGGCAGAGCTTGCAGTGAGGTGAGATCTCGCCACCGCACTCCAGCCTGGGTGGCAAAGCGAGACTCCTGTCTCAAAAAAAAAGAAAAACTTAGCAGGGTGTGGTGGTGCACACCTGTAGTCCCAGCTACTTGAGAGACGGAGCTGCAAGGATTGCGTGAGGCAAGGAGGTAGAGGCTGCAGTGAGCTGTGATTGTGCCACTGCACTCCAGCCTGCCTGAGTGACAGAGTGAGACCCTGTCGAGAGAGAGAGAGAGAGAGAGAGAGAGAGAGAGAGAGAGAGAGAAAAGACAGAAGACAGAGAGAAAGTTCAAGACATTTCTGAGTCATTGAGAATAAGCAGGCCCAGGCCAGGTGCGGTGGCTCACGCCTGTAATCCCAGCACTTTGGGAGGCAGAGGTGAGTGGATCGCCTGAGGTCGGGAGTTTGAGATCAGCCTGACTAACATGGAGAATCCCCATCTCTACTAACAATACAAAATTAGGCGTGGTGGCGCATGCCTATAATCCCAGCTACTTGGGAGGCTGAGGCAGGAGAATCGCTTGAACCTGGGAGGCGGAGGTTGTGGT
>NW_012117137.1:6137-6461 GCF_000951035.1 Colobus angolensis palliatus
GTCTCTACTAAAAATACAAAAAAATTAGCCAGGTGTGGTGGCACATGCCTGTAGTCCCAGCTACTCAGGAGGCCGAGTCAGGAGAATTGATTAAACCTGGGAGGTGGAGGTTGCAGTGAGCGGAGATGGCGCCACTGCATCCCAGCCTGGGTGACAGAGCGAAACTCCATCTCAAAAGAAAACAAAAAACAAAAAAACCAAGAACAGCAACAATTGAAAATCAGAACCAAGTCACAAGCACAGTGAGTTTTATAATTTAGCACAAAAATAAGCCTTCACAGAATATAGAGTTCTACTAAGCCTTTAATTTTAGTTTATGACAAG
>NW_012117138.1:0-721 GCF_000951035.1 Colobus angolensis palliatus
GGAAATTATGGGAGGAAGGTTAGAATATTGTTTTCCCAAACAGAACAATGTGACTGAATATGCTGGTTTGTCCCTACTTCTTTTTTTTTTTTTTTGGAGATGGAGTATCTCTCTGTTGCCCAGGTTGGAGTGCAATGGCGTGATCTTGGCTCACTGCAACCTCCGCCTCCTGGGTTCAAGTGATTCTCCTGCCTCAGCCTCCCATGTAGCTGAGATTACAGGCACCCACCACCAAGCCTGGCTAATTTTTGTATTTTTAGTAGTGACAGAGTTTCATTGTGTTGGCCAGGCTGATCTCAAAGTGCTGACTTCAGGTGATCCACCCACCTCGGCCTCCCTAAAGTGCTGGGATTACAGGCTTGAGCCACCCATGCCTGGCTCTTTAATTTCTTTCCATATGCATTTTGAAATTAAAAATAACCACCACATTAGAATTGTTTTTGGCTTCAGCAGATGAGTTGATACAGTAAGGGGTTAATTTTTTTCATACAAAAAGTAAAGAGGTAGTCAGATGAAGAATAGTGCAATGGCTGAAAGACACCAGCAGGAACCAGGTGCCTTTTGCTCCTGCTCTGCCACGTCAGTGATCATCTGTTATCTTCATGGTCACCAGGTAGCCTCTACAACTCCCAGCTTCAATTCCAGTTTATCACAAAGGATAAAGCTCAAGAACAGATAAACGCAAGAGAAACATAGGGCAATCTTTTTTTTTTTTTTTTTT
>NW_012117138.1:5806-6474 GCF_000951035.1 Colobus angolensis palliatus
CTACCTGTAGTCCCAGCTACTTGGAGGCTGAAGTGGGAGGATCACTTAAGCCCAGGAGTTCGAGGCTGCAGTGAGCTATGATCGTGCTCCTGTGCTCCAGCCTGGGTAACAGCGCAAGACCCCATCTCTAAAAAAAAATTTTTCTTTCTTTTTTAGAGATGGAGTCTCGGTCTGTTGTGAGGCTGGAGTGCAGTGGCTCAATCTCGGCTCACTGGAACCTCTGCCTCCCGAGTTCAAGCAATTCACCTGCCTCAGCCTCCTGAGTAGCTGGGACTACAGGCGTGTACCACCACGCCCAGCTAATTTTTGTATTTTTTGATAGAGACGGGATTTCACCATATTGGCCAGAATGGTCTCAATCTCTTGACCTTGTGATCCTTCCGCCTCAGCCTCCCAAGATGCTGGGATTATAGGCGTGAGGCAGATTTTTACATCTGGCAAAAAAAGAAAATTTTAAATAAAAACTTAGTATAATAAATAGACAAATAGGTAGACAGGTATAATGGAGTGTGAGATCCTCTCTGATAGAAAGATGCAAAGGATGCTATAAAAACACAAATATGTGGCCAGGCGCGGTGACTCAAGCCTGTAATCCCAGCACTTTGGGAGGCCGAGACGGGCGGATCACGAGGTCAGGAGTTCGAGACCATCCTGGCTAACACGGTGAA
>NW_012117139.1:0-405 GCF_000951035.1 Colobus angolensis palliatus
CAAAAATGCCATCTGAAAGCCCACACACCCAGCCATTTCATGTGCCTAGCCTAGCGACAGAGTAGAAAAACATCCACTTAACACACGGGCATCTGCGTTTCAATGCTTACTCCATCACAAAGCTTTTGTCTTGGTCAACTTATTTATGATCTCTAATCCTCAGATCATACATCATACTGGGTAACTGTAAAATTCCTGACTAACAGCATGTATCTCCAGTCATCATGTCTAAAATGATAATAATGATTTAAAATCTTGTCCTCTCATTTCGTAAGCCACTCTTACACGTGTCTCTATCCTTCTGGATATCATTGGAAGAGACTTAGAATTAATTGCTAGTCTGAAAACAGATGGACCGCTTCCAAGTTCTTAATAGTACCTAGGAGGTTTTGTTGTGTTACATTA
>NW_012117139.1:4980-5832 GCF_000951035.1 Colobus angolensis palliatus
GAGCTGAGGGGCTGGTGAAAGTGAGATACACTAAGAGGATAGGCATGGGGCAAAGCTTGCACCAGGGACAAGAGCTGCCAAGTGAGGAACAGAAGAAATTGAGGCCTGCAGAAAGGACATATGTTATAGGATTGAAGAGTGGGCAGGAGGGGTGATCCGAGATATGACAGAGCAATTCTGCACCACCAGGTAAGTGGAGTTATCTGCACCACTTGCTTATTTCCGTGTTTGTTCATTTTACTTTTATTCTCAGGTGTGGGACAATATTGTACCATTATTTAATGGTACAATATGTGTAATTGATGTTTACACACAATATGTTTAAATACAGAAACCTTTATAGTTTTCATGTTTATTTTGTATTTATTGTTGTCATTTAATCCCTCTAACGATCTTGAAATGGACACATCAGGCAATACAAGTTCAATTTTGTAACTTTGCTTTACCTGGTAGATCATTGAGAAGCGTTCTCACCTGCCAGACTGCTATCTTCCCATTTTCAAAGCCAAAACAACTGCATTGCCTGTAGTTGGGAATAATCCGGGCTGGTGCTCAACTGTGAAGCCCATTCCCTGCCAGATAAAAGAGTTATCTTATTATCTCAGCAACATTATGAACCACTTGAGTGCAGGTATCACACATTTCAGTCTGTTTGGAAGAACCCTCAGACTCGAGCACAGATCTTTGCTCGGAAGGAAGAACATGGCCTTTGGCATCATAGTTTTGAGCAAACTATTTACTATTTTTCAGATTCGGTTTTACCATCCCTGAAATCTGGGCATCTTAATCTGGTGTTGAGGATATTGTGAGGATGAAATAAGGTGGTTATGAGAGTAGACACTGTATAAGGGG
>NW_012117140.1:0-2046 GCF_000951035.1 Colobus angolensis palliatus
TTACACCTTTCTTTTCATGGAGCATTTTGCTAAGACTATTTTTGTGGAATCTGTAAAGGGATATACACAAGCACATTGAGGCAAACAGTGACCAAGGAAATATACTCAGACAAAAACTTGCAAGACATTGTCTGAGAAATGACTTTGTGATTTGTGAATTCATCTCACAGAGTTACATGATTCTTTCCATGGAAATTTGGTAGCACTGTTTTTGGGGAATCTGAGAAGGAATATTTTGGATCATGTTGAAGCCTAGGGTGACAAAGGAAGTATCTTCAGATAAAATCTAGAAAGAAACTTTCTGAGAAACTTCTTTATGATGTGTGAATTCAACTCACAGAGTTACACCATTCTTTTCATTTAGAAGTTTGCTAACACTATTTTCATGGATTCTGTGATGGGATATTCTGGAGCACACTGAGGCCTATGGTGAAAAAGGAAATATCCTCAGGTAAAAAGTAGAAAGACTTTTTCTGAGGAACTAGTTTTGAATACGTGAATTCATCTCACAGAGATACACTGTTGATTTCATTGAGCAGTTTGATAACACTGATTTCGTGGAAACTGAAATAGAATATTTTGGGAGCATATTGAAGCGTATGTTGACAAAGGAAATATCCTCAGAGCAAAACCAAGGGAAATTTTCTGAGAAACTGCTTTGTTATGTGTGAATTCATCTCACAGATTTACAACTTTCTTTTCATGGAGCAGTTTGCTAACACTGTTTTCATGGAATCTGCAAAGGGATATTCACGTAGGCATTGGGACCTATGGTGAATAAGGAAATATCCTCAGACAGAAACTAGAAAGAAGCATTCTGAGGAACTGCTTTGTGATGGGTGAATTCATCTCACAGAGTTACAGCTTTCTTTTCATTGAGCAGTTTAGTAGCACATTTTTTGGGGATCTGGAAAGGGATTTCTGGGAGCTCATAGAGGCCTATGCTGAAAAAGGAAATATCTTCAGATAGAAACTGCAGAGAAGGTTTTTGAGAAGCTGTTTTGTGATATGTGTATTCATCTCATAGAGATGAACCACTTTGTTGATTGAGCAGTTTGGCCTCACTGTTTTTGTGGTGTCTGATAAGGGATATTTGGGAATGCATTGATGCTGATTGTGGAAAAGTAAATATGCACAGATAAAAACTGGAAAGGAGCCTTCTGAGAAATTTTTTTGTGATGGTTGAATTCACTTCCAAGAGGTAAACCATTATTTTCATTGAACAATTTGGTAACCCAGTTTTGTTTAATCTACAGAGGGATATTTGGAGAACACAGAAGCCTATAGTGAAAAAGGAAATAATCTCAGGAAAAAACTAGAAAGATGTTCTCTGAGAGACTGTTTTGTTATGGGTGACTTCATCTCACAAAGGTAAATCTTACTTTTCACTGAACAGTTTGGTAACACTGTTTTTGTGGAATATGCAAAGGGATATTCAGGAGCAGATACAGGCCAAGGTTGAAAAAGCAATATCTTCAGGTAAAAACTGGAGAGAAAATTTCTGAGAACTCTTTTGTGATGTGTGCATTCATCTCATAGAGGTAAATCTTTCTGCTGAGAGAACAGTTTGGCTTCACTGTTTTTGTGGTGTCTGGGAAGGGATATTTGGCAGCACATGGAAGCCGATGTTAGAGAAGGAAATATCCTGAGATAAAAACTAGAAAGAAGCTTTCTGAGAAATTTCTTTGTGATGGGTAAATTCATCATGCAGTTACACCTTTGTTTTCTTGTAGCAGTTTGATAGCATTGTTTTTATGGAATCTGCAAAGCGATAATTGGGAACTCCTAGAGGTCTAAGGAGAAAATACTTTCTGATGTGTGCATTCATCTCATATTGCTAAAAGTTTCTGTTGAGGGAGACCTTTGGTATCACTGTTTTTGTGTTGTCTGAGAAGGTATATTTGGGTGTGCATTGAAACCTATGGCAACAAAGGAAATATCCTCAGACAAAAGCCAAAAAGAAGCTTTCTGAGAAACTGCTTTGTGATGTGTGAATTCATCTCACTGATTTACACCTTTCTTTTCATGGAGCAGTTTGCTAACACT
>NW_012117140.1:2731-3049 GCF_000951035.1 Colobus angolensis palliatus
AGCCTATGGTGACCAAGGAAATATCCTCATAGATAAAACAAAAGAAGCTTTCTGAGAAACTGCTTTGTGATGTGTGAATTCATCTCACTGATTTACACCTTTCTTTTCATGGAGCAGTTTGCTAACACTGATTTCATGGAATCTGCAAAGGGATATTTGTGAGCGCATTGAGGGAAATGCTGAAAAAGGAAATATCCTAAGACAAAAACTAGAAAGACGCTTTCTGAGAAATTGCTTTGTGATTTATGAATTCATCTTAGAGTTACAACATTCTCTTCATGGAGCAGTTGGGTAGCACTGCTTTTGGGGAATCTGAGA
>NW_012117141.1:0-330 GCF_000951035.1 Colobus angolensis palliatus
TACCTCCAAAACCCTGCCCAGTAGATATTATTGATCCTACTTTACAGGTGAGGAAACTGAGGCCTAATGATATTAAGCCTGTACCCAAGGGGATACAGCTAGTGTGCAACACAGGTAAGATCTGAATCTACATCCATTAGACTCCAAAGATAGCCCTTTCTATCACACCATATTACTTCTTAGGAGGATGCAAAAGCTTAATAGACTACTACTAGTAGAGGAATGCACTTTTAGTTGGATTATCTGAGCTGAAGCACAAACTTACTAATTACACGGGCTTGGACATGTTGCTTAACCTCTCCTTGTCTCAGTCTCTTTCTAGAGCTGTTT
>NW_012117141.1:1345-3131 GCF_000951035.1 Colobus angolensis palliatus
TTTGGGAAGCTGAGGCAGGTGAACACTTGAGGCCAGGAGTTTGAGACCAGCGTGGCCAACATAGCAAAACCATGTATTTTTCTACTAAAAATACAAAAATTTGCCGGGTATGGTGGCATGCGCCTGCGGTCCCAGCTACTAGGGAGGCTGAGGCAGGAGAATCGCTTGATCTTGGGAGGTGGAGGTTGCAGTGAGCTGAGATCCTGAGATGGTACCACTGCACTCCAGCCTGGGCAACAGAGCAAGACTGTTTCAAAAAACAAACAAACAATAACAACAAGACAACACTGTGGATTCATATTGTTCCCTTTGTGTCTGTTAAGCCCAAGTAGATGGCCAGCTTTCTGATGGTCTATAACTTCTCTTTAATACCCAGTATGTTCTTTTCACATGGTGGGGATTCGGTTTATAGTTACTGACTGGTGTGTGTTGCCTGGGGTAGAGGGGAGGGGACCTCTGCTCCAATAAAGCATGGGATATCCAAAATGGGTCTGATCCAGGAATCATTCTGTAAGGGGCGGAAGGGGAACCACTGTGGGTTCTAGAATCTTGATTGTATTTGTCAAGTGGGTGATACTCAGTCCTCAGACATCTCAAAACTGCAGAGATTTTTAATTCATCCATTTTTATGTCTTCTGCAGGTCCTAATACAATGCCTTGCACAGAATAGCTAATAATTGCTAAATTGAATCATAATTTGTCCCTTTAAAAATTTTGAAGAAAGTAATCTTCCTGATTCCTGTTCTCTGCTTCAGAATGATTCTATTTAGTTTTATAGACATGATGTATTGCATGTGACCTCTAGAGAAATGAAACTAGTCTTGGCTCCACTATTACAGTAACTGGGTAATCTTGGACAGGTCTCTTGGGCTGTGGGCCCTCACCATTCTCTTCCATTCTATTGTGTTGTATTCCTTGGGCATATTGGAACAGAATAAGGTCACTTTAAGCTTTAAACATTTGAAATCCCTGAAAGCAAAACAGAATAAAAACCCAGTATTTTCTGAAGTCATAGATTAGAAGAATTATGTGAATCACCTGGGTTCACTGAGCAGCTCAGTGTGAAACCTGGATACTTTTTTACCAAATGCACCAGGTTAATCTTATGATAGGGCAAGTTTGGGACATTTAATCCTGGATGTAGAAGACACCTGATTTGCATCCACTGCCTAATGGCCTTTTTAGTCTTAAATTCAATCTTATTACATAATACATTCCTTCTATCTTCCCTTCAAGTTTCTGCTTTCCAGCTTCCAACATTTCGTGAATTCTTGACTGTCTTCTGAGTTGTGGAGGCCACACTTGGCCACAACATCACTTTTAAAGGATTGTGTTGTAATTTTTGAGTCAGAGCCCCTCACGTACTGCTTGGTACCTGGTAGGTCGGGAAAGGAAACAAAAGAAAACATTGCTTTCCTTCTTTTTGAGTTTCCTTTGGTTTCTCCTTTCCTCATTTTCTTTCTAACACAAATAATATAGATTGGAGCTTTGCTTCTCAAATTGCAGTCTGTGAATAGCCTGCAGTCATGGTCTCTCAATAGTCGTGGAATCTCAATCTGTAGTTTAACTGGGTCTCCAGATAATTTCTGTGCATATTAAGCTTGAACTAGCAGCAATTAGAGGCTACTCTCATAATTAGAGGAGTGCTCACATGCCTCACTGCTATCCAAAAAGAACCCCGAAGCTCATGACCTATGTTTAGCCATAGTTTTTTTTTTGAGACGGAGTCTTGCTCTGTCGCCCGGGCTGGAGTGCGGTGGCCGGATCTCAGCTCACTGCAAGCTCC